>NC_069389.1:108551692-108861692 GCF_027475565.1 Acinonyx jubatus | reverse complement strand
ACAGAGAGCAGACTCCCCTACGGGCCCGGCACTGGCTGAGGGACACAAGCTTAGGCCTGTGTGACAGGACAGGTGTCCCTGGGAGTCCTCAGCGCTGAAGGGCTGAGGCCGAGGCCGAGGCAGGTGAGAGCTAGGCCCTCCCTCCCCTGGGAGCTCCCATCAGGGAGGGAGAGTGAGCAGAGAATGTTCCAGATCCAGGGTCAGGTGACAAATAGGGACCAGTGGGAGACTGTGGGCCAGGGGCAGCCAGAGGCTGTGGAGTCCAGGGGCAGCATCGGAGGCGTGGAAAGAACTTGGCTTCAAGGGAGACCCGGCTCCCAGTGGTTCCTCCAGGGACCCCCTCGTTTGCTCCTGAACGGGGGCTCCATACCCAGAGTCTTTGATTCTGCATCCCCTTTGGTGAACTGAGGCTCCTGACACCATCCACCTCCCATACTTGTGACGATTAAAAATAACTCATTCAATGTTTGTCAGAAACCATTTTAGCACCATCCGCTTCACTAGGTGTGAGAGAACCGTGAACTAGACCCTCTTCTTACGGATCATCCATTCCAGGTGGGAGATAAAGACACTAGATAAGCAGAAAAGCTGTCAGATAAGATTAGTGCAGTGCGGAAAAAAAAGGTGAAATCATAGATGTGAAATGAGTATTGTGGAGCGTGTCTGATTGTGAACAACAGTCTGTGACAAATATCCTTTCCTACCATTATAAGGGACACAAAAGAGCGGTGGGACTTGGTGGCTCTGGTGGTACCCTATTCCTCATTGTTATGCTATTTTGAGCCATTTAGCAAGTAACCTGAAAGCCTGCTAGTTTTGGGTGGGGCCTGGTTCATGAGAAAGTCCTCTGCCCCTGCACCTATGGCCTCAGGGGAGTTTCTTGTGAACAGGTGGCTGGAGAACAGAAGCAAACCCCCTCAGGGGCGCCTGGGTGGCTCAGTTGGTTAAGCGTCTGACTCCGGCTCAGGTCACGGGATCGTAGTTCGTGAGTTCGAGCCCCACGTCAGGCTCCATGCTGACGGCTCAGAGCCTGGAGCCTGCTTGGGATTCTGTGTCTCCCTCTCTCTGCTTCTCCCTCTCTCTCTCAAAAATAAACGTTAAAAAAAATTTAAAAAGCAACCCACCTCAGCCCTGGCTTACTGTCATTCCCTCACAGCAGGCATGCAACACAGTATTGATTTTATTTTGGCACATGACAAATCATCACAACTGGGGCAGCTGGAAACACCACGCATTGATCGCCTCACTATTCTGCACATCAAAAAAACCCAGAAGGCTCATCTAGTATCTGCTGAATGACTCACAAGGCCAAGTGAAAGCATCAGCTAGGCTGGTGCTTACCTAGAAGCTGTGGGATCCTCCTCTTTGACTCATTCAGACCTAACCCTTGAAGGGTGGAGAACGAGGTCCCCATTTCCTTGCAGCTGCCAATGAGGGGCTGCCTTCCCAGCCACCCCCATGCCTTCTCAGGGGTGCCGCTTCCTCCTCATAGTGGTCACTGCGTGTTGTGTGCTTCTTGTGCTCTGAGGCTCTCTGACTTCCTCTTCCCTTCCTCGGTAGGGAAAAGCTTTCAAAGGACTCCCTGAGTGGGTCAGGCCCGCCCACATTCTTTCTGTATCTCAGGATCAACTGACTTGGGATCTTAATTACATCAGCAAAATCCCACCAGAACGGCACTCGTGCATTGTACTCGTATGTTCGATACGAGAAACGGGAATACGGGAGGCCATGATGAGACTCTTGCTGTCTTTGTCTGCTCGGGCGACTATAATAAAGTACCATAGCCTGAGTGGCTTCAACCACAGAAATCTATTTCTCACTGTCTGGGAGGCTGGGAAGTCCAAGATTAAGGTGCTGGCGGATTCAGTGTCAGGTGAGGGCTCTCTTTCTAGCTTGCAGGCTGCTGCTGCCATTGTCTGAATGTGTGTGTCCGTGCCCCCAATGCATACATTGAAATCCTGATTCTCAGTGTGATGGTACTTTGAGGTGTGGGCCTTTGGCAGATCTTCACGAATAGGCTGTGTGCCCTTGTAAAAGGGGTCCCGGAGAGTTCCCCCATCCCCTCAGCCACGCGAGAACATGACAAGAAGACAGCTGTCTGTGAACCAGGAAACAGGTTCTCCCCATACACTGAATCTGCCAGTGCCTTGATGAGGGCCTTCCCAGCCTCCAGAACTCCAAGAAATTCATTTCTGTTCTTTCAAGTCACCCAATCTATGGTGTTTTGGTAGAGCTGCCCTAATAGACTAAGACAGCTGCCTTCTCGCTGTGTCCTCACAGGGTGGAGGGTGAGAGCAAGATTTCTATTTTCTTCTTATAAGGGCACTAATCCCATCGTGGCTGTTCCACCTTCATGACCTCTCCCAAACCTAATTACCTCCCAAGGGGCCCACGTCCAAACACCATCACACTGGGGGTTAGGGCTTCAACACATGAATGTGGAGGGGGAGACACAGACATTTAGTGCATAACACTTGCCTACCACACAAGCCAAAAGTGGACAGCTGCCGTACTACGGTCCCACCTGGGACAGCCCTGAAGGACAGTGAAGGGTAAGCCTCCCAAAGGGAAGATTTTGAGCAGAGGTACAAGTGTATGGCCATGCACAGGCTGTGTTCGAGTCATTGGCTGAATGGTCGGGGACTTTGAGGATACGTGGTTGAAAATGTGGGACAAGGAGGTCTGGAGAGGATGTATGTGGATATACACCCACCCAGACAGACATCCGATGTGAAGATACGTGTGTCTCATGAGGGTGATCAGCGAAGAATAACCTTACCGGTGCAGAAGTTTAGTGATCTAATGAATAAAGTATCCATTGTGTAGATCGCAATCAGCCTCTTCGACCACACTTGCATCCTCCCCAGTGGGCTCGAATGTAAAGTCGCCAATGTGGCAGGGGTGGAGATTATGCTAAAAGTAATAACTTCTTTTTTTAATTTTAAAAAATTTTAATTTCTTTAAATGTTTGTTTATTTTTGAGAGAGAGAGAGAGAGAGAGCATGAGCAGGGGAGGGGCAGAGAGAGAGGGAGACACAGAATCCGAAGCAGGCTCCAGGCTCTGAGCCATCAGCACAGAGCCTGATGTGGGGCTTGAACTCACGAGTGGTGAGATCATGACCTGAGCCACAGTGGGATGCTTAACTGACTAAGCCACCCAGGCGCCCCTAGAAGTAATAACTTCCAATAAGCAGTATTTGCTGTACATAAGCATCTGACATCATTTGTTTTTCCCTCCTGTAGTCAGGATTCGCAGGCGTTGAAATCAAAGGGTGGAAATGGAAGTACCCTCCTGTCACTTTATCACTAAAACCTTCCCATGCCTCTTGCTTTAGGCTTTTCTGAACCGGAGGTCTTCATCCCAAAGGGAGAAAAGCTTTCACTGAGGAACACAGTCGTGATTCCATGGAGAGGGAATTGAGACTGCTAGCTGGCCATTTTGGTTCCCTCAGCCCTCTCCATCAAAAGCCAAAGAAAGGGGCCCCATACTGGCTGGGGTGATGAAAGCAGACAATCAAAGGGAATGGGTTTCTGCTACTCAAGGAGCTAAGAAAGAGTATGTCCAGTACGTCCAAAGAGCTTACTACTCTCACATAGTGTGACTCCATTGTGGGAAATTGCAACAACCCATTTAAGGCAGGACATCTTAGTGGCCCAGATGCTTCAGCAATTAAGTTTCGAGTCATGCTACGAGGCAAAGAACCCTGACCATGACCTGAGATGCTACCTCAGGGGGAAGGGAATGAGAAATGGGTAGTGAAAGAAAGCAGGTTTAAATACCAGCTACAACCATGGGACCTGCCACAGAAACCGGCACCGTAATAATATTCAGCTTGATGAGTTAATACATCCCTCTCCCCAGGTAAGAAAACAAAGAAACAAACAACAAACCATGCTTTCATAAGAAATGCTTAGGGCCATTAGCCCAGCTTTTATTGATGGAGAACCATAAAATTAAAAGACTCCATCCCTTTTTATCTTAGCCTCTAGAAGGGAATTTTCTTGACCACAACATTTTGGGGAGCTTCAACACTACCCTACTCCATCTTACAACATAGGAAATTCGCCTTTGCTTCTCAGTGGTCTTTGCAAGAACACAATTCTCTGCTTTTCTTGTGATTAACGTTCTTGAGATGGCAGCAGGATTCCAGGTTTTCTAGTACCTTCTCAAGCTGCTGAATCAAGACTGCTCTTTTAAACCTGAAAATAAAGACAAATTTAAGGAACCAGAAGATACCTAAAGCATCTATAATGTGCTAGTCATAGTAGTGGATACAAAATAGAGCCTACAATCTCCATGGGAATAGAAAATGCATCCTCTTGGGAAAATGTAGTCTAGCAAAATACCAAGAGTGTTATCAATTGAGGGCCCATACCCTCCCCTGCCCAGACTATGATGGCCAGGGCTTGGTTTTGCCCCTGTTCAGCATTGGGCACAACTGCTTTAAAAAAAAAATGAGGAGTTCTTAAAAAAAAATGGAGAGTTCTTTTTTCCACCTACCTTGCAGCTTCCTTGACGGTAAATTCAACAAATTGTTTCTTGACTACAAGAGGCCCTTGAACTTCTTCAAACAAGGTGAAAATCCTTTCATACCCTGAAAATAATTTTTAAAATTCAGTATTTTCAAAAACACAAAGATGGCTTAGAACTCATTCTTAGTGCATCCACTGCCTCAGCAATCATCCCTCATGGGCTAGAGGGCTGCATAGTGTTTGTGTTTTGAATGCTTACTAAGGAAACTATTGTAAACACCAAGCAAGCCAAACAGACAATTTTAAGAGGTGTATCGGGAATTTCGAGACCAGTTAAAGAGAAACCATCCTAAATTCTGTAAAAACCCAATTCAGCCAAAGGATGAGTCCAAGAGGTGGGTTGGATCTATTCTAAATCGTAGAATGAGACTTCCCATGGTTTTATTAAGAGCCATCTTGTCACTACTTACTTCGTCCAAACTTCCGAACTTCCTTCATTAATTGATGTTTTATATCACTATTAATTTTCTGTGCCAGAGCAGCACTCATTGGCACCTCCTTTGGCACAACTCCTGTCGAAGGCACCGCTGGGACTTTTGGGTCACCTACGGAGACACTGCTGTTTTTGGCTCCTCCTCCAGGTGAATTACTACCAGGTTTGTGAGACAGGCCGTCTTTAGCGAAGTCATCAGAGAGCGAATCCTGTTGGTTGAGTGGAATACCATTTCCTGCCACATTCGTAACTGCTGGTGCAGCAGCATTTGGCAAGAAGCCATCAGGTGGGGTTGGATTATTTTTCATCTTCTTGTCATGGACTTTGTGAGTGACAGTGGCTCCTGAAAACCAAATTAAGAGATTGAGCTGTGAGGCAGGTGCATTTCATCACCCCCAGGGGTACATCCCCGGGCTCTGCACTTTTGAGAAAATTGTTTGTTTCTTAAAGCGGAAGTAGATACCAAGTGGAAATATCAGATCCCACGAGTAGGTCTCCATAAAGATCATACCATAAGTCACTTTTTCTCTCTCGGCACTAGGAATACATACAGAAATGCAGTTTGACAGTACAACTAACAAACACTCACAGAGCTCTGACACTCGTGATTTAATGCCTCCTCGATGCCCTTTACAAGGTGGAAAGCAGAATATCTATCTTACTTGATGCCAACATATCTGATATTGGCACTCCATCACCAAGAATCCCAGTCCGTATATGATCCTCCCCATTTGTCTTTTCTGTCTCAGAAAGGTGAATTTCCTTTTGTTCCAAGTCTGACACCCCTGCTTCATATACTCAGCCCCCTCTGTGCCAGACACTGCCGAGTGCTGGGCGATCGGCATCGAGACAATCCCTGCCCTTATGGAACTTAGATCCTCATGGGGAGGTCAGGTGGTACAAGTAAAAAGGGGAAGGGAAATAATAAAGTGTGAATTCGCGTTGGGAAGGAAGACATTGGGGATGTGACAGAGAGTAGGAGAGGGAGCCTCCAGGACCCTGTGGTCAGGTAGGGCCCTCTGAGGAGGTGACCCCTGGGCAGAGTCTGGAACAGGAGACAGGGCGGCCTATGCACGTGAGGAGGACTTCTGGCTGCCGTGAGGGCCAGTGCAGGGCCCTAGGAGGGGACGAGCCGGGGCCGTGGAGCAAAGAACTGAGGCAGAGAGAACAAGGAGGACACCCAGAGGATGCGTGCAGGAGAGGAGGGCAGGCCCGGGTCCTGCAGAGCGTGTAGACCAGCGTCGGGAGCTCCGATTCTGTTCTGAGTGCTCGGGGGAGTTGGTGGCGGGTTTCGGGATGGACGTGGCAGGATCGGATTTCCGTGCGCACGGGGTCAGTCGGGCTGCAGGGCGGTGATGGGTCAGGAGGGTCAAGTGGGAGAGCAGGGAAATCAGATGAGAAGTTGTTGTAGCAGCTTGGGGACAGACGGTGGCAGCACAGACTAGAGGGATAGAGACCAAGGGTGATCCAGGCAAGGGTGATACAAAGGGTGATACTGGGAGTTAAGCTGCCTGTACTTGTTAAGGGGTGGAGGTGAGAGATGAAGAACAGAATAACAAGAGGAGTCATGAGTGAATCTAAGTGTTTTGTCCTGAACCCCTGGAGAAATAATAGTGCCAGGTGTGTGCAGGCTGTTAGGCAATCGCTCACAAGTGTCACAGATGTGGTCAATCTGTCCTGATTCTGGTTCAGTGACCCCAGGTTGGTAGCTTGAACTAGTCTATGGTGGGGCTATTTACACTATGGATATCTGCAAATCTAAGTATTGGAGCTTCTAGGCCTTCCATGGCTCCCATAACGCTGGACAGCAGGTTGTTACACCTTTATAAATATTACACGAATGGGGTGCCTGGGTGGCTCAGTCGGTTCACCTTCTGACTTCGGCTCAGGTCATGATCTCATGGTTTGTGAGTTCAAGCCCTGCGTCTCACTCAGAGCCTGGGGCCCGCTTTGGATTCTGTGTTTCCCTCTCTCTCTCTCTGCCCCTCCCCCCACTTACGCTCTGTGTGCGTGTGTCTCTCTCTCAAACATAAATAAACATTAAAATTTTTTTAAATTATTAAATAAATAAATAAATAAATAAGTAAATGTTACACCAACGGATGGTATTATTTGCTGAGATCGAGAAGGCTGAAAGTAGAGCATTTTGGGGGAGGAAGAAGGTCAGAAGTTCAGGCAGAACCAATTGTATTTTAGGTATGTAGTAGACGCTGATTGGAGGGGTCATGTAAGCTGTTGTATTTGAGTCTGAAGTTCAGGAGCAAGTTGTAGTCTAGAGGTATAAAGGTGAGAGTTCTTGCAGTATGAATAATATTGAAAGTTCTAAGACTGTGTGGAATCGCCTAAGGGGAGAGCGGGTTGAAGACACAAGGGCCCAAGATCCAGCTTTGGGCCCCTGCAGAATTACAGGTGGGAAAGAAGAGGAAAAAATCAGAAAAGGGAGAAGGAAAAGGGGTCACTAGCCAGGGCATAAGGAATCCAGGAGAACGTGGTGTCTGGGAACCAAGTAGGTTTCCATGGAGCCAAGAGTGAACAAATACATCACATGCTTCTGAGAAATGAATGCCAAAGTGTAGCAGCCACTGGTGAAATTGACGCTAACAGCTTCACTAGACTGTGGTAAGAAGCAGCCAGACTGTACTGGGTTAGAGCAGGAACACAACGTGAAGACAAGGAGAATATGAGCAGATCCATCCTGGTGGTGAGCCCATCATCTTTTTGTGTGTCTGGAACCTGCTTATTCTACAGCTTTTTAAAAAATGTTTATTTATTTGAGAGAGAGAAACAGAGGGAGAGGATCCAAAGTGGGCTCTGCTTTCAGTTGACAGCTGAAACCCCGGTGTGGGGCTCAAACTCGCAAACCATGAGATCGTGACCCAAGCCAAAGTCAGACGCTTAACCAAATGAGCCACCCAGGTGCCCTGGGAACCTGCTTGTTCTAACTCTTACACTGCCCAAATGGTTGGACCCAACGTACAGACCTGCCCCTCCGCTTGCAAACATGTTCGTACCTGTCCATCCCTCAAGGACATAACTATATATTTCCTTTGACCTGGCTGAGCCCTAGAGATGGGGCTCCCCTCTCTTTCCTGTTCGCTTAACCTTGGTGACGTACTTGGCCTTCTCTTAGATGATGGGCAGCTGCTGGGCTTCTCAGGACGTTTCATTTGTTTTTGTTGCCCTGCTTCAACCCGATATCCTTTGTCATTCTTTATTTGCTGAAAAACATCAGTGAACACATTCCATTAAAGACAAAATCCAATCATTGCAAAATTGCACTCTTCATATGCACAGACAGCCATGCGTTTATATTATTAATATAAGTTTTAATCATGGTCCAAAGATTTATATTCACTTAGCCCGCACCATGTTTTCAGAAAATGCGATCCAATTTTCGTATAACCTAAGTGAAATAAGGAGAAGGTAAAATACAAGGTTTTTGTACAAAACCAATCATGGGACAACCACGTTTGCTAAGATTGCTGGAGAATGAGTGGCTTTCATCAATCAAGCTTATAAACCCACAGTTAACTCTTTGGAGAAGTACACACCATTTTGCTTCAGCTTTTGTTGGGGAAAAAAGAAAATACCTTTTTTGTCCTTTTGTGCTTTAACTCTATTAACAAATACTGATTAACACTTTACTAAATGATACATGGAGACGGTAAAAGGTAGAATAGATTGAACATGTAAATCTCTCCACCTCTAACCTTATCGAGATTTAAATATGTCATCCTTGGAGCTGGGTGGGTATAGGGAGTTCTTTTCAGTGTTGGTGGATAAAACAGGAAGTCAAGGGTGTAATAGGTTAGCTAAAAGCTGTTTTCATCAAAGGATAACTGCCTTGTCTGAATACAGTTGTGATAAAAAAATATTTTCCCAGCACGTTTGCGCTTCCCATAAAAGAGGAATCCAGAATGGTGAAAACATTTTCATTGAGCATTTAGTCTCCAATAGGTACTGTTCTAAATGCTCTACACTAACTCAATCCTCCACCAAGCCCTCTGACTTAGGTGTGATTATTATCTCTCTTGTGAAAAATGAGGAAACCAAGGCACAGGAAATTAAGAAAAACTCCAGTTAACTGAGGAATTTGGGGTGAGGTGGCTAACTTTAAGTCTTGTGTTGTTACCGAAGAATTTGTTGCATGTTCTGTGCCTTTATGTCAATGATCTCTCCAATGAGAGCAGCTATGATCCTCTTTGCCCGCGTGCTTCAATAGTCAAGTCAGTATGTCTCTCTCGTGCACACTATACACATCTCCCATTAAGATGTCCATAGGACAATCCAACTATGGCAACATCAGCTAGTACTTCAATTTCAAGAGGAACACTTATTTTCTAGATAGAGCACTAATGACTTGAAAAATGGAAACAGAGAAAGTAAACTGTGATCTCAATACGAAGGGAGTTACTGGGGGGTGGGGTGGGAACAAATATAGACTCTGGAGCCAGAAAGATGTGGATTCAAATCCTGGCTCTATCTTTTGTCAACTGTGTCATTCAGAGCAACACGTTTGACCACTGTTAGCCTTGATTTCTTATTATGAAAGGGGGGATAGTAATACTCATCTACAAAACGGTGGTAAGTATTAAATGGGATCATTTAAAACACCAGCTTCTACTCCAATAAATGGCAACCACTCTTTCTGTTCAACTAACACACTCTTGGATCAGGAGGCTCCTACTTTCTGTTCACATGAGATTCCTTGTATCATACTTTGTCCCTTAAATAAATAGAAGTAGAGCACATGACTTACATTCATCGTTTGAAGAAGAAAATAATTATACAAAGAATACCACAATTTAGGCAGAAATAGTCATAGTTATCTTACCTTATTATCATCTTGAAGCAGATAGCTGAGAGTATAAAGTCTTTTAGGTTGTTCTGGATTAGTCTTTTGAGATGGAGAAGCTGTTGTCTTCAGATTCTTCTCATAGTTAGCTATTTGAGTAGAGCACTCCAATGGGAAAGTGGATAATCAGTGGAAAAGACTGATGCTATACAGCTTAAATGTACTATCTATTAGGGAGGATATGGCCACTGTTGGCGATGTGCACCATGGCAACAAAGTTTAGAATCTCATATCTACGATCTCTATTATATTTTAGAATCTAGAATCATCACCCCTCAGCTAAGTCATTATTCAGTCCACCATCACTACTGCCTATAGGCTCACCACTAGGTCCAGAACAATTCCCTTTTGCTTCAAGCTAGGTTTAAGAGTGGGCTGACCTCCCTTGTACCAGCATCCCAACTAAAGGCCCATACTTGTTCTCCTTTTGGAAGAACCTAAGCTCCATGGAATTCTTTTACACTTAGTCCGTAGAACCTTGAGTACTGGGCCTTAACCTCTTTGGATGATTTGATTAAACCTACATTCTTCTCAGAAAGACCCCTTACAAACAAAACTCGACGTATAATTTCAAGGGTGTGCCCAGCCTAAGATCTGTTAAACTTAATGGACGGATGATCCCACTGAAAATCAACAAATGGGGCAAAGAAGCTATATAGACTGACACAAATTATCCTGCATACTATCAGTTAAATTATTTTCATGTAAATAAGGAATTCTCTGCTGAACTCATAACTGTAGGCAGTGTGATATAGTATTAGAGTGTGCAGTCTCTGGAATCTTATAGATCCACATTCCGCCACTTTTCAATTGGCTAAACCTGGCAGAACCAGTTAAATTCTTATTCAAAATTTCTATTACCATAAAATAAGCGTAAAACAGTATCTACCTCATTGGGCTGCTTTAAGGATTACAAGAGATAAAGCATGAAGAGGATAGTGTATGTGATGCTTAACACACATCTCCCCTTATGCTTGAGAAAAATAAACGTGGACTGGGTAGATGTAGGGATTCAGTGAAAAAGGGTATTCTAAATATTAAGGTTTTACAAAGTAACCTACTCATGCAATAAACATGCAAGCTAAACTTGATATTTTGATAATCCACAAATGTCCTAAACAAAATCTTGTCTGTCTTTAGCGGATCAATCACCTTCTAGTTAAGTAGTCTGACTACCACATGCAACATCATAAACATTTCCAGATTTCAAAACTTGCTACAAAGCTACAATAATTAAGACCATGTGGTACCGACGTAAGAATTGACATAGAGGCCAAAGGAACAAACCTGAGAGTCCAGAAATAAATCCTTAATCTATGATCCGTTGAAATTCGACAAGGGTGCCAAGACTATTCAATGGGAAATGAAGTCTTTTCAACAAATGTTCCCAGGAGAACTGGACATCCATAAATAAAGGATGAAGTCAGACCCCTTCCTCACACCATAAACAAAAATGACCCAAAGTGGACCATAGACCTAAATGTAAGCAAATAGTAAGTGCCAACCACAAAAGAGCTTTGTTAGCAGGAAAAAAAACAACAAGAGCATTCACTCATGTTTTAATTCATTGTCAAAAATCTAAATTAAAAAATTAAAAATAAAGAAGGATAAAATAAGCATAAAGAAATACAAAGGGGGCTCCTGGGTGGCTCAGTCGGTTAAGTGCTGATTCTCGATCTCGGCTCAGGTCATGATCTCACAGTTTGTGAGTTCGAGCCCTGCGTTGGGTTCTGTGCTGACAGCGTGGAGCCTACTTGGGTTTCTCCTTCTGGTTCTCTACCCCTCCCCCACTCTCTCTCACTCTCAAAATAAATAAACTTAAAAAAAGAAATACAAAGTAAGAGCACAAATTAACTTGCTAAATACAGTCCAAATATTATCTGTAATTATAATAAATATAAATAGACTACACTTGCCAGTAAAGGTTGCCAGTAAGGATTTTTTTAATATAATTTATTGTCAAGTTGGCTAACATACAGTGTATATAGTGTGCTTTTGGTTTGGCGGGTAGATTCCCGTGATTCATCACTTACATACAACACCCAGTGTTCATCCCAACAAGTGCCCTCTTCAATGCCCATCACCCATTTTCCCTTCTCCCCCACCCCCATCAACCCTCAGTTTGTTCTCAGTGTTTAAGAGTTTCTTATGGTTCACCTCCCTCTCTCTCTGTTTGTAACTATTTTTTCCCCTTCCCTTCCCCCATGGTCTTCTGTTAAGTTTCTCAAGGTCCATGTATGAGTGAAAACATATGATATCTGTTTTTCTCTGACTGACTTATTTCACTTAGCATAACACCCTCCAGTTCCATCCACATTGCTGCAAATGGCAGGATTTCATTCCTTCTCATTGCCAAGCAGTATTCCATTGTATATACAAACCACGTCTTCTTTATCCATTCATCAGTTGATGCACATTTGGGCTCTTTCCATAATATGGTTATTGTTGAAAGTGCTGCTATCAACATTGGGGTACAAGTGCCCCTATGCACCAGCACTCCTGTATCCCTTGGGTAAATTCCTAGCAGTGCTATTGCTGGGTTGTAGGGTAGATCTATTTTTAATTTTTTGAGGAACCTCCACACTGTTTTCCAGAGCAGCTGCACCAGTTTGCATTCCCACCAGCAGTGCAAGAGGGTTCCCATTTCTCCACATCCTCTCCAGCATCTTTTGTTGCCTGAGTTGTTAATTTTAGCCACTCTGATTGGTGTGAGGTGGTATCTCAATGTGCTTTTGATTTGTATTTCCCTGATGATAAGTGATGTTGAACATCTTTTCATGTGTCTGTTGGCCATCTGGAGGTCTTCTTTGGAAAAGACATGTCTATTCATGTCTTCTGCCCATTTCTTCACAGGATTATTTGTTTTTTGGGTGTTGAGATTGGTAAATTCTTTATAGATTTTGGATACTAGCCCTTTATCCCATGTGTAATTTGCAAACATCTTTTCCCATTCCAGGGGTTGCCTTTTAATTTTGATGATTGTTTCCTTTGCAGTGCAGAGACTTTTATCTTGATGAGGTCCCAATAGTTCATTTTTGCTTTTATTTCCCTTGCCTTTGGTGACATGTCGAGCAAGAAACTGCTTTGGCTGAAGTCAAAGAGGTTGTTGCCTGTATTCTCCTCTAGGGTTTTGATGGTTTCCTGTCTCACATTTAGGTCTTTCATCCATTTTGAGTTTATCTTTGTGTATGGTGTAAGCAAGTGATCCACTTTCATTCTTCTGCATGTTGCTGTCCAGTTCTCCCAGCACCATTTGTTGAAGAGACTGTCTTCTTTCCATTGGATACTCTTTCCTGCTTTGTCAAAGATTAGTTGGCCATATATTTGTGGGTCCATTTCTGGGTTCTCTGTTCTGTTCCATTGGTCTATGTGTGTGTTTTTGTGCCAACACCATACTGTCTTAATGATTACAGCTTTGTAGTAGAGGCTAAAGTCTGGGATTGTGATGCCTCCTACTTTTCTTTTCTTTTTCAGGATTGCTTTGGCTATTCGGGGTCTTTTGTGGTTCCATACAAATTTTAGGATTGTTTGCTCTACCTTTAAGAAGAATGCCAGTGCAATTTTGACTGGGATTGCATTGAACATGTAAATTGCTTTGAGTAGTCATGACATTTTAACAATATTTGTTTTTTGAATCCATGAGCATGGAATGTTTTTCCGTTTCTTTGTGCCTTCTTATGTTTCCTTCATAAGTTTTCTATAGGTTTCATCATACAGATCTTTTACATCTTTGGTTAGGTTTATTCCTAGGTATTTGATGGTTCTTGGTGCAATTGTAAATGGGATTGATTTATTGATTTCTCTTTCTGTTGCTTCATTATTTGTGTATAGAAATGCAAATGATTTCTGTACATTGATTTTGTATCCTGTGACTTCCTGAATTCATGTATCCTGCGACTTTGCTGAATTCATGTATCAGTGCTAGCAGCCTTTTGGTGGAGTCTTTCTTGAGGGTTTTTATTAAGAAATGATGCTGTATTTTGTCAAATGCTTTTTCTGCATCTATTGACAGGATCATATGGTTCTTATCCTTTCTTCTATTAATGTGATGTATCACATTGATTGATTTGTGAATATTGAACCAGCCCTACAGCCCATGAATTAATCCCACTTGATCATGGTGAATAATTCTTTTAATATGCTGTTGAATTCAATTTGCTAGTAACTTGTTGAGAACTTTTGCATCCATGTTCATCAGGGATATTGGCCTGTGATTCTCCTTTTTGTGGGGCCTCTGTCTGGTTCAAGAATCAAGGTAATACTGGCTTCATAGGATGAGTCTGGAAGCTTTCCTTCAGTTTCTATTTTTTGGAACAGCTTGAGAAGGATAGGTATTAACTCTGCTTTAAATGTCTGGTGGAATTCCCCTGGAAGCCATCTGGCTCAGGACTCTTATTTGGTAGGAGATTTTTATAACTGATTCAATTTCTTCACTAGGTATGGTTCTGTTCAATTTTCTACTTCTTCGCGTTTGAGTTTTGGTAGTGTGTTGGTGTCTAGGAATGTGTCCATTTCTTCCAGGTTGTCCACTTTGTTGGCATATAATTTTTCAGAGTATTCCCTGATAATTGCTTGTATTTCTGAGAGATTGGTTGTAATAAATCTATTTTCACTCATGATTTTATCTATTTGGGTCCTCTCTCTTTTCTTTTTGAGAAATCTGGCTAAGGGTTTATCAATTTTGGTTTTTTTTTGTTTTTTTTTTTTCAAAAAAACCAGCTCTTAGTTTCATTGATCTGTTCTACTGTTTTTATTTTGGATCCTATATTGTTTATTTCTGCTGTAATTATTTCTCTTCTTCTGCTGGCCTTAGGGTTTCTTTGCTGTTCTACTTCTAGTTCCTTTAGGTGTGCTATTAGATTTTTGTATTTGGGATTTTTCTTGTTTCTTGAGGTAGACCTGGATTGCAATGTATTTTCCTCTTAGTACTGCCTTTGCTGCATCCCAAAGTGTTTGGACTGTTGTGTTTTCATTTTCATTTGCTTCCATATGTATTTTTTATTTCTTCTTTAATTGCATGGTTGACCCATTCATTCTTTAGCAGGATGTTCTTTAGCCTCCATGCATTTTGAGGTTTTCCAAACTTTTTCTTGTGGTTTATTTGAAGTTTCATAGCATTGTGATCTGAAATTATGCATGGTATAATCTCAATTCTTTTATATTTATAGAGGGCTGTTTTGTGACCCTGTTTTGTGGTCTATCTTGGAGAGAATGTTCCATGTGCACTTGAGAAGAATGTGTATTCTGCTGCTTTTGGATGAAAAGTTATGAATATATCTGCCACTCCCTTCTGGCCTGCCAAGTTTCAGTGGACAGGTCTGCTACTACCCTTATGTGTCTACCCTTGTAGGTTAAGGCCCGTTTGTCCCTAGCTGCTTTCGGAATTCTCCCTTTATCTTTGAATTTTGCCAGTTTCACTATAACATATCATTGAGAAGACCTATTCCCGTTACGTCTGAAGGAAGTTCTCTGTGCCTCCTGGATTTGGATGCCTGCTTCCTTCCCCAGATTGGGGAAGTTCTCAGCTGTAATTTGTGCAAGTACACTTCTTCCCCTTTCTCTCTCTCTTCTTCTGGAACTCCTATGATATGGATATTATTACATTTCATTGAGTAACTTAGTTCTCTAATTGTCCCCTCGTGGTCTAGTATTTTTTCTCTCTCTCTTTTTCTCAGCTTCATCATTTTCCATAATTTTATCTTCTATTTCACTTATTCTCCCCTCTGCCTCTTCCAGCCTCGCTGTCCCTGCATCTAGTTTATTTTGCACCTCATTTATAGCATTTCTTAATTCATCATGACTATTATTTAGTTCCTTGATCTCTGCAGCAATAGATTCTCTGCTTTCTTCCATGCGTTTTTCAAGTGGAGTGATTCATCTTCTATTATTCTAAATTCTTGATCAGATATATTGTTTATATCTGTTTTGAGAAATTCTTTAGCTGTCATTTCTTCCTGGAATTTCTTTTGAGGAGAATTCTTCTGTTTCATCATTTTGGCTAGTTTTCTGTCCCTTATGTGTTTTAAAAGCTTGTCAAGTGTCCTGCACCTGCAAGCACTACTATATTAAAGAGGGATCATACACTGTCCAGGCCCTGGCCCTTCAGGGAGTATTTTGGGAGTGTGTTACATGCTCTCTGCTGTTGTGACTCTGGTTGCTTTATCTTCCTACTCACAGTGGTGGTTTGGACCCTCCACCACGTGTGGTTTGATTTATTAGTTGAAGTAACCCTGGGAAAAAATTTTTAAATGGGGGTGGTGGTGGTGGAATAAGCCTTATCCCATACAAAGAGACAAATGACAGGGGCAAGGAAAAAGAAGAGAAAAGAAAATTGACCAGGTAGAGAAACTATATGGCTTAATCCAGAGAGAAAGAGGAAAATAAAGAAGGAGATGCAGAACAGATGTAAAGAGAATAGATTAAGTATGTCTGCTTAAACAAACTAACAACCAGAATAACCAGACTAGAGAAGGAGAGAAACAAGAGGAAGAAAAGGGAGAAAAAAATATATGTATGTATATATATATATATATATATATATATATATATATATATAAATGTAATAAGAATTGCCCCCAGATTAAATCAGAAAATGCAAAACTGCTGGGTGCCTTGGAACCAGTGGCAGCACTGGTCTGGAGGAGGGGTTGTCTGGTTGGTCAGCATCAATCTTAAATTTAAAAAAAGTTCATGTTTATTTATTTTTGAGAGGGAGAGAAAGAGAGCAAGAACAGGGAGACACAGAATCCAAAGTTGGTTCCAGGCTCTGAGCTGTCAGCACAGAGCCCGACAGGGGGCTCGAACCTGGGAGCCATGAAATCCTGCCCTGAGCTGAGGTCAGATGCTCAACCAACTGAGCCACCCAAGCGCCCCAGGTCAGCAATGATCTTGCTTGGGTAGACACGTAGTTAACCAGGCACGGAGGGTCATGGTTTGGTGTAAGTGGGCTCACCTCCACCCTGGCCCCTGGCCCATTCCCTGAAGCCCCCCACCTTGCTGGTGATTGGGAGAAAACTGGCGACACTCCATCCTCTCTTCCCTGGACAGGGTGTCCCAAACCACCCTGTTCAGGGTGTCCTCACAGTGGTGTGTGGGCGTGAGTGGCCATTTTTTTTTCACTCCACAGTCCCCCGTGCCTCCCAGGTGCTCGGCTGGGACTTAAACCCCGATGTCTTAAAGGGTCCCACTCTGTGCTCCCTGGTACCAGGAAAGTGCCGCCCCGCCCGGCCAATAAATGGCCTCTGGCTGGCGGGTGCAGTCAGTCTTTGTCCTTTGAGTGGTTATATACTTGCTTCCCCCAGCACTCGAGGGAGGGGACTGCTTTCTCCCACTGCCAACTGCGCCTCTGAACTAGTTACCAGTTCCGGGGCTGGCTCCCTCCTCCCCAGGGGCGCCAACTGGGCAGCCGGCCCCAGTCGGGAACGAGCCCTGCAGTTAGAGATTGGATCTTTCTCCATTTTTTTCCAGTCCCCGGTCCGTGGTCTTTCTCTTGTGCAAATACAATCCTACAGCCCCACAGCCTCTCTTTCTCTTCCCTCTGTCTCTCTGCAGAAGGGGATCCCTCCCCTGCGTGCCTACGCCACCCATTTATCTCTCCCAGTTCGCAATCACACATCCGTGGCCCACCAAGTTGTCCCCGTGAGCCCCTGGAGATGTCTCTGTCACTCTTCAGCCCAGACTCTTGGAATTCCAAGTCCTCTGGCCTCAACACTGCTGTGTTTGAGGGACAAGGGCACTTCGGATCCCCCTACTTCCCCGCCATGTTGATCACCTTCTCTAGTAAGGATTTTTTTTTTAATTCTAGTTATATGTTTCTTAAAAGAGAAACATTTAAAATATGAGAACACAGAGTGATTATTAAAAAATAACATTTTTTACCAGGCAAATATTTTTTATACCAGGCAAATATTAAGCAAAATAAAGCTGAGGTAATTATATTAATATCAGATAAAAGAGACTTTAACAATGCATTATTACAGGAGCGCCTGGGTGGCTCAGTGGGCTGAGCATAGGACTTCGGCTCAGGTCATGATCTCACAGTTTGTGGGCCCGACCCCCTTGTCGGGCTCTGTGCTGACAGCTCAGAGCCTGGAGCCCGCTCTGGATTCTGTGTCTCCCTCTCTCTCTGCCCCTTCCCTGCTCACTCTTTCTCTCTCTCAAAAATAAATAAACAATTGCAAACAAACACTGCATTATCACAGTGCAAAAGTCACTATAAAATAACTACATTTTATTTCACTAGAAATGTTTGACGACTGTCCACTCACATAAACCTAATAAAATAGCCTCAAAGATACATAAAGCAAGAACAAGTAGAACTACTGAAGGAAGTTGAAAAATTCACCTTTATTGTGGAAGATTTTTTAACACAATTCTCTACATTATTGTGAGTTCAAATAGACAAAAGATAAGTAAATGCATAAATGTTAACAATGCAAGTAACAAGTTTGATCTGTGGCCGTTTATGGAAACTTATATACAACAGTAATAGTGTAAATTCTTCTCCAATATATATATATATAAAAATGGGCCATGGTCTCAATGATGTTCAAATACATAGTTTCATGCACCCCATACTCTCTCAACAAAATGAAATTAAGTTAGAAGTCAAGAACAGCAAAAGAATGTATTTTGAGATTTTAAAACACTTTTCTAAACACATAGAAATGATTAAGGAAAATATTACATAACAAAACTTTTTGGATGCAGTGAAAGTGGACCTCAAAGGAATAGCCTTCCTTATGCTCTTTTGTTAAAAAAGAAAAAAAAGCCTGACAATCGGTTATCTGTATCCAATGTTAGAAGTTGGAAGAAGAGTAGAATAAACCCAAAGAAAACAGAAAGAAGGGGCTAGTAAAGATAAAGCAGAAATTCATGAAATAGAAACTGCAATAAAGTCAACAAAATCAAAAGTTTGTCCTTTGAAAACAACAAAAACACAGACAAACCTTTAATGAGATTGACCAAGAGAAAGATAATCCACCAATAAATAATATTAGCAGTGAGAAAGGAAACATAACAATGGATCCAGCACGTATTTTTAAGAGGGCATGGTAGGGGCCCCTGGGTGGCTCAGTCGGTTAAGTATCTGACTCTTGATTTTGGCTTAGGTCATGATCTCATGGTTCGTGGGTTCAAGCCTCGCATCAGGCTCTGTGCTGACAGCTCAGAGCCTAGAGCCTGCTTCAGATTCTACATCTCCCTTTCTCTCTGCCCCTCCCCTGCTCCTGCTCTGTCTCTCAAAAGTAAACAAACATTAAAAAAAGAAGAGATGGTAAATACTGTGCTCTTTATATTAAATTTGAAAACTTAGGTGAAATAGACAAATTCACAGAAAAATATAACTGCATATCTGTGTGGAAATGATAATCTTTTTAGTGAGTCCACTAGATGACCATATGGTAAAAATGAACCTTGATCTTTAGATCATTCCATACATGAAAATTTATTTCAGATGCATCAGAAATCTAGAAGAAAGCTTGGGACTCCATGACTTTGGGATAGACATAGATTTTTAAACATGATACAAAAAAATAAACCTAAGATTGGTTAATTGGACCTAATTCAGAACTTCTTTTCATTAAAAGACACTATTAAGAGAGTGAAAAAGTAAACCAGAGACTCATAGAAGGTCTTCATAATATATACATCTGACAAAGGAGTTGAGTTTAGAACTCCTACAAACTGATAAGAAAAAGACAACCCCCCAAAAATATGGACAAAAGGCCTGACAAAGTACTTCATAAGAGCATTCCCCAAATGGCCACTAAATATATTAATAAGTATAGCTCATTAATCATCAGAGGCACATAAATTAAGGCCACAATGCAATGCCATTAAACACCCACCAGAATGGCTAAAATGTAAGACAGACAACGACCATATGTTTGTAAGAATTTGACGTAACCAGAACTCTAATGCATTTTTGGAACCAGACTGATACACTGGTCCCCAGTTCTCCAGTTGGCACTTTATCACAATCATCCATTGTGACAGTGTGACACATTGTGAAGTTACCGCACGCCATGGATTACATTGATCCCATTTACCACTGGAAGGAAGCAGAGCACTGCACCCAAGCCCAAAGGCACAATCAAATAAACTCCAAAGTCTTATCTTAAGGGTCTACCTCAAGGACCATCCTACCCACAACACCAGCTCTGTTTCAGAATGCATCACATCAGTAGAGAGAAACCACAGAGTAATTTGAACAGTGAATGATTAATATAAAGAATTATGAACTATAATGGGGGGAAAGGGGGAGTAGAGTAACAAGAGACTGGCTAGTAAGAAGTAAGGAGAACTCTAGGAACACCTGCGTGGCTCAATCAGTTAAATGTTCGAGTCCCACGCTGGGATCTGTGTTGACTGCCCAGAGCCTGCTTGGGATTCTGTCTCCCTCTCTCTCTCTCTGCCCCTCCCTTGCTCCCTCTCTCTCAATCTCTCTCTCAAAATAAATAACAATAAACTTAAAAAAAAGTAAGGAGAACTTTAAATATAGAAAGAGCAAATATAAGGAGCAGCTACTGTCCCCAAAACTGAAATAGAGCATCTATCTGCAATGGACTGAATGTTTGTGTCTCGCTCCCATAAATTCATATATTGAAATCCTCATCCCAATACCCAATGGTATTTGCAGGTGGGATCTTTGAGAAGCAACTACATTACAAGGGCTCCACTTTCATGGTAATTACATTATGAGGTCTCCTCCTTTACGGGAGTGGGATCAGTACCGGTGTAAGAACATTCTCTCTGCTACGTGAGGATGCAAGAAATCAGCTGTCTGCGAGCCAGAAGAAAGCCCGCACCAGAACCTGCCCCTGTTGGCACCCTGATCTTGAACTTCCAGCCTTCTGTAAGAACTAAATTCTGTAAGAAATAAAATTCTGTAATTCTGTAAGAAATAAATTTCTGTTTTTTCTTAAGCCACCCAGTCCATAGTCATTTGTTATAGCACCCAAGATCGTCTATTCCCCTCCAACTTCCCCCTGCCATTGTGAAAATAGATCATTCAAGGAACTGCCCCTCCGCCCCCCTTATTCCTTGGCCAAGTTAAAGCACTCAGACAGGAACCTCCCAAGAATTGAGTTTGATCCCACAAGGAAGACTCTCCTGCTCAGAGCTGAGGAGCACCCAGGAAGTATCCTGTCTAGGCTAAGATAGAGCATACAAGGCAAAGCCCTTGTCGCCAGAAGACTCTGATATATTATTACGGCCCCACGGAGGTGTAAGCGAAACTGCAGACTCCCAGAGTGTTGCGGGCACACTGCCCTGCAGCACTCCGCCCCGGAGAAGCTGCACGATGCAGAGCCTGGTGCTGGGGACACCCAGGGCCCCCAGGAGCCGGCTCTGCCGGCCATCCAGCTCCAGGATGCAAAGCGTCCCTTTCATTGTCTCTGGCGCCCTCTATAGACAAGCTTCGGTAACAACTGCTGCAAGAAAACATTTCAACGACGCAGAACATTTCCATAGAGCAAGACAAGAGTGAATTTGGAGCTTATAGACAATATAACCAGGCACTTTATTAACACATCGGAAGAGGCATGTCACACAGTCATCCAAAAGAATGCAAAAAAAAAACCCACATGGAATAAAAAGCAATGACTATTCATGAAAAAAATTGTAAAGCATTTGTTTAGAAGGGTATACACATCTACAGAAATCTACAGCAGACACTATTCCTAGGTGAAGAAATAGAAGTATTCCTTGTAAGATCAGAAACGAAGATGCCCACTGTTGTCCCTTCTACTGAACACTCCCTACAGGGGTCCTGCCTGGCACCTTAAGATGGAGAACAGGGCTGTACACAAAAAGCAAGCTGTCAGACTGTTCAATTACGGATAAGCCCCAGGAGTGGTGCTTTTCAAGGAGTCACCAGGCACGTCAAACAGTGACAATTGTCTAGGAATAGAGATGCTGGGGAGCTGCACTCAGTTCGGTCCCCTCCAGTGGCGGACAGCTTGCTGGCGTTCAGAGCTACCCTGGATGTGAGGTCATGGGTTTCAAGGCCACCGCGGAGCTGGGGAGGGGGCGGTGAGAATAGTGCTGTTACCACAGCCCAAGGCTCGCTGTTCCTACTGGGATGTAGCCAGGTTTCGGGAGTGAACGCTCTTCTGGCCTGGCAAGCCTTGGGTTTCTTTGCACAGTTGTGAGCCAGTTCATTTAGATACGATGCCTGTGTTCCTATTGCTTTCATGCTGGAGTGGATTGTCACAGGATCTCATTCCACGAACCCCCGCGCCTCTTCGCGTATGTTACATTTTGAAGAAAGTCCAAATCCGGTGTATCCGGTTGTAAATTACTTACACTGTTTCTCTTCTTGTTTTGGAAGAAACTAGAATCGGCAGTCCTGCCTGTTAGGAAGAACTCCCCAATCCAGGCCTCATGCATTGCTTCTCTAGCCAACTGGTTTTCGTGAAATCCACAGGGGCATATGTGAATCCCCTTTCGGAGAGGGTATTCGTTTTTTTATTTTGTGTCACAATTTGCCCCCAGTTTAGTGACTTCAAAAGGTATACCAAACTTGGTGGATTGAAACAGTGTTTGTTATTTCTTCTCCCACAGTTCTGTAGCTTGAAGTCTGGATAGTTTTGACTCGGTTCTCTCCTTTGGGGCTTGAAAGGCCGAAGTGAGTATTTTAGCTGCGCTGGGTTCTCATCTGGAAGATCCGGGATGGAATGAGCTTCCAAATTCACTGGGATTGTTGGCCGAAGTCAAGCCCTTTGTCCTGTGAGACCGGTCCTGGCATTTCTCACAGGCTGTTAGCTAGGGCTCAGTGTCACCTCTAGAGGCCACTGTCAGGCCCTTTTCAGGGGCTCTGTCCATCTCCAAGTGAGCAATGACACATCAGATTCTTCTCGAGCTTGCTAACTACCTCGGCTGCCTGCAGTGCTACCAGCTGGAGGAAACTGCAGAAAAGGCTCAGGAGGGGAGCTCTGGCACTCCCATGAATCCCACTCTAAAGGTCAGATGGGAGGACACCAATATGACGATGGGAGGACACCGGAGGGCAAAGGTCACGGGGAACATCTTCAAATTCTTCCCTTCTTTCCAAGAGAAAGAAGTTAAGGTAGCAGGAGTCAGAGCCATGGGTTTTGGGCCCACTTCCTCGTGCAAAGCCCTTGTGGCTTCAGGACCTGCTTGAGTTGATCTTGTACAGCCACTTGCATTGGAAAAGGGGTGCTTCTCTGCACACCCACTGCTGTGACTGGTGGGTCACCCAGGTTAGGACGGGCAGCTCAGGTGACCTGGGAACTCGGTGTCCCTTGGTCAAGCATTCGTTCCTGCTAAGTCCCAGTGGTAGGCCAAATGTTGTTCAAAAGGACCAGGATGACATTTAATGTGTCCAGAAAAGTAGTACGACTTTGGAGCTGGGGTCCTGTGATCTTGGATAAATCTGATTATTTCTTGTCCCTAATGCACAGTCACACTGGTAAAGGGTTGCAGGCCCCTTTGGGTATGAATGGGAGAAAGATTAACAGTAGAAACTTTTTATTGTAGAAGGGTCTTTCTTCAAGAGGCCTCCCCTTTATACATGAGTTTTTGGATCTTTAACCAATCAAGGTTGGGCTTTGATTGACTGAGGGACCCTTCGTTGTAAGGGGAGTAAGCAGGTGCATGTCTGTAATGCCAGAGATCCTTCAGGGCATCTCCTAATACTCCCATGTCCACTCACTACGGTCAATGCAAACTACAGCGAGCTAATTCACTTAGGACTGCTAATGGCCATGAACCTCGGGAATGAAGGTTTAGGTCACCCCAGTACAAACAGGACCTCTCCGGGAAAGAAGCTTGCCAAGGGCTAAGGGAATGTGGAATGGGTAATTAGAAAAGTAACAATACAACCATTTGCAGAATCAAGGACTGTAATGATTCTGAGTGTTACTTCTTTATTTTAATATGAATAAGTTTACATACATATTAACCAAATATTTTGGGGTTTTATCCCCTCTCATCCCCTTAGCTGCTAACGTAAAATGTGGTAATGAGAGCTAACTTTCTTCTCAATAAATAAGATGCAGGATATTAAAGGCAGAGGGTGGTTTAGGTAGCAAAAGAATGACAAAGATCTAAAGGCGAAAGTTGAACATTGTATCCTCTTTAGGAAAAGCGTTAACATGATATCAGTTATAAGCAGGGAGTCTTGTAGCTTGTTGGCCAGGAATATGGTTTTGTTGCTGCCTTTATTTAAAGATTAAGTGTGGTTTAAAGAGTTGGTCACTTGGGGTGCCTGGGTGGCTCAGTCGGGTAAGCGTCTGACCTGGCTCAGGTCATGATCTCACGGTTTGTGAGTTCGAGCCCTGTGTAGGGCTCTCTCCTGACAGCTCAGAGCCTGGAGCCTGCTTAGGTTCTGTGTCTCCCTCTCTCTCTGCCCCTCTCCTGTTCACTCTCTGTCTCTCTGTCTCTCTCTCTCTTTCTCAAAAACAAACATTAAAAAAAATACCATTATTATTGTATTTTTTTTTGCTGGTGTCTCTGCCTCTTTCTGTTTTTTAAATTTTAATTTTTTAATTTACATCCAAATTAGTTAGCGTATCGTGCAACAATGATTTCAGGAGTAGATTCCTTAATGCCCCTTACCCAGTTAGCCCATCCCCCCTCCCACAACCCCTCCAGCAACCCTCAGTTTGTTCTCCATATTTAGGAGTCTCTTCTGTTTTGTCCCCCTCCCTGTTTGTATATTATTTTTGTTTCCCTTCCCTTGTGTTCATCTGTTTTGTCTCTTCAAGTCCTCATATGAGTGAAGTCATATGATTTTTGTCTTTCTCTGACTAATTTCACTTAGCATAATACCCTCCAGTTCCATCCACGTAGTTACAAATGGCAAGATTTCATTCTTTTTGATTGCCCAGTAATACTCCATTGTATATATATACCACATCTTCTTTATCCATTCATCCATTGATGAACATCTGGGCTCTTTCCATACTTTGGCTACAGTTGATAGTGCTACTATAAACACGGGTGTGTGTGTGTCCCTTCGAAACAGCACCCCTGTATCCCGTGGATCAATGCCTAGTAGTGCAATGGCTGGGTCGGAGGGTAGTTCTATTTTTAGTTTTTTGAGGAACCTCCATACTGTTTTCCAGAGTGGCTGCACCAGCTTGCACTCCCACCAACAGTGCAAAAGAGATCCTCTCTCTCCACATCCTTGCCAACATCTATGGTTGCCTGAGTCGTTAATGTTAGCCATTCTGACAGGTGTCAGGTGGTCTCTCATTGTGGTTTTGATTTGTATTTCCCTGATGCTGAGTGATGTGGAGCATTTTTTCATGTGTAGGTTCTCCAAAGAAGACATCCAGATGGCCAACAGACACATGAAAAAAAATACCATTATTGATTGGAAGTGTCTTAGTTCAGGCTGCTGCAACAGAATACCATAGACACAGTGGCTTAAAAACAACAGAAACTTCTTTCTCGCAGTTCTGGAGGGTGGAAGTCTGAGATCTGGTGCCAGCATGACCGGATTCTCAGGAGGGCCCTATTCCAGGCTGCAGACGGCTCACTTCTCATTGTGTCCTCATATGGCAGAAAGAGCACAAGAGAGGTCTCTGAGGTCTCTTTTATAAGGGCACTAATCCCATTCATGAGGGCCCCACCACCATGACTTCGTCACCTTCCAAAGGCCCCACTTCCTAATACAATCACATTGGGGGCTACGATTTCAATTTGAATTTGGGGGGTCACACAAATATTCAGTCCATTTTAGTAAGTAAATTTTTTAAACTTTGTATTTTTAGAGAAGTTCTAGGTTCACAGCAAAACTGAGCAGATACAGAGAGTTCTCAAGTATCCCCTGCCCCACAGATGCATAGCCTCTCCCCATCAGCATCCCTCCCAGAGGGACACATGTGTTACAACTGATGAACTTACTTTGATGCATCATAATCACCCAAAGTCTGTAGTTTACATTAGGGTTCAATCTTGGTGTGGCACATTCTACAGATTTGGGTAAAAGTATAATGGCATGTATCCACCATTATAGTATCATGAAAAGTATTTTCACTACCTTAAAAATAGCTTCTGTGCTTGGCCCATTCATTTCTCCTCAATCTCTCCAACTTCCAGCAACCGCTGGCCTTTTGTTGTCTCCATAGTTTTGCCTTTTCTGGAATGACAGTTGGAATCAGGCAGTAAATGGCCTTTTCATATCGGCTCCGGTCACTTATTAATATGAATTTAAGGTTTCTCTATGTCTTTCCATGGCTTGATAGTTCATTTCTTTTTATCACTGAGTGACATCCTGTTGTCTGGAGGTACCAGTTTATCCATTCACCTACTGAAGGACAATGGTTGCTTCCAAGTTTCGGCAATTAAGAGTAAAGCTGCAATAAACACTCATGTGCAGGTTTTTGTGTGGCCATAAGCTTTAAACTCCTTTGGATAAATACCAATGAGAGTGACCGCAAGGTGGTATGGCTACAGTGTGTTTAGTTTTGTAGGAAACTGCCAAACTGTCTTCCAAAGTGGCCGTACCATTTTGTGTTCCCACCAGCAATGAATGAGAGTTCCTGTGGCCCCACATCCTTGTAAGCATTTGGTGGTGTCAGTGTTCTGGATTTTGGCCAATCTATATGAGTGTAGGGGTATCTCATTGCTGCCTTATTTTGCAATTCCCCAATGACATATACTGCGGATCATCTTTTCATATACTTATTTCCTATCTGTATATCATCTTTGGTGAGATGTCTGTTATCTCTGGCCCATTTTTTTAGTTGGCTTGTTTGTTTTCTTATTGTAGGGTTTGAAGAGTTCTCTGAACATTTTGAAGACTAGCCTTTTATCACATATGTCTTCTGCAAATATTTTCTCCCAATCTGTGGCTTGACTTCCCGTTGCCTTGACCTTGTCTTTCACAGGGCAGAAGCTCTTAATTTTAATGATGTCCAGCTTCTCAATTTTTCTTTTATTAGCTGTGCTTTTGGCGTTGTATCTAAAAAGTCATCATCATACCCAGAGTCCTCTAGGTTTTTTCCTGCGTGGTCTTCCAGTAGTTTACTACTTTTGTATTTTACATTTAAGTCTATGCTCCATTTTGTATTAATTTCTGTGAAGGATGTAAGGTCTGTGTCTAAATTTGTGGTGTGTGTGTGTGTGTGTGTGTGTTTGCACGTGGATGTCTAGTTGTTCCAGCACCGTTTGTTGAAGAGACACCTTTGCTCCATTGTATTGCTTTTGCTCCTTTGTCAAAGATCAGTTGACTAGGAGGGGGAGTTAAGATGGTGGAGGAGTAGGGGGACCCTAAGCTTGCCTCATCCCTTGAGCACAGCTAGATAAATATCAAATCATTCTTAACGCCCAAGAAATCAAGCTGAGGACTGAGAGAACAAAACTGCAAGTCCACAGGTAGGATCATGGAAGGTAGGAGTCGTGAAGAGTTGATTTGCAGCAAAATCTGAAGCGTTAGAAGTCCTCCACAGCCAGGGTCGTGCCTGGCGTAGTGGTGTTTCTGAGGGGAAGGAGGGAAGAGTCCCATGACCAGGCAGCATGGTCTGAGGATCCCCTGGGTCACTAGGGGAGAAACAGGTCCTCCGCTTGAAGTGCCTTTGGGAGTGGCAGCAAGGCTTCTCCAGGGACAGAACAGGTGGTGCCAGGTGCCGCACTGTTCCCAGGCATAGGAGCAGGGATGCCGGCTGAGGGCATTGAGACTTGGTGCCAGCTTTCCGCTCCACTTTACCATAAACTCTGAGCCACTGCGCGGTTGTGGGACCACTTGCCTGGGACCAGCCCGCAAATGGCAAAAGCGTGGGGAGACCCTCCCCCAGAGGATCCGCGCAGGGACCTGCTGCGCGAGTCCCTAAAATTTGGGGTTTAGAAACCCAGCTGTGTGCTGAGATAAAACAGCTTGGACACCAATAGGGGGTGAAGGCAGGGATCTGATGGAAGCTGGGGACACAGGAGGGGTGACTGTTTGCTCCTCTTTGAGGACTTCCTGAAGAGTGGCAGGTGCGAGCTTTCTGCTCTGGGGATGACAGAGCAGGGTGAGGCCAATTTGTCCCCTGGCCATCAGCCCTGACTGACCCCAGTGAGCTAAGCAGCACCACCGAGTGGAGACTGGAGCCTCTTACACCAAGCCCAGCCCTCCTGCACTCTGCGGGGGCATCTCCATAAGGGCAAGTAGGCGTGAGAATCAGGACAACGGGTGCATCCTCCAGAAGACCACCACAGACCCCTCACATGCACCAAGCCTACTGATCACAGAGTGCTGCAAAGCTTCAGCTCTAGGGGAAAAGAGGATCTGGCTTCCTTTTTGCTTTTATTTTGCAATTTATCTTATTTTTGATTAAAACGCTTTTTTCTTATATGTGCTTTTACTTTTAATTTTTAGATCTAGCTTCTTTTAGCAAGCAGACCAAAACACCCCTAGGATATCCCCCCTTTTTTTTTCTGGACAAAATGACAAGCTGGAGGAATTCACCCCAAGAGAAAGAACAGGAAGTAGACGTAATGGCCAGAGATTGAATGAACACAGTAATCAGGCAGATTTCTGGACTAGAATTTAAAACAACAATTATAAGGATGCTAGCTGCTTGGAAAAAGTATAGAAGACCCCAGACAATCCCTTATTGCAGAGACAAAAGAGGTAAAATCTAGTCAGGCCAGAATTAAAAAGCTATAACCAAGATGCAAACCCGAATGGGTTGCCATAATGAGGATGAAAGAAGCAGAGGAATGAATCAGTGATGTGTAAGATAAAATTATGGGAAATAATGAAGCCAAAAATAAGAGGGAAAGAAAGGTATTGGATCACAAAGGTATATGTAGGGAACTCAGCGACTTCTTAAAACATAATATTTATATCATAGGAGTCCCAGAAGATGAAGAGGGAGAAAGAGGGGAAGGAAGTTTATTTGAGCAAATTATAGCTGAAAAGTTCCAACTGGGGAAGGACACAGACATTGAAATTCAAGAAGCACAGAGAACTCCATTAAATTCAAAAAAGCCAGCCATCACCTAGACATACCATAGTCAACCTCACAAAATACACAGACAAGGAAAGAATCCTGAAAGCAGCAAGGAAAAAAAAGTTCTTAACCTACAAGGGAAGACCGATCAGGTTTGCAGCAGATTTGTCCACAGAAACTTGGCAAGCTGGAAGGGAATGGCAGGATATATTCAACGTGCTGAATGGGAAAAATATGCACCAAGAATCCTTTATCCAGCAAGGCCATCATTCAGAATGGAAGGAGAGATAAAGCGTTTCCCAGACAAACAAAAACTAAAGGAATTTGTGACCACTACCCCAGTCCTGCAAGAAATATTAAAGGGGACTCTTTGGGGGCGGGGGGAGACAAAAAAACAACAAAGACTAGAAAGGAAGAGAGAACATCATCAGAAATACCAGATGCCATTAAACTCATATCTTTCAATAACCATTCTGATTGTAAATGAACTAAATGCTCCAATCAAAAGACATAGGGTATCAGAATGGATTAAAAAAAAAACAAACAATACCCATCTATATGCTGCCTACAAGAGACTCATTTTGACCTAAAAACACCTGAAGATTGAAAGTGAGGGGATGGAGAACCACCTATCATGCTACTGAATAATGTCTTTCAAAAGAAAGACAGAATAGCCATACTTATACCAGAAAAAACTAGATTTTAAAGCAAAGACTATATAACAAGGGATAAAGAAGTGCATTATATCATAATTAAGGGATCTACCCATCAAGAAGATCTAACAATTATAAATATTTATGCCCCCAACTTGGACACATAGATCAATGGAACAGAACAGATAACCCAGAAATGGACTCACAACTATATGGTCAACTAATCTTCGACAAAGCGGGATAGAGTATCCAATGGCAAAAAGACAGTCTCTTCAACAAATGGTGCTGGGAAAACTGGACAGGAACATGCAGAAGAATGAAACTGGACCACTTTCTTATACCATACACAAAAATAAATTCAAAATGGATGAAAGACCTAACTGTGAGACAGGAAACCATCAAAATCCTAGAGGAGAATACAGGCAGCAACCTCTTTGACCTCAGCGGGAGCAACTTCTTCCTAGACATGTCGCCAGAGGCAAGGGAAAAGCAAAAATGAACTATTGGGACTTCATTAACATAAAAAGCTTCTGCACAGCGAAGGAAACAATCAACAAAACTAAAAGGCAGTCTACGGAATGGGAGAAGATATTTGCAAATGACATACCTAATAAAGGGTTAGTATCCAAAATCTATAAGGAACCTATCAAACTCAATACCCCCCCGCCAAATATGCAGTTAAGGAATGGGTAGAAGACATGAATAGACATTTTCCAAAGAAGATATCCAGATGGCTAACAGACACATGAAAAGATGCTCAACATCATTCATCATCAGGGAAATGAAAATCAAAACCACAATATGATACCACCTCACAACTGTCAGAATGGCTACAATTAATAACACAAGAAACAACGAGTGTTGGTGAGGATGTGGAAAAAGGAGAACCCTCTTGCACTGTTGGTGGGAATGCAAACTGGTGCAGCCACTTTGGAAAATAGTATGGAGGTTCCTCAAAAAGTTAAAAACAGAACTCCGCTAAGGTCCAGCAATTGCACTATTAGGTATTTACCCAAAGGATACAAAGGTACAGATTCGAAGGGGCACATGCACCCTAATGTTTATAGCAGCATTATTACCCATAACCAAACCAAAGAGACAGCCCAAATGTCCATCGACGGATGAATGGATAAAGAAGATGTGGTATATATGTGCAGTGGAATATTACTTGGCCATCAAAAAGAATGAAATCTTGCTGTTTGCAATGACATGGATGGAGCTAGAGAGTATTCTGCTAAGTGAAATAAGTCAGTCAGAGAAAGACAAATACCATATGATTTCACTCATATGTGGAATTTAAGAAACAAAATGGATGAACATATGGAAGGGGAAAAAAAAAAGAAAAAGGCTAACAAACCATGAGAAACTCTTAAAGATAGAGAACAAACTGAGGGTTGATGGAGGGAGATGGGTGGAGGATGGGCTAGATGGGTGGCAGGTATTAAGGAGGGCACCTGCTGTGATGAGCACTGGATGTTATAAGTGAGGAATCACTGAATTCTACTCCTGATACCTCTATGGCACTGTATGTTAACTAACCATAATTTAAACAAAAATTTGAAAAGATAAAGATCATTTGACTATTTTATGTGGGTCTATTTCCAAGTTCTCTATTATGCCCCACTGATTGGTCTATTCTTGCACCAATACCACCCTGTCTTGATTATTGCACCTTTATAGTGAGTCTTGAAGTTAGGTAGTGTTAGCCCTGCAACTTTTGTCTTTGTTTCTTATTGCTTTGCCTCTTCTGGATCTTTTGCTTCTCCATATAAATCTTAGAATCAGTTTATCAATATCCAGAACATAACTTGCTGGGATTTTGATTGGGATTGCATTGAATCTGTAGATCAAGTTGGGAAGAACTGACATCTTGACGATCAAAGACTGGAGTTTTTAACTCTCAGACTTGTGCACACTAAGCATCCAGAAATTTGTCAATCATAGTTCAGGTTTTTCTACCCCATTCTCATGGTGGTTTTCTCTCGTTAATCTCTGCTCCAGCAAGCCATGCCTCGCTGTTATTGACCTATGTGTCGCTAATCTTGGGGGTAGTGGTTTTCCCTGTGTCCTCCCCTCGCTTATAGATCCAAGAAGAGTTGTTGATTTTTCAGTCTGTTCAGCCTTGTACTTGTTGGGAGGGAGTAGCAACTTCCAAGCCATGCGGGACCAGAAACCAGAAGTCAATGATTTTTTTTTAAAGTTATTACACTTCTCAAAAAATTTAAAATAAAATTATCATATGATCCAGTGATTCTGTTACTATTCTATACTATTACTCAAAGAAAACAAAAACACTAATTTAAAAAGATATATACTCCTATGTTTACTGCAGCATTATTTACAATAGCCAAGATATGGAAGCAACCCAAATGTCCATTGATAGATGAAGGGATAAAGAAGATGGCTATGTGGGGGGCGTGTGCATGCGTGTGTGTAATGGAATATTTTTCAGCCATAAAAAAGAATGAAGTCTTGCCATTTGTAACAACATGGATGGAGCTAGAGAGTATTATGCTAAGGGAAATAAGCCAGTCAGAAAAAGACAAATATCATATAATTTCACTCATATGTGTAATTTAAGAAATAAAACAAATGAACAAAGGCAAAAATACAAACAAATAGCCACTCTTTTTTTGGTTTATTTATTTACTTTGAGAGATTAAGAGAGAGAGAGAGAGAGCAAGGAAGGGGCAGAGAGAGAGAGAGAGAGAGAGAGAGAGAGAAAACAGACTCTTAAATGTAGATAACAACCTGGTGGTTGCCAGAGGTAAGGTCAGAGGGGGATGTATAAAATAGGTAAAGGGGATTAAGAGTACACTTACCATGATGAGCACTGAGTAATGTATAGAATTGTTGAATCACAATATTGTACATCTGAAATTAATGTAACACTGTGTGTTAATTACACTGGAATTAAAAAAAAAACATGACACTTCATAATTTTGCATGTCAGGAATTTGAGCAGGGCTGAGATGGCAACCATTCTGCTCCATATGGCATCACGTGGCATCAGATGGCACCTGGACTGCTCCAGAGCATTTTGTTGTTGCTGTTGGTGTTGTTGCAAATTACACGTAAAATGTGCCACTTTAAAATTTCCCACTCAATGGCATAAAGTTGTGCAACCCTTAAGGAACTCTCTGGTTCTAGAACTTTTTTACTCTCGCAAAAGGAAACTACACTGGCAGTCATTGCCCATTTCTTCCTTTCCCCACGCTCTCAAAACCAGTTATCTATTTTGTGTCTCTATGCATATGCCAGTTCTTGATATTCCGCATAAGTGGAATCACACATATATGCCCTGTTTTGTCTGGCTTCTTTCACATTCTTTCTTCCACAATGCTTCCGATGTTCATCCATGCTGTGGCACGTGTCAGTACTTTATTCCCAGCGATGTATGAGGGCTCCAGTTACTCTATATCTTCAACACACTTATTTCCTTTTTGACGATGACCGTCTTGGTAGATGTGAAGTGTTCTCTTATTTTGGTTTGGATTTGCATGTCCCTGATTACATGTTGACCATCTTTTCATGGGCGCGTTGGCCATTTACACTTCACGTGCTCCTTTGTGTGTGTTCTTTGGAGATGGGTTTTTTCAAAAGTTTTTTGGCCTATTTTTCCTTAGATTGTTTGTATCTTTGTTGTTGAGTGGAAAGAATGCTTTTTATATTATGGATACTGGACTCTTATTAGATGTATGTGTTACAAATATAAAATACTCCCATCTTATGGATCATCTTTTCTCTCTCTTGATAGTCCTTTGAGGTACAAAAGCTTTTAATTTGTATTTATTTTGAGAGAGACAAAGACACTAAAAGAGGGGGAGGTGCAGAGAGAGAGGGGGAGAGAGAGAATCCCAAGCAGGCTCTGCACTGACAGCCTCACAAAGTGTGAGATCATGACCTGAGCCAAAATCAAGAGTCGGACACTCAACCAACCGAGCCATCCAGGCGCCCCTAAAAGCTTTTAATTTTGATGAAGACAAATTATCTATACTTTTCTTTTGTTGCTTGTGCTTTTGGTGCCATATTCAAGAAACCATTGTCAAATGCAAGGTCATGAAGGTTAACTCCAAAGTTTCCTTCTAAGAGTTTTAGGGATTTAGCTCCTATTGATTTATTGTTCATTGATTTTTGTGTCTGGTATGAGATGAGTATCCAACTTCTGTTATTGATTTCTAGTTTGATTCCATTATGGCAAAGGAGCTACTTTGTATGATTTCCATCTTTTAAAATTCATTGAGACTTGTTTTATGGCTTAGTATACGGACAATCCTGGAGAGTACTTTGTGAGCACTTGAGAATATGTATCCTGCTGTTGTTGGGTGGGCGCTCTACAGGTGTCTGTTAGACCTAATTGATGTATAGCATTGCTCAAGTGCGCTCTTTCCTTACTGATCCTCTGACTAGTTTATCCACTATGGTGCTGAGCCTAACGCTTCACCAGAGGTGAAATCTTATGGTCTTCTCAGGTCTTTTCGACTCTGAGCCCTGCCCCGGGCATGCACATGGTTTTCTAGATATCCAGGTACACACACAGGAGCATTTCAAAGCCCTCATTCTCCAAGGTAACTCATTCCCCAGTTTTTCCTTTCAGGAGTTGGGTGAACCAGAAGCAATTGCCCCCCTTGCGTCAATCCTTCAGGGAGCTCCAGACAGGTTCAAACAGACAAACACAATTTCTTGGGACTGAGGTCCACTCCCCTCCCTCCAGAAGCGAGAACCCACACATAGAACGTAAGCTGTCATCCTCAAGACTGGGGCGGGGGGGCAAGAATATGTTCAAATGCCACAAAACTCTCTTATCATGTTTCACTGGCTTTTCTCCTGATTCAGTGTTCGCTTGGTTGCTATAAACCTTTGCTATCTTCCAGAGTCCTTCATTCTGACAGGTGTCTTTTTCAGTGTTTTCAGTGTTTCTGGAGAGGGACTGACCCCCAGAATACCCTGCTCTGCCATTTCCCCCAACATCGCTGGGTTCTGTGAGTGGTGTTTTGAAGTTTCAATCCTTATGTTAACATCTTCACTTTATAATGTGCACTCTGTTTTCTGAAAGGAGTAACAAGTCACAGGAAAGATAAAACTAGAAATGTCTCCAGCATTAACAAACTTGTGAAAACCAATAAAATGATTTATTTTATATATGCAAACTCAAAATCTCTTTGTACACTTAAATTTCTGCAAATTAATCCAGACAAAACAATACTGCTCCATATAAACCTTTGTATAAACCTTAAAGGAAATATATACATTATTTTTTTTTTCTTTTAGTGCTCCCAAAGCACAGAACGTACAAGTCTGCCTGAAGACTTTCGGTCATCACACGCAAGAACAAATGTCAGGGTTGGGGTAGCCTCAGGTGCACTTTGTAATGTCTCTAGACAAAATAGAAGAGAGTTGGAGGTAGATCATTTGTGACTCACCCTGCCCCCTCCCACAGAGAAATAAGTTACCCGAATAGCAGCTTTCTTACTCTTTGTTTCAAACTGTCCTGAATATTGCATGGTTTAAAAGGCACAACTAGGAATTGTTGAAAACTCTGTTCGGCACACACAAGATGACCACCAAGCAGTGCTCCACGTTACAGGTGGCTCTTAGTCACTCTGGAAATGCCCAGAACAGCAAAGTTCATATGAGGAAACCCTTGTCACATCTAGAAGGGGCGACAGTGGGGCGCCTGGGTGGCTCAGTTGGTTGAGCGTCCGACTTCGGCTCAGGTCATGATCTCGCAGTTTGTGAGTTCGAGCCCCGCGTCAGGCTCTGTGCTGACAGCTTGGAGCCTGGGGCCTGCTTCGGATTCTGTGTCTCCGTCTCTCTCTGCCCCTCCCCTGCTCACATTCTGTCTGTCTCTCTCTCTCTCTCTCAAAAACAAATAAAGATTAGAAGGGGTGACAGTGCTTACTGAAGTTGACCTGCTGAATTAATAATATCACCTTCCTCAACTGGGAAAAAAAAATAACAAAACAACAAATTAATACTTTCAGAAAAACCCTTAGCCAGCTTTTACTTCCAGAGAATCATAAAAAAAAAAAAAAGCTCCATGGCTTTTTCTTAGCTTCGGGAAGGCAATTCCCTTGCCTAAAACATTCTAGGAAGCTTTGACAATATCATCTTCCATCGTACAGCATAGAAAACTTGCCCTTTTTTCTCCTTGGTCTTTGCATTAACATGATGATCTTCTGTTGATGTGATTAACGTTGTTGAGGTGGTGGTGGGAGTCTATCTTTTCTAGTACCTTCTCAAGGTACTGGATTAAGACTCGTCTTTTAAACCTAGAAATAAAGAGAAATTTTATTAACCAAAAGATACTCGAAGCCTTTCCAATGTGCAAGGCACTGTGCGGGGCACAAGGTGGAACTGGTGGTCTACATGCGGCTTAGCAGGGGCGCCTGGGTGGCTCAGTCGGTGGAGCATCCGGACTTCGGCTCAGGTCATGATCTCACGGCTCGTGAGCTTGAGCCCCGCGTCGGCTCTGTGCTGACAGCCTGGAACCTGCTTCGGATTCTGTGTCTCCCTCTTTCTCTACCCCTCCCCCGCTCATGCTCTGTCTCTCTCTGTCTCAATAGACATTCAAAAAAAATTTACCAAAAACAAACAAAAAAAGATGCGGCTTAGCAAATACTGACAGTGCCAGCTTGAGGGCCTGAGCGCACCTCAGGCTGTGGTGAGCTTAGAAGATCCCACAGACGTGGATGAATGAGTTGGACTCCGATAATACCAATCTCAATGCCTCTGGAGACAGCCTTAACTACGGGAGAGAGCCAGGGTTTGAGAAAACCAAGGAACAGCTCATTCCACCCCCCGCCCCCCATTCTGCATTGGGCCCTACCGCTTAACGACAAGCGGAGACGAAGGTCTCCACTTTACACCCACCTTGCAGCTTCCTTGATGGTAAACTCAACAAATTGTTTCTTGACTGCAAGAGACCCTTGTACTTCTTCAAGCAGAATGAAAATCCTTTCATACTCTGAAGATATTTAAAAAAAAAACCCAAAACCTCAGTATTCTTAAAAAATACGAATAGGAAATAAAATTCAATCCTTACACATCCTCAGTAATCAATCCTCACAGGTGGAAAGTTATCATTTGTATTTTAAACACTCGAACCCAGACATCCGTGCATCAGCTACTAAGGAAACTCTTGTAAACACTGAACAAATGTGGCAGACTGAATAATGGCCCCCAACGTTGTCCACATCTTACCTCCTGGAACCTGTGAATATGTTGCCGTATACGGCAAAAGGGACTTGACTTTGCAGATAGAATTGAGCTGTGGATCTTGAGATGGGGAGATTATCCAGGCTTATGCATCAGTGTAATCACAACTATCCAAATAATAGGAGGTGGGGAGTAGCATTGGAGCCAGAGAGAAAAGATGTAAGGATGGGAGCGCGGCTAGACAGGAGAGAAGGCCCTGACGTTACTGGCTCGAAGCTGAAGGAAGGGGCCAAGAGCTAAGGAGCACAGACAGCCTGTAGGAGCTGGAAAGGGCAAGGAGACAGATTCCCCCTACAGTCTCCAGAAGGAACACCTTTCTGTTAGCCCAGTGAAAATAATTTCAGAATTCCGACTTCCATGACTGTAAGGGGAGTACAGTTTTGAGCCACGTGGTTTGTGGCAACTTGTTACGGCAGCAAAAGGAAACTATTACAATCAGTGAGGTGCAAAAAGAGAAAAGGGTGTATTGGGTCCTTTTAGTTAAAGCAAGAGGAATCACTTTAAATAACGTGAAAACCCAGGGTGCTGGGTGGCTCAACTGGTTGAGCGTCCAGCTTTGGCTCAGGCCATGATCTCATGGGTTCATGAGTTTGAGCCCCACGCACGTCAGGCTTTGCGCTGATAGTGCGGAGCCTGCTTCATTCAGATTCTCTGTCTCCCTCTCTCTCTCTCTGCCCCTCCCCTGCTCGTGCTCTCTCTCAATCTCTCTCAAAAACAAACATTAAAAAAATAATAATAAATCATGTGAAAACCCAATACTTCCCCAATACCTCCAGAGATAGCATGAATCTATCTGAATCATAGAATTATGAGAAGGACCCTCCCATTGTATTATTGATACTTGTGCTTTCGTTACTTACTTCGTCCAAATTTTCGAACTTCCTTCATTAACTGATGTTTTATATCAGCATTGATTCCTTGCGCCATAGCAGGAGTTATTTGCAAGGTGTTTGGTACAGTTCCCAAAGTGGGTGTCACCGAGGCTTTTCGATCATCTACAGAGACACTGCAGTGTTTGCTTCCTCCTAGAAGTGCATGCGTACCAGGTTTGTGAATCAGGCCGTCTTTCCTTAGACTAGTGAAGTCGTCAGATAGAGAATCCAACTGGTGGTGGTGTGGAATACCATCTCCTGCCATATTCATAAGCTCTGGGGGAGCAGATTTTGACAAGAAGCCATCGGGTGGGATCTGACCATTTTCCCTCTTCTCCTCATGGACATCAGGAATGACAGTGACATCTGGAGGCCAAATCAAGAAGGTAAACTGTGAGGTGGGTGAGTTATATCAACCCCACAGGCAGATCTTCACGTTTGAGGAAATTGTTTTAAAAGCAAGAAGGTGTACAGATGGGAGGCTGAGACCCCTCAAACCGAGCCCAGGAAAATAATACAACAAAACCACCTTCTTTTCTTCACGGCACTCCCAATACATATGGAAACCGAGTCGGGCAAGACAACTACTGAGCGTTCTCAGGTCCCTGGCACCCGTGGTTTAGTGGCTGCTTGTGCTTTACAAGCTGAAAGGCAGCAAGTCTCACTTGATGTCATGATTTCTGTAATTTACATATAAAATGCCATGCTTAAGAAAATGAAGAAAATGCCAGGCTTCACCGAGCTTGGCACCAGACTACATGGGCCCCCTTCAATTTCTCTCCTCTCTATCTCAAAAGTTCTAAGAACACAGAGGTGGCCGTTAGGCCTCGAGGTTCTACATGTAGTCCGTCACCAAAAATCTTTGTATGTGATTCTCATCATTCCCTTGTGTGACAAGGAAATGGGTTTCCTTTTACTCCAGGCCTGACACCTCTACTTCATATGCTCTGCCTCCTTCCTGCCAGGCACTGAGACAAAGCCGGAGGATCGGCAGTGAACGAGACAGACAAGAACAATCCCTATCCTTACGGAACTTACATCCTCGTGGGGAAGTCAGATGGTATGTGTAATTTGGGCAAGGGGAATAATACAGTTTGAATTCTTGTTGGGAAGGAAGGTATCAGGGATGTGACAGAGAGCAGGAGGGGGAGTCTCCGTGACCCCGGGGTCGGGCAGGGACCTGAGGTGAGCCGTGGAGCAGGAGACAGGGCGGCCTGTGCACGTGAGGAGGACTTCTGGCTGCCGTGAGGGCCAGTGCAGCGCCCTAGGAGGGGACGAGCCGGGGCCGTGGAGCAAAGGACAGAGGCAGAGAGAGCAAGGAGGACACCCAGAGGATGCGTGCAGGAGAGGAGGGCAGGCCCGGGTCCTGCAGAGCGTGTAGACCAGCGTCGGGAGCTCCGATTCTGTTCTGAGTGCTCGGGGGAGTTGGTGGCGGGTTTCGGGATGGACGTGGCAGGGTCGGATTTCCGTGCGCACGGGGTCAGTCGGGCTGCAGGGCGGTGATGGGTCAGGAGGGTCAAGTGGGAGAGCAGGGAAATCAGATGAGAAGTTGTTGTAGCAGCTTGGGGACAGACGGTGGCAGCACAGACTAGAGGGATAGAGACACAGGGTGATCCAGGAATCGGACTGGGTGTCAAAGTGTCTGCACTTGCTAAGGGATGGAAGTGAGAGAAGAATAAAAGAGAAATCATGGTGACTCCAAGGATCTTCACTGAACCCCTGGGGAAATAATGGTGCCAGGAGTGTGCTCCTCCTGATCTGGCCCAGTGACCTCATGTTGATGGCCTGACAGCGATCACGTTGGCATCCTTTACACTGTGGAAACCTGCAAACATTATAATCCAGGGCCTCACCACCCCCCCGGCCCCCACACACTCGGAAGCTGGCTGTCGCACCTTTACCAGCATACTGCCGGATGGTGTCACTTAACATTAAGAGTCATGCCTGCGGCAGGTGGCAAGCAGAGCTGTTTTGGAGAGCGCGAAGGTTAGGAGTTCTGATGAAACACGCGAAACCGAATTTTATTGGTCTATAGGGCACCTAAGTGGAAATACCATGTCCATGGTTAAATTTAGGTCTGGAGTTTGAAGCAAGGTGTAAACACCCAAGTTGTTGACATGTAAATGTCCTGGAAAGCCCAAGACTGCATGGGATCACCTGGGGTGGGGGGGGGGGGTGGTGTCTGGAATCCAGATTTGGGTCCCTACGCTATTTACAGGTGGGAGAGAAGGGGAGAAACCAGAAAAAGAGGGTGAAGAGGAGTTGCCATCAAAGGGAAAAGAAAACTAGGATGTGTGGTGTCTGGGAACCTGAGAAAGTTTCCAGGGAGGAGGGAGTGAACAACTGTGACAAGTGACGCGAAGAAGCAATGGCAACACGCAACAGACCCTGGGGGCCGTGATGACGCCTGTCTCAGTGCGGTGGGGAGGCAGAGCCAGACCGCACTGGGCTAGAGCGGGAGCAGGAGTTGAGGACACAGAGAGCCAGCGCAGACCCAGCCTCGTATTAAGCTGGTTCGCTCTTGCTGCGTCGAGAACCTGCTTCCTCGTTCTGACTCACGCAGCAACACGCTCCTATCCCCATGTCTCCCCCTTGTGCTAGTTACTACATAAGTATGGATCTTCTCGCCTCAGACAGTGACTCTGCTCCCCACGGGGCCCTTTGTACCTACCACATTGATGATTTAATAATGGTTTACTTAACGAACAAAAAGTGGATACAAAGGAAATGAACACAAAGGAAAATAAGGCTGTTTAGTGTTAGTCTTCTAGGAGCCATAAGGAAATCACAACCACTACTCTATACCTGTATGTACAAGGGTGGGTTTTATGAGGTTTGGATAAGATGGGAACCACGAGGCTGAGGGTGGTCCCTTTCCGCCCACATGGTTAGTTACAGTGGGTGGTGTTTGTGGTTTCGCCAACAGCAGGGACATACTCCGCCTTCTCTTAGATGACAGAGGACTGTTGGGTTCTCCGGGGCGCTTCACTTTGTTCTGTGGCCCTGCCACGAATTCATCTGCTTCATCAATCATCATTCCCTAGAAAACACCAATGAACACTCTCCATTAAAGAGCACAGCGCCCGCACGCGGCACACGCACACTCAACCATACATCCTGTTACCAACACACGTCTTCATCACGGGCCAGAGATTTACCGTGCCCCACCTAGACCCTGTTCTCAGAAAGTGCTACTCCAGTCCAATCTTGACCTAGTCTCGGTGGAACAAGGAGGAGATGAAAAGATAATGTGTTGCCAAGGTCAAACACAATACAATCATGATTAACCAGAAAGCTTGAGAAATGAGCAACTCGCATCAACCGAAGAGGTTACTTTTCGGAGGAAGTACAGACCATTCGGAAGCGACCCTTGGCAAGTGAACCAATTCCCTTTTGTGTGCTTTTGTGCTTTAAATGCATCATTAAGAAATATTGACTATCACTGTACAGAACGCTGCACGTGGACGGTAGAGAGCAGGTTGACAGAAAATGTCACTGCCCCAACAGCAACCTCACGGAGGTTCAAATATGTCCACCTTGGGGGCTTTTCATTCTTGGGGTAGGCAAAGGATGACAGCCAGCAGTGCAGAGGGTTAGTTAAAGCTGTTCCCATCCAAGGATAACCCGAGAATATGAAAATATTTTCATAAAATCATGATAAAAGACTCTTCCAAGGCATTTTCCAAAGCAACACAGTACAGAAAGGGGAAACCATACACCCTGAGCATTTACTGCATGTAGGTCATGTTTGAAATGGGTACATGCACTAACTCAATACTGCACAGGACTCTGGTAAGTGTAATCATTATCCCCAGGGGTTCAAATGAGGAGCCCAAGGCACAGAAAGATTAAGAAAAAGTCCAATTAATTGAGGATTGGGGTGAAGTGGAATATCTCTCAGTCTAGTTTTGTTACCAGACAGATTATTATATGGTCTGCAGCTTAACACCAATGGTCTTCTCCATGTGTGCAAAGAGAATCCCCATTTGTCTTCATCCTTAGATGGTCAAATCGGCATCTCTCTCTCTCTCTCTCTCTCTCACACACACACACACAAACACACACACACACACACACACACACACACACACACACACACACACCTCACATTTAGATCTCTACTAGGACAATCCAAAGAAAGCAGCATCACGTAGTACTTCCTATTTCAAGACGAACACTTCATCACCGTCTGGCTAGAGCACTAGAGATCCGAGTAATGGAAACAGGAAATAACTGGTGATCTCAATATTAAAGGAATTAGTGTGCAGAGGTGGGAATGAATACGGACTCTGGAGCTGGAAAGATGTGGGTTCAAATCCTGGCTCTTCTCAGCTGTGCTACTCAGAGCACACCACTTGACCACTGTGAGCCTTGATTTCTTCTTATGAGAGGACAGATGGTAACACTCATCTGCAGAACCGTTGTGGCCATTAAATGTGATCGCGTAAAACAACAACTCCTACTAGGTACTCAGTAAATGTCACTTATTCTTTTCTTCAAGCAACACACCTTTGTATCAGGAGGCTCCCCCTTTCCATTTATGGAGAGCCCTGGAGTCCTGTTTTATCTTGTCAACCAACAGAGGGAGAACCTCTGATTTATATTCACCTTGCCCAGAAGAAAGGAATTATAGCAAGACTATCACAACTTGGGCAGACTTAGAAATAGGTATCTTACCTTCTTATCTTGTTTGAATGGATTGCCAAAAGTATGTAGTCTTTTTGGTTGATCTGGATCAATCTCTCGAAGCGGAGAAGCCAGTGTCTTTAGATATTCCTGATAGTTACCCATTTGTGCGACTGGAACACTATGAAGGGAATCTGTAAAACCACCGGCAAAGAAACAAATGGTACACAGCTGCAGTGTATGCATCATGAGGACAAGGGGACACGATCAGGGGCTCAGTAGGTTGAGCATCCTATTCTTGATTTCGGCTCAGGTCATGATCTCACGGTTTGTGGGATCGAGCCCCGTGTCAGGCTCTGCGCTGACAGCATGGGGCCTGCTTGGGATTCTCTCTCCCTCTCTCTCTGCCCCGCCCCTGCTCACATGTGTGCATGTGTGCTAAATAAATAAATAAATAAATAAATAAAACTTTAAGAGGGCATGATCATAGTCTGGTTTGGCAACGTGTACCTTGGCATCCAATAGTCTAAAATCTCAACTTTTGGGGGCACCTGGGTGGCTCAGTGGGTTAAGCATCTGACTTCAGCTCAGGTCATGATCTCACGGTTCATGGGTTGGAGCCCTGCGTCAGGCTCTGTGCTGACAGCTTGGAGCCTGGAGCCCGCTTCTGATTCTGTGTCTCCCTCTCTCTCTGCCCCTCCCCTGCTCGTGCATGCGTGCTCTCTCTCTCTCTCAAAAATAAATATAAACATTTAAAAGCATCTCAAATTCTAAGATCTAAAATTATCTCTCTTCATCCCACTCACTACTCAGGGTACCATCACTACTCCCTACAAGCTCAAATCACTAGGCCAAGTACAACGTCCTTAGGCCTCAAACCAGGTTTGAAAATGGGCTGACATCCTGTATGCCACCACCCAGCCTGAAACACCATATTTGTGCTGCATTTCAAAGAGCCTGGCCTCCATGGTTCTCTCTTATCATCCAGAGACCTTGGTTAGTAGGCCTTCCATTCTTGGGGAATGTGACTAAATCTATAGGCTCCCTTCCTAGAGAAGCTTCCCTCCTCTCCACAGAACTCAGTATATAATTTTAGGAGGTCGACCAGGCTAAGATTTAACTCCTTTTAATGGACAAATGACCCTGTTTCAAATGAACACAATGGAGTAAAGGCGAATTGTACACCATCACCAACTGTCCTACACACTACCAGCTTCATAATTTTCATGTAAATGAGGAATTCCGGACTGAATTCATCACGACAGGCTGGGTTGTGCCATTTCCAAAATCTGACAGACCTAGGTCCCGCCACTTTCCAGTTCACTAAACCTGGAGTGGCTATCAAAATCCTCGCCCTTGAGAGAGATATACCAAGAAACAGACTCTTAATCATAGAGGACAAACCGATAGTTACTGGAGGGGAGGTGGGTGGGGGGAATGGGTGAAACAGGTGATGGGGATGAAGGAGGGCACTTGTCACGAGGAGCACCGGGTGAGGTAGGCAAGTGTTGAATCACTGTATTATACACCTGAAACTAATATGACACCGTATGTTAACTGTACTGGAATTCAAATAAAAACTTTAAAAAATGCTCACTCTCAGTGAGCCAATTAATGCACACCTGCCCTACAACCTGAGAACAGGTGAAAATGAGCATTCTAAGCCTGAAAGTATTACAAAATAACCTACCTGTTATGCAATAAGCACTTTCATGTAAGTCAGGCTTGATATTTTCCTAATCAACAAAAAATACTTCTTTGTTCATTTACCTTCATCTTGTCCAACTATAAACTTGTGTGTTTTCAGCAGATTGGATCTCATTCTGGTTAACTGGTCTAAAAGACCTCTACGTGGAATATCATAAGCATTTCTATATGTCTGAGGTTTCAAATCCTGTTTGAAATGGAACAAATAATTTCAGTTACTCCTGAGGCTTTTAATATAGAAATGTAATTCTTAATGCTGCAGTGTATGTAAAATCGTAGTGAAGAGAGGGATATTCAATACAATAACTACCATAGAATTTTGCCAGTGGAAACCTCGCCTTTGCTGGCCTTGTTCCAAATTCTAATATATCCACAACATGCTCAAACCACTGAGAATGTCCTTTCCCAAGTATGTCAACTGGCGTGGCCACCTCTGCCCAACGTGGACCTCCTCTATGGGAAATCTTGGTGTTAGAGGTCCCTGCTGGGCTGGCCAAGACTTTCTCGAAGCTGCACTCCTGCCTGAGACCCTTCACACCCAATTCTCTTCCTCGTCCCCTCCTCTCACAGGTGCTAGATCAGCCGTGTGGCCGGAAGGTTCCCCCGCCAACTCCTGTTCTCTCTCCCCTTTATCCTTCACAGACATTACCCCCAAACATATCTTGCACATTTAATTCCATATTGGCGTCTGCGGGCAGGGCAATTCCTGAACTAAACCGTTGATAAGTATGGAGTCCAAAACAGGATCGTAATTATTTCAAAACTAAAATACTATGGCATAAATGCATCAGACAAGCTCAAACAAATACAAAGTATTTATGTCCACAATTTACCTTGTTTAAGAGCCCTACTTGGAAGCCAGCAAATTCTTTGGTATTCAATTCTGTCAGTCTTGGTGCACTTTCCCCTATGATTTCTTTCAATAGTTTTCTAAAATTTTTACTGTGGGTAAAGGACACGCCACCTCCAGAATGATTTTTCACTTTGATTCCAATCTCCTGGGGAGGTTTCTTCCCCACGGATGCTAGTATCCGTTCTGACTCTAGTTTGGTCTAAAATGAAAGTACATAGTATGTTATGAAAAGATCTATATTATCACTGTTGTTTTTACTACTTAAGAAAGGGAACACTTTAAGAACCCCACAGAACACTTTTCAATTGTAAATCACAGAAAAATGGGTAATTAAACATTTCCCTGTGCTTCTCTGCACTATCACAGCAAACAGGGAGGTGGGGGTGAGAAAAATAACTTACTACATTTTTTCTCTTGTCTAATGGCAAAATTATGATTGGATCATGGAGAGAATGGAAACCATGGATAAGAATTACATTCATAGACATTTAAAATCACATTTTGTTGCTGTAAAATCTAGTCTAAGTCAGTATATTTATTTCAGACCCAGACATAAAGGTTTAAGACTCTGTATTTATAAATGTAAACTAGGGCTAAAATTCAGATTACACAGATTGGCATTACATCTGGAAATAATTCAGCTGTTTGTTTCTAATATCGGACCACCCCCCAAAAAAGTAATGCTTAAATTTAACAAACGTTACCACGCAAATGATTTGTAATATCTGCTCAGTAAGTTTCTAGCTAACTTACAAAAAACTCCTAATGGACGCTGTTAAACCGCATTGATAAATAGTGCCTGACGGTGACTCGTAGCAATATATTGGGCATATCTGGTGATGCACATACATGGTTCAAGGAACACTGGTGACATAGTTGTTATTAAATTAGTAATTAAATTAGTGATTAGAGTGATTACAAATTAGTAATAATTTTTTTCTTTAAAAGAAGGGATTCCACCAGTGCCCATTAAGCCCAAAAGGATTTTTCATTTCTTACGGTTAGGTCGGAGAGATTCATTAATTCTCACTATGATTGGAATTAAGTATGTTTCTTATCTTTGGCACAAAATTAAGTCATGAAATAAGGGATAAGAGCGAATGAAGGGTCTGTTTCCAGAAATGGTCCCGAAATCTCATTTAGAAAACTACACAAGCAACGTGTTCCAGAAGGTCCCAGAACTTGCACGACTCAACTCTGCTCACTATTCTTCCTGGTGGCCATACCCTGCTGACACAGCCTTAAAGGCCTAAGGTAGACATCAAATAAAAAAATATATGTAAATCAATAGGTCAATCAATCAATAAATAACCAAAACAAAACATTCACAACAACAACAAAAATCTATTGGCGGAGAGGAAAGGGGGTCACGGGGACGCTCGGTGGACCAGAAATCTAGGTCTGCCTGTGCTTCCTTTTGCATTTATGAGCACACTGGACCGGCAGGAGCTGGTAAACTCCAGACCATACTTCTGTTTGTGCCGGATCCTAGCAAGGTGTGTCAGAGTCCCCAACTGCGGAGTCATTTTGGTTCTTTAGTGAAATCTGACACTCTTTTGCTTACGGCTGTCTGTCTTCTAAAGGCCCAACTTCCAGACATATGTGACTTAAAGCCTGACTGCCACTGCAGACGCTACCACTGCCCCCTACCTGGGAGCACCCTTGTGCATAAGAAGAAAGTAAAAAAGCTGCATTAATTTGTCATAGAACGTAACACATTCGTATGGCAGTAACGCTCTACCTCAGTAGCTCTGAAACACTTCCATCCTGCAAGAATGGGCTAGGTAGAGGTGAGAAGTATGGTAAGTAAGGGTGAGTGGAGGATGAGGTACTAATAGAGGGGCAGGCAAGGGACAAGGTGAATAATGGTAAATGAGGTGGGGGTATAAAGGAACGGACGGAGGGCAAGAAGAGAGGAGGTTGAACTCCACTCTTCGGGTCCCCAAGGGGCCTATCACCCTCCAGCGTGAGGAACACTGGTCTCATCTCCCCCTCGCCAAGAAAGAGCGTGTGCATATGTTTATTGCCTAAGAACTAATTTCAGGCCAGACGTTGAGGCACACCATGCCTCAGTGTGCCGACCTAAAGAAGGGGGATGCGCTAGCCCAGTGTGATTGGAGGAGAAACTAGGTTGAGGATAGACAACGTGTGACCCATGAGATCATTTTCTTAAGCCTCTGCCCCTCTTAGGCCACAAGATGTCAACCAGCTCGTGGGTAGCACACACTGGCAAGCAGGAGAAACGGCACAGCATCCAATGACACTGACAGACCCTTAGCTGCAGCTTAATGGTGAAGCTAGAAGCCATAGAGAATCACATTATCACTAATCCATAAAGTGGAGAGATATATACACATTTAATTTGAAAAATGACAATTACACTAAAGAATAAGGAAATGCACTTCTGAGGGCAAAGGATTTTTGTTTGTTTGTTTTTACCAATACTACCTGTTGGCTGAGTTTTTTAAGGTAAGAGATAACACTGTAACTAAGTCCACAATCTAAATTATCTGATATCAGATTTGGAGCTCCCATCATCCTTAGTGCTTTCTTTAATGGCTATAAGGAAACAAAATACACAACAGTAAGAATAGAATAAATCTTAAAATACTCAAAGTTCAGTTATAAGGGGCAAAGGGACATGATTCATTTCTTAGAAGTCAAGGTGCTGCACATAAAACCAAACATGGAACATTAAAAAGTGGCAATGAAAATAGCAGAGGAGTAAGGAGCAGAAAGTAAAAAATAAAAAGTAAAAATAAATAAATAAATAAATAAATCAGAAGAGAGTGGGATAAGAAGATCAAGAAACAGCATATTCAAACAGGTAAATTGCTTTCAGTCTTAATTCCCAAGTCATAAAGTCATGTCATATTGCATTTTATCGTGCACCCCATTCCTGCCATGGTAAATACTAACGCACCCCAATTTCTCCTTCCAGTGACACCAACAGTACCATTTAAGATTCTGCCTTTTCACCTCTAGAAACTTGGCTTAAGGTTTGCTACATCCGCCTCTGAAACGATTTTGGCAATCTTGATTTCGATTACATGACCAGTTCAAAAGCATCACGAAGATTTTTCTCAAGTTGTAAACACCCAAATGAGGCCAAGTAACTTTTGATTCTTTTTGGATTCCCCTCCCCCAACCAGCGGCCCTGCTTCCTGCTGTGTCTAGAACACACTTGACAGGCAATTGGCACATATGCCGCCTTCCAGAATTTCTTCTTTCAGAGGGAAACCCCACATTGAAAATTTCTAGAGTTAAAAAGGGAAGTTGACATTCATACACGAATCCAGACATATTTTTCGCAAATTCCAAAATTCCAATTTCACAAGGTTGCTTTTGCTAAGAGAAACAGAGATGTGTTTTTATAAAAATAACCATGGCAGTTAAAGGAAATAAAATAAGCAATTCTCTTTTGTGCCACCATGACATCTCCAAGGTCTTACGCATAATTCGCGAAGACGGTGGCGATACAGATATTTAGAAATTAAAAAATCTGTCTCATTTCGGGGGTCAAGTTTTTGGCTCACTGACATTTCTTGCAACAAGAATCATCACTGATACAGTTAATGCACATATATGCAGAAATACATACTAATAAGTAGTATGGAGGCAGAGTTTTTAAGTAGCTGTCAAAAGCCTGTCGCCACTTCAGATTTGGCTTAAGCTTGTGAACTTTAAACAAGTCATCTGCAAGAGAAAACCAAACAAAATATTACGTTATTCCAATCCTAAATTCCAAGATCTAAATCAAGCACATCCGTTATGGCATTTCCTAGAAATCTCAGTGTAATTAAAACATTACATTAGACGAACCTTTCTTTGGAACTTATTTGATTGTCTTTTTTTTTGGGGGGTGCTCTTTGCCAACATTATATATAGCATTTTTCTAGCAAATAAAACAAATTCTTAAGTTACCTACGCCTCTTCCATGTGTGAAGCTACATAAAATCTAGTATTAAAGCACCACCTCTGAGCCACAGGAAATATTTTTCTGACCTCCTACATGCTGGTAACACTACTGTAGTTATGTGCACTGAGGGGGAATCCACGGACATTGGTTGATAAATGGAGGCTGTTAAGGTGCGCCTGGGTGGCTGAGGTTGTTAAGGGTCTGACTCTTGGTTTCGGCTCAGGTCATAATCTCACATGAGTTCAGGTCCCGCCTGGGGCTCAGCACGGAGCCTGCCCAATTCTCTGTCTCCCTCTCTCTCGGCCACCTCCCCCCCCCCCCCCCGCCGGCTCTCTAAATAAATAAATAAATAAATAAATAAATAAAGGCTGTTAAAGCAACAACAACAAAAAAATTAAACTCACAGAGAACAGATTGGTAGTTGCCAGAGGCTGGTGGGGGAGAAGGGGGCAGGCGAAATGGCTGAAAGTGGTCAAATGATACAAACTTCCACTTACAAAATAAAGTCCTGGCGACTATAGTTAATAATACTGTGCATATTTGAAAGTTGCTCAGTGAGTAGATCTTCAAAGTTCTCATCACAAGAAATTTGTGACTCTGTGTGGTGATGGATGCTAACCAGTGTTCCCAGTGTTCTTTTCACAATAGGTATACAAATATTGAATCATTATGTTGTACATGGGAAACTAATGTTACTTGTCAGTTATATCTCAATAATGAATAGAGAAGTAAACAGTGAGTGTTACACTTTTGGCTGAAAGGTCAAGGTAAGAAGCTTTACAAAGTATATGAGAACAAAAGCAAAGCCTCTAACTTTCAGGCAGAGACCGCAAACTCCAAATTATGCTTTGGATCCTCTTTAATAAGTCTATACTTTGTATAGTACCCCCCCACCTTCTTCATTTCTTTCATTTCCAAACTTTGGGTCTGTCAAATGCTCGTTACCAATTGGGTCATGGCACTAGCAAAAGCTAGTAGAGATGTTAGGTTGTAGTTCAAAACTCTGTACAACTAAATATATTCTCTTGAATACCGTGTGTGTTAATACCACTAAAGACACTGTCCTTAAGTAAGCAGATCTATCTTTTCACACTTAAATTTAATTGTTTTAATAATCTAAATGCATTCTATACACTACAGGAAAAATTTCAAAATATGTCATTATTCCCTTCTGAGGGAAAGAAAAAATATATTTTATATAATAATTCAAAATCAATAGCCCCACACGTCAACAGGAGCCTGCCACGCTTACTATAAATACCAGAGATATTTCAAATCCATCTTCTATTTTGTTTTTTCAGGTTTCATTGGCTCTTATCCAACAAAAATCCAAATGCTTTACTTCCAGGGACAAAAGCATCCCAACGCCACGTGCATAATTTCTCTACGATTAGGGCTATTCTTTGAAATTCTGAATTACTACAGTTAAGAAAAACAACTACACATTTTCTTCCTTTTACTGCTATAATAAATGATTCACCCCTGCCGAAACTAATTTAAATGAATTTACAAAGTCATAAAATGTAGGTCTTTTGTTCTTTTGGTGCAGGGTAGAAAGAACAAAGAAAACCAGATCTGAAGAGATTTCTGGCTCATTGTAACATGCAGGTCCTTTAAAGACCATTCATATCTTGACAGAAAGGAATGAGAGACTGTGGAAATATCCTGTTACACTTGGGTCTTTATGTGGAGTCTGTTGGGAATGAAGCAGAGTTTTGGAAACTGACACATTGAAAGACCACAAGACTGGGGAGACATCTAGATATAAACAGATTAGATAGTGAAACGAGAATCAAGAATACTCTTAACATTTCTAGCAATGCCGACTGCAATGATTCCACCAATTAGTCTAATTCAGTCTAATTATTTCTTGCCGGAGTTTTTGAAAGGGGGGAAAGAAGAGAGAGAATGTTCCACAATCTAGATTAAGGGTAGAGAGCCACTGGGGTAGCACCCTTTTAGTCACATTCTCCGCAGTTCAGTGAATGATTTCCATGGCATGAGGTCGCCATTCACACGGAGTCTCCACAATGGGACCCCAAAGACGCCATAAACAACCAAGTCGTCAACATTTGAAAGACGAGGAGACCAGAGGATAGGAAAGTGAAGTGATAACTGCTGACACCTCAAAGACTACTGACATTTTCTCTTCCATTCCTTTCTCCCCATTTCCGGCAGCAAAAAAAAAAAAAGGGGGGGGGGAGGGGGGTGGAAGATATGGGTTTGAGCTCCAGGCTCAGCCACACGCTTGGCAGAGTAAGCTTTGAGAAATCGCTTCCCTTTCTGGGCCTCCATTTCTTGTTCTCCTGATCATAACTGGTCTGAATCTGAATTTTATTTTTTGCACAAGTCCCAGTTCTTAAGTTAAAAGACAAAGCTACAACAAGTGTCTTCATTTCTGTAGTTGTTGGCCCTCGATAGAAAAAATAATTTCCTGGGGCGCCTGGGTGGCTCAGTTGGTTACCATGACTGACTTCGGCTCAAGTCGTGATCTCACGGTTCGTGAGTTCGAGCCCCGTGTCAGGCCTTGTGCTGACAGCTCAGAGCCTGGAGCCTGTTTCAGATTCTGTGTCACCTTCTCTCTCTCTGCTCCTCTCCTGCTCGCTCTCTCTCTCAAAAATAAATAAAAAGATTTTAAAAAAAGAAAAGAAAAAATAATTTCCTTAGTGAGAGAGAATCTTCTTGCCGACTGTGTTGTTCTGGTTGCCACCCTACTGACATGATTCCTGTGATAGCTCATTGACACAATTAAGCCTCACTTACCCATTCCAGGTTAAGTTTTAGTGCTTCGATAATTAAACCTCGATTAACTACTTCTGATGGAAATCTTGAATTAATACAGAAAAAAAAACAAGGGTGACCTTAATGGACAGTTATGCAACTATGCAGTAATACAGTGATGTTCCTGGGCACTAGGAGGTATGTGTGACTTAACTTGCTCTTTTCCTCAATGCCCTGTCCACCAAACTGCAAAAAAGCCCTATATCTTTATATAATGTCCTTAATATGGACTAGCAGTGCCTTTAAGAGCTATGAAGATAACATAGATATTAATTTATTTAATCCCAACTAAATGCCTTTGGGATTAAATGCCCCACTATCATTACCCCCCATTTTACAGATGAAATGCCTAAGGCACAGAGAAGCTATGTATCTTATCCAAGATCACAAAGCGAGCAAACAGCAGAGCCAAGATCCATACCAGGGCAGCTATGCTCTGTAGTCCATACTCTTAACACTATGGGGCTGCACAACCCAGAAAGCGAAGTCATGGTGGAAATGCTGAGAGTGTCCATTTCAGAACTCCACATGAAACTCAAGTTTGGGGTTCGGGGGCACAAGGACCTCCAGCCTCAAATGGTGTGAAAAACCCTGTGCTCCTGGGAAGACACAGGTTACAGAAAAGCGTGGGAATGGATATTTATTTTTTAATGTTTATTTATTTATTTTGAGAGAGAGAGCAGAGAAGGGGCAGAGAGAGAGAGAGAGAGAGAGAGAAAGAGAGAGAGAGAGAGAGAGAGAATCTCAAGCAGGCTCCACGCTCAGCACAGAGCCCAACTCAGGGCTCAATGACCATGAGGTCATGACCTGAGCCGAAATCAAGAGTCAGATGCTTTACCGACAGAGCCACCCAGGCGTCCCTGAAAATGGATATTTAAAGCCAAAGGGCAGAATGGGAGCTAAGTCAAGGATAGACTGACCTTCGGATGGATGTGTGGGGTTGGAGAAGGGGGAGGAATCAAAGGTGCCTCTGGGGATTCTGGTTTGAGATGTTTACCGAGGATGGTGACGCTCTAGGCAGGGTGGGATGCTCCGTGTCACAGCGTAAGGAGGACCAGGGACAAATGAGGCACATGTATCTCTTGGGACAGAAGCGTTTCATGGAGAAAGGGAACTTGACACTTGGGGAAGAGAGTAATACAGCCTAACGGGGGACCAAGAACACAGTGCCAGGACCTCACGTAGTACTGGGGAGTGAGAGGGTGCAACATGCGGCAACTTAGGTGCGAGAGGTTTTAGACAAAGGAAGAACAACTCAACCGTTATCCCATGTCCACATCTGACCTCTGCTACCTGCAAGACCACCAAAGGCCAGGCCTAGAGGGAGGGGCGTCTTGTGAAGTGCAGCACATCTCAGTTTCTAATGGGAGACCAACTACTCTAGTTAGGGGCACTTTCATATGATACTTTGGAAGGCAGGCTGAGCTTAGGCCAAAGATGAGGTCCTAAAATTTGGCCCAGAATAGTTCTATAGAACTTTTCCACTGCCCTCCGGTGATAAGGCCACCCCCACCCCTGCGGTGTCCATGTAGACCACGTGGGGAGGAGTAACAAGGAATTCCTAATTCTTAAGGTATTGTTCTAGTGAGGATCCAGAACTCCCACCCCCCACAGCAATAACAAGGAGCCCCTCCCTTTGAATGTCAACAGAGGCCAAGTGGGGAACCTGGACTTCTACCCCCTCCTGGCACTGAGGAGAGTCAGTACCTACAATCTCTGCCAGGAGTGTGACAGGAAGCTAAACCAGAAGGCTTAAATAAGATGGAGACTCGTAACAGAATACTGAAAATGAACAGGATTCAACTGAAAATCACTCATCATACCAAGAACCAGAAAGATCTCAAATTCAAAAGACAATCAAGAGATGCCAACGCCGAAATGACAGACACATTAAAAATGTCTGATTAAGATTTAAAAGGAGCCATCATAAAAAATGTTTCAACGAGCAATTATAAGCAGGCTTGAAACAAATGAGAAAAACTGAAAGCCTCATCAAAGAAAGAGAAAGTAAAAAGCAGAAGATGTAAAGAAGAACCAAATGGAAATCTTAGAACTGAAAAATCCAATAACCAAAGTAAAAAGCTCAATGGAACAGCTCAAAAGCAGAATGGAGGGGGCAGAGGAAATGATCAGTAAACTGGGAAAGAGAACAGTAGAAAGTACCCAATCTGAATAACAGAAAACAGAAAACCTACCCCCCTCACATACACACACACCAAAAAATGACCGGATACATGATTTGAAGAATTTCCCCCATTCCATAGCTTGCCTTTTCACTCTGCTGATTATGTCCTTTGATGCACAGAAGTTTTTAAGTTTGATGTAGCCCCACGTGTTTATTTTTGCTTCTGTTGCCTGTGCTTTTGGTGTCATCTCTCTCTCAGTATTATTTTTTTATTGTAAGTTTTTATTTTAATTCCAGTTAGCATACAGTGTTATATTAGTTTCAGGTGTAGAATTCAGTGATTCAACACTTCCATACATCACCCGGTGCTCAGCACAAGTGCCCTCCTTAGTCCCCATCACCTACTTCACCCATCCCCCACCCACCTCCCCTCTGGTAACCGTCAGTTTGTTCTCTATGGCTAAGAGTCTTTTTTGGGGGGGGAGGGGCACCTGGGTGGCTCAGTTGGTTAAACATCTGACTTCGGCTCAGGTCATGATCTTGCGATTCGTGAGTTCGAGCCCCACATGGAGCTCTGTGACGACAGCTCAGGGCCTGGAGCCTGCTTCAGAGTCTACGTCTCCTTCTCTGTCTGCCCCTCCCCTGCTCACATTCTGTCTGTCTCTCTCTCAAAAATAAATAAACATTATAAAATTTTTAAAAATAGTCTGTTTCTTGGTTGGTCTCTCTCTTTTTATTTCCTTTTGCTCATTTCTCTTGTTTCTCAAATTCCACATGTGAGTGAAATCATTTGTCTTTCTCTGACTTACTTCGCTTAGTATTATACTCTCTAGATCCATCCATGTTGCAACAAATGGCAAGATTTCATTTTTATGGCTCAGTAATATTCCATTGTGTATATATACTACATTTTCTTTATCCATTCATTGATCGATGGATACTTGGGCTGTTTCCATATGTTGGGTATTAAAAATAATGCTGCTATAAACATCTAGTGGCATGTATCTCTTTGAATTAGTGTTCTTGTATTCTTTGGGTATGTATCCAGTAGTGTGATTATGGATCATATGGTAGTTCTATTTTTAACTTTTTGAGGACCCTCCATACTGTTTTCCACAGTGACTGCACCGGTTTTCTCTTATTATTTCTTACAATTGCATGTGAATCTACAGTTATCTCAAAATAAGATATAGTCTTAAAAGTAGAAAAATAGGGGCGTCTGGGTGGCTCAGTCAGTTGAGAATCCGACTTTGGCTCAGGTCATAATCTCGAGGTTCACGGTTTTGAGCCCCACCTGGGGCTCTGTGCTGACAGCTCAGATTCTGGAGCCTGCTTCCGATTCTGTGTCTCCCTCTCTCTCTGCCCCTCCCCCACTCTCGCTTTGTCTTTCTCTCTCAAAAATAATTAAAGTTTAAAAAATAGAAAAATAATACCATAAAACAGTCTACGTGAAGATTATCTAGTCTAATCCTTCCCTTTATAGTTGTGAAAACTGAAGTCATACAGGATGAGATTGTGACATGGATAGTTTTCTGCTAAGTGAAATAAGTCAGATTGAGAAAGACAAATACCATGTGATTTTGCTCATATGTGGAATCTAAAAACACAAAACAAATGAACAAACAAAAAGGAGCATCAGACCTATAAATACAGAGCAAACCGATGGTTGCCGGGGGGGGGGGGGGGGGGGATGGGCAAAATGGGTGAAGGGGAGAGGGAGGTACAGGCTTCCAGTTATGGAATGAATAAGTCACGGGACTAAAAGGCACGGCATAAGGAATGTAATCAATGGTATTGTAATAGCGTTGTATGGAGACAGATGGTAGCTACCCTTGTGATGAGCACAGTGTAACATACGGACTTACCCAATCACTATGTTGTACGCCTGAAACTAACGTACCATTGTGTGTCAACTACACTCGTTTTTAAAAAATATTTTTAAGGAAATAAGTCACTAATAAATAATAAACTTATTTATGAATTTATACATGTTTGAATTTATATTTGTTATATATTTATACTTGTATGAATTTATATTTGTTTATAATTTAAACAAATCCACAAAATATAGGTACTTTTTATTGGTACCCTTATTAATATCAAAGACATAACCTATATTTTATAGCAATGACAATCACCTTTCAAACTTTTTTTAATGTTCATTTAATTTTGAGAGAGAGACAGAGACAGAGACAGAGCAGGAGTGGGGGAGGGGCCGAGAGAGAGGGAGATACAGAATCTGGAGCAGGGTCCAGGCTCTGAGCTGTCAGCACAGAGCCCGATGCAGGGCTTGAACCCATAAACTGTGAGATCATGACCTGAGCCGAGGTCAGAAGCTTAACCGAGTCAGTCCCTCAGGCGTCCCAATGACAATCACCTTTTAGAGGATATTTTTAGATTAGACTAAGAAGTGAAGTAGACTATGTACAAAACAACCATGCTAATACATTTACGATGGCCTGTTCCTAACCTGCAACATTTAAAAGAATTGCTTTTTCAGTACATTTAGTACAAATAGAGTTCACCACACTAAAAATCTTATGCTTTTAATGACTAGGTTAAACTTAAAGGTTGACACTTTTTGCAAAAACCCCACCAAATAAATATGTTCGCAATTCACAGCTAGGAGGACACCACGTGGTACTCTATTACTCTCAACAGATGCGGCTCTTTCAATGAGAAAAAAAAAATCTCTACTCACATTTTCAGTGATATCGCAGTAACAGCTGCCGAAGCTGTTCCTTGTAGAATTGTACCATGGCAACTGCAGCTTCTACAACTACAGTCATTACAGAATTTACCCTTGTACCTGTTTCCTTAACTTGCCTGAAACAGATGCCTCCAGAGCATTTAAGACTCGTTTGTGGAGGAACGAGTGGGAGCCAAAACCCGCACAGAAGGCCTACTTCCTGGAGAGGTTCTTGGAGCATTAACCCCAATCAATGGAATTTTGTGTCCCAAATTAGTCTACGAAAAAGCCAAGCGCACTTTAAGCCGGGGGCGCAGAGGGGGGCATGGGGAACGGCAGTATTGGAGCTACGCGTCCCTTCTGTCTGATGTGAAAAAAAAAAAAAAAAAAAAAAAAAAGAAACAGCAAGAAAATGAACAGAACAGAAAACAGTGTGTAAATGCTATCCTTCCAAAGCAGTTTTCAAACTTTTCTATATCCTGCTATCGCTCTTGGACTACATTTAAAATGCTTAGGCCATTATCCTATTTTTCATTTCTGTTGTATTTTAAAGATGATAACGTGGGAGCACCTGGGTGGCTCAGTCAGCCGAGCATCCGACTTCGGCTCAGGTCATGATCTCACGGTTCGTGAGTTCGAGCCCCGCGTCGGGCTCTGTGCTGACAGCTCGGATCCTGGAGCCTGCTTCGGAGTTCTGTGTCTCCTTCTCTCTGCCCCTCCCGCCTTCTCTCAAAAATAAAATAAAACATTAAAAAAGAGTTTAAAGATGATAAAGTGGCACATACTTTACTTACCTAAAAGAGGGAGTAAAACTGGGTAGTTGTACGGCATCACAAAGAGGTTTACACAAGTTAAAGTTGTACTGGCTTTTAAATAACCAAATGGATAACCAAGTTCATTGTATTTTCCACTGCTGGTAACAAATACCTAAAAACATGAAGTAATATATAGTTATGACAATAAGGATTTTATGCGAAACCAAACTCCCAGCAACATCTAAGGCACAGCTAATTTATGTAATTTAAAAATGGCAATAGTGCTTCTAGCCTATGGTTATGCCCAAATATGTCATACTAAATCACATCGCAATTCCTGTATACATTATATTAAGAAATGAGGGGCGCCTGGGTGGCTCAGTCGGTTGAGCATTCGACTCTTGGTTTCAGTTCAGGTCCTGATCCCAGGGTTGTGGGATTGAGCCCCATGTCGGGCTCCGCACTGAGCATGGAGCTTGGTTGGGATTCTCTCTCTCTCTCTCTCTCTCTCTCTCTCTCTCTCTCTCTCTCTCCCTCCCTCCCTCTTCCCCTCTTCCTCGCTTGGGCACTCTTTCTCTCTCTCTCTCAAATAAATAAAATGAAAAAAAAATTTTTTTAAGAAAAAGAAATGACACCGTACTGTGCAATAACCGCTCGGAGACCACAACGTCCAAATATTTACTTGGTTAGCACAATGGCAAACAAGGCTGAAATAGTGCTAAGTGATAACCAGCCATTAAAACAAACTGACTTCTCAAAAGAACAAGTGGTGACTGGAGTGGAGGCTTTAGAAAAATGGAATATGGCCCCATGCCTAAAGCATGCAATTACAAAAGCAAAGCCCGTTTAAAGTAGTATGCTAACACTCCTCACGTGTACGATTATCAGTCTTGCTCTACTTCCTTTTGGTACCCCCATTCCCCTATCCATTTATTCATTTTTCATCCAATAATTTTTTTAATGTTTATTTACTTTTGAGAGAGAGAGAGAGCGTGAGAGGGGCAGGGCAGAGAGGGAGGGAGACACAGAATCCGAAGCAGGCTCCGGGCTCCGAGCTGTCAGTGCAGAGCCCGATGCGGGGCTTGAACTCATGAACCGTGAGATTATGACCTGAGCTGACATCGGATGCTCAACCGACTGAGCCACCCAGGTGCCTCTCATCCAATAAACATTTATCAAGTAGCCTATTATAAGCCAGGCACTGGTGCTAATTCTTTTGAGGCAGCAAGGAGATGCTTTGGTTCAGTCTGGAAGGCATTTTTGTCTTATAAATTATGCTGGTAGAGCAAACATTCACTAAAGATCAAAACATTAATCTTTATTCCGTGTGACTCCATCTTCTCCTTTATCGATATTCCTGATTTGCTATATATTATATTGTCAGTTCCCATACACTCGCTGTGCTGTGCTGAAGTCCTCTGGCTACCATGCCTTCTCAGTATTCCGTGTTTGCTCTTTGGACCAAATCAGGGCACCAACATATACTTTTAGGGACGTAGACTTTTGTCTTTTCCAAAGTCCTTCAGCAGGATCATTTAAGACAAAAGTCAAACCCTGGTGGTAAAGAGAATCCATCTACCTTGCTAATTGCTGGTACCAGCAATATCATCTACCAGTTGAGTGAATTCTTGCTATGTTTAGTCATAGCTAAGAATAAATCTTTCCTATGCCATTTATGACCCCACATACAATGAGTTGAGCTGTAAAACAGGACTCATCTAGACTTTGTGTCATAATCTGAACCTTAATAGAAACAAATATCTGTAATAACACATGGTACGTTTTGCCCTATTTCCTAAGTGTGTATAACAGAAGAGGAAAAATCATCATAAAGGATCAAAAGCATTACACACACTGTCAAGGGTCAGACCTATGATTCCCATGAAGGGAGAAACACTGTTTTGTTTCTCTCTCTCTCTCTCTCTCTTTCTCTCTCTCTCCCTTTTTCCCTTCCTTCCTTTCCTTCCTCCCTTCCTTCCTTCTCATAAGCCCTTCGAGTTCTTCCAAATTCCTTATCACTTGCAGATTCAAAGAACTTGGGGGTTCAAAGGGATCATTAGAGACTGTCTAGAGAAAGTAAGTATCTGGCCCAAGACCACATAAACTGGTGGCAGAGTTAAGGGTTGGAATCCAGTCTCCATTAGGAATTAGCCAAATTTCCTGGCTCCTGGTTCATCTTATTCTTGTTCATCCCCACTAATTCATTGCATTAAAACTACTCTAAATCAAAGTAACATAAGGTACAGGAGATAGGCATGTGGCATAGTTAAGGGGTGGTGCAGGAAGCCAGGGCTGGATTTAAGTTTCTTTGGATAAGATTTACAAGAAATGTGCCATTTGGAAAAGAGGGCTTATGTTAGGGGAAAGCTATAATTTGTATTTGCTTTTATTGCGAAATTTTTGTCAACCCATGAAGTCAAACCTCCTATCTTGATTTTAACATTCTACTATCCATAGCTCTACATTTCTAGCACATTTCCAGTGCACTTAACCGAAATATAAACATACATTCAGAAATGTGCATGAATCATAAGCATACAGCTCAATGGGGCTCCTGGGTGGCTCAGTCGGTTGAGCGTCCGACTTCAGCTCAGGTCACGATCTCGTGGTTCGTGAGTTCGAGCCCCGCGTCAGGCTCTGTGCTGGCAGCTCGGAGCCCAGAGCCTGCTTCGGATTCTGTGTCTCCCTCTCTCTCTGCCCCTTCCCTACTCATGCTCTGTCTCTCTCTGTCTCTCAAAAATAAAAAGAAAACATTAAAAAAAAGTATACAGCTCAATGAATGCTCACGAGGTGACTGAACATGTGTAATTGGCACCCAGACCAAGAAATAGAACGATGACCAGAAACCCCCTCATGTCCTTTGCTGGTCACAACTCTGCACCCACAAGAAAAACCACTATTCTGGCTTCTGACAGAGTAAGCCAACTGTACCTTTTTTTGAATGTAGACAAAATAGAATCATAGGACATGGGATCTTTTATGTCTGGCTTCTTTTGCTCACTATTATATTTATGAGATTGTTCTGTTTCTTGCACTCTTACATGCTTGCTTTAAGCTTGCTCCTTTTTTTCTAACCAGTTTTAGCATCTTTGGAGAATGTAAGTGGCTTAAAGACAGCTAGCAGCAATAATCGCACATTTTAGGATGAAACAGACGGCAGTCTAAAAGTGTTTCTTGTGTAAATAGAACCTAACAATCACTGATTTGCTATATGGTGCTGTAGTCTAGAAATAGAACACACATACTTCCAGCGTGGGGCCTCCTTATTATATCCAAATAAAAAGGCTGTGACTGCCGTGTCTGGATTTTTACAAACTAATATCCAAAGGTGAATCTATAAACGAATCAGCAAGCCCTTCTGGCTGGAGTATAACACCTGGAAGAGCCAGCATATGTGCATTTGCCTCGTCCAAGTAAAATCCACATTACACACGCCAATGTGCTTGGTACAGGAAGAGAAGTTTGGTTACATTACACTAATCCAAAAAGTAGTTTCAGGGCTTAAGGTTTGTGTGTGTGTCTGTGTCAAAAATATTTTGTACACATGAAACTAATATTACCCTGTATGTTAACTAACTGGAATTTAAAGAAAAGCTTAAAAAAATAGATCTTGTGGGGCGCCCTAGTGGCTCAGTTGGTTAAATGTCCGGCTTCGGCTCAGGTCAGGAGCTCGCAGTTCATGGGTTCGAGCACCGCTCGGGCTGTGTGCTGACGGCTCAGAGCCTGGAGCCCGCTTTGGGTTCTGTGTCTTCCTCTCTCTCTGCCCCTCCCCCACTCACGCTGTCTCTCTCAAAAATGAATAAACGTTAAAATTTTTTTTTAAAAAAAATAGATCTTGTACTTCCAATCTGTCAAGTTCACGCTAAGGTTCAGCTGCAGAAGCCACAGCTAAATAGAAGGACATCCTTTAGGTTAGGGATGCTTAACCTGGGGTCCCTGAATAGGCTTCAAGGGGTCCGCCAAATCCTCAAATACACAGGTGTCATCAGATTCCACTCCCTTAAATGGCAATGTCAGGAGGCTAATGATTCCTATCACACTGAAATGATTTGCTTGGCCCTGTTGCTTATTTGATAGGATTTGTCAGAAAAGTTATTAACAGATTCAGTCTAATTATTCCTAGATTAACCTTTGCAACTTCTCAAAACAATTCCCCGATCCCAGAGTGGTTACAGACATTGGGCCAACAGGTAAGGGGAAGTACCTGCCAGCAGGTATGGGGAGACTTTCGTTCCAGGATGTACTGAGTTAAGGGTGAAGGTTCAAGTTCATATTTGTCAAAAGGAAGTTTGTCTATTACCATTGGCTCACAATCTACACAGGAGAACCTCACAACAGGATGAGATGTTCGTGGAGGCTAAAAAACAAGAGGGGAAAATACGGTCCGTTAGCAAGTGAGCTTATATTTCTGACAAATCTGCAACCCCTTTCGTGTTTTTGTTAAACCATCGCTGAGAGAAAACCAGCGCTTTGAAAAAGAGGGCATCACCAATGGCTTCCATCCGGGAAGGGCCCACAGATTCTTTATTTCTTCCATGTACTTGGCATTGGGAGGAGGAAAGGTAAATTCAAACACTTGTAACTACCATTTCAGCGAAGTGAAAACTACAACTGCTTTGAATACGGTTAGGAAGTCACCGATGATCCATAGGATGAACCCTGATTTTCAGATCCGCTGTTGCAACCTCCAAGCATGACCCGCCCTTCATTCCTTTGTACCCAAAAGGTTACGGATGGGCCAGACGTGGCTAGCCAAGAAGAAATCCATGAAGATTTCTGATGAGTTGATGACAGACCTAGAGCCACTAACAAGCAAAATGAAAAACTGTAAAGGCATGGAAAGGGCAAGGCAGGTGTCCCCGAATGAGCCAGTCACAACACCCAGGACTAGTGGAAATTTTTTTTTTTCAACTGAAATTTTTATAGCACTCCTGACACCCACACGCTTGCCTTGAACAGCTAGGGCTGGGTATGCTTTGGACTGGGCTGCAAAGGCCTCTGTGCCTGGGGTAGCAGAGCAGATTGGTGGGGCAGCCGTTTCGTTAACAGGTTTAGCTTGCGGGGATAGAGAGCGCCCGGGAGAGACATGGCGGCTGCAGGAGAAATCCCAAGAGATGAGAAGACAGGACCGAGTCCCGGGGACAAGGGTGAGATGTGGCTGCACCTGTTCTTGCCGAGAGCTCTCTAAGCCGAGCATGAGTGTGACAAACCATCTCTGTTTCCCCGTTAAAGGGGAAAAACATGCTCCTCTGCCTTTATGGTTTACACACCTACAAGATGTGTTGGGAGTCGAAACAAACAGCCATCAGATGTGCTTTCAGAGCTGGAGGGATGGTAGGTAACACAGGCGATGTGGGAGTGAGCTGGAATTTCTTTCATTCCAGTTTTTTCCTGATTTTCATTTCAATTAGACTTGAGAAATATTTCTGGCTTTTTACATTTAAACTGATTTAAAAAAAAAAAAAAAAGGCCGTAAAGACCCAAGCGAAGCCCCGTCACTGGCGACAATGAAGTAAATTCGTGACCAAAACATTCACTCTCTCGGGTTTCGAGCTGAGAGCAACTGGGCACCGGGATCTGACCAGTGTGTCACCTTGGAGCCCTGAGGGAAGGTGGAGGAGATGTACCCTCACTCCCAGCCGGGGCAGAAGTGGCCCTTCAGTCCTATAGTCTCATGGCCTCTCCTGAAAACAGGAGCCTAAAAGGAGTAAGCCAGGAGAAAATGCAGTTCACGTCAGAAATTTCTAAAACGTACACAGAACAGAGACGGGCTGAAGCAGTAAGGGGCTAAACTGAAGGCTCGGTGATTGTTTTGTGCCCACAGAAGGAGGATTGCTCTGGCCTTTTTACAGAGGCTGCGGGGAGGAAGAAGGGGGAGTGGGTTTCGTGCGCTTTCCCGTGTTAGCAGATACCTGTCTCCCACAAAAGTCCACTTCATCTGGGACTAAAAAGGAGCAACTACAATATCAAACCCTCCTCTCCTGAATGCAGTGAGGAAAAAGGAAAGTCCTCATTGAGAGATAATTTTTAAAAGATCGCTTAGTTACGGCGCTTGGGTGGCTCAGTTGCTGAAGCGTCTGACTCTTGATTTTGGCTCAGGTCATGATCTCAGGATGATGAGCTCACCATGTGCCAGGCATGGAGCCTGCTTGAGATTCTCTCTCTCTCTCTCTCTCTCTCTCTCTCTCTGCCTCCTCTCAAAAAAAAAAAAAAATATATATATATATATATATATATATATATATATATATATATATTGCTTAACTACCCATCATTGGGAGGTACATTGCCAAGGAACACAAGTCCATTGACTACAAAAAGATGAAAAGCAGGTCCACAAAGTTCCACTAGGTGTCTAGTGACTCCCTAGAAAGATGTAGAAGAGCTTCTGTTTTGAATATGTTTCTAGAACCTACACAAGGTGCAAGCTAAATTGTAATTCCCTGAGGATGTACATGAAAATCAATGCTAGCACTCTTCAGACATTGCGTCTGCCATGTAAATCAAGTCAGCCACTCTGAAATAAGAGCCAAACCACCGATCGCAACACCATCAAAAATAGCCATGCCCTAACATCCAAAGTGGGCAGCTCAAGTGGCAAAAGCCACTGAAAGGAAGAATGCCAGAATAGCACGAAGTCCTCTCTTGCTTTTTGGTACAAGCTTAGACTCCCAGCAAGAGATAGAAAGCACGGCTTAAAATTCTCAAAGTAATTTACAAGGGTCACTGTAATCAGGAAACGGAAAACCCAAATGATGTTTACCATTTTGTTTTATGCTACTTACTAGTGAAGGTAAATTCTGATCTGGCCAAAAAGATTCTGGAATTGGCCAATGTCCAACAGGAACACCAGTTTTAGAGTTAGGCCGTACATAAATCAGCTTATGGCAACTATGCCAGGGTTGAGCAGCAAATGAATTGCTTGGCCTGGATGAATCCGTAAGTCCATCTACAAGTTAAACAAAGACAGACACTAAGGCATACAGTTCTTTTTCCAGCTGCTGATCTTCTTGTACAAAATTTTCAGCTAAAAGCAAAGTACAAAACAAACCAAAACACCCCGATCCTTAACTATGCCCCAAATGCATAGTTACATCGAAAACCATTATAAAATTAATTTTCAATTTGCTGAGATTTGGACACATAAATTAAACACAGCACGCCAACTAGAGTTATTCTTCAAAATCAGGCAAATGAAATCACTCATCCCCTGGTATAGTTTTTACATTTGTGGAATCTGACAAAATAGGTCATAAATTCCATTTGCCTTTTCTTTCTAGTCCCCATTAAGTGGCAAAAATATGCTTGAGTAAACCCACCCAATGACTACAAAAGCAAAATGAAAACGATCCAGATTCACTCCAAGATAGAAGGAATGTAGGGGCGCCTGGATGGCTCAGTCGGTTAAGCGTCCGACTTCGGCTCAGGTCATGATCTCACGGTTCATGGGTTCGAGCCCTGCGTCGGGCTCTGTGCTGACAGCTCAGAGCCCAGAGCCTGCTTCGGATTCTGTGTCTCCCTTTCTCTCTGTTCCTCCCCTACTTGCACTCTCTCTCTTTCTCTCTCTCAAAAATAAACAAAGATTAAAAAAATTTTAACATGGAAAAAATTAAAAAAAAAAAGAACCGTAGACAAAGGAGAAATGGAGCTAGAAAGAAAAATCTGAGCTATTTACATGACACCAAATCCAATAGGCTTCCAGTATGACCATCCCCAGTTCACAATAAGGTAACTGAACACAAAAGTACGGATGAAGCAGTGAATCGTTAGCAATACATAACATGTCCTTCCTTTACAATTACGTTAATGAATTTAAAACAGACTGTGAGGCCTCAGTCTTCTGTGGTGGGTGTTCTTACACTGGAGTCCAAGAAACTCTAGAATTAAATACAAAATTGTGTTTGTGTGGCCTATGTCCGTTCTTCTAGGGAGAGAGGTCTCTATTTTTCCAACAGCTTCTCAAAGGGTTCAAGGCACTAAACATCAGAAAGGTCAGGAGCCACAGGATCCACAGCTTCCGACAGAGACGTATGTCTTTCTGAGCAGCTATGACTGATTGTGGCCACACAATTAAAACTCATGGATCAGGAGAGCCTCGCTGAGTCAGTCGATAGAACATGTGACTCTACGTCTCAGGATTGTGAGTTCAAGCCCCACACTGGGCATGGAGCCTACTTAAAAAAAAAAAAAATGTATGGATCAGGTCAGACAGGCACGGTGGTAATGATGTGTGCGAGAGCACAGGATCGAGGTGAAGCGCACAGTGCTCCAGGGCTTGCGGCGCAGGGATGATTTGAAGAAGACCCTTCCCCTGTACAAAAGGACCTCTGCTATCATCCACTGCCATAATCTGTCTGTTTTGAGATGTGGGACGTTCTGTGAGATGTCATTTGAAGAGAAAAGGTTCTGCAGTTAAACAGTGGCCAGGAAAATACTGGTGTAGGATCTTATAGGATATCAGCAGTTTCCGGATAAAGGTTCACAATCTCTTGCTGACATACGGTACCGAACACAGATTTCATAAAGATAGCGTGGCCCATTTGGCACTCACAAGACCAAAACCAGATTACTGGTTAAGTGGCACTCCTCCATGATTCTCCAGGTACTTTGTTCATAGAGAGGTGAATAATGCAGGGTATCCCAAGACTGGGACCAGGGAAGATGAAATGGGTAAGAAAAAGGAAGAATTTTCTTAAGAAGGTTTGCCACTGGATTAAAGTTGTTAGCATCAGACCAACTGACACGTGAACGCATGGCCATTGTTTGGATGGATGTTTGCAACCACATGAACGTGTGTGGATAGTACAGGCTGTGTCTATTATCAGTTTACTGTCTTCCCAACCTCGGATCATTCTCTGGGGCGCAAAAAAAACCACAAAAAAGTCACGTACTGTACCTTCTCCAACAGGAAGTGGATCTGGTCCCGTTTTTTCAAAGTTAATAACTACACCACTCTGAATTTTCTGAACTAGAGATTCTAAACACTGATTCAACATTCTTTGTGTTCTAACACAGTAGGAGCGACCTATACCAGAAGGAAAAGCAAATAGTGTCAGTTTGAGCAAATAAAATACTACTTAACAATGTAAGCATCTGAAATCGTAGAGTATATCTTGAACCAATCATAACTATGTTGGCTGCAAACATCACACTCAGGATGAGCTTAAGCAGGAGAGCTGAAAGATTCTGAAGGAAAACAAGACAAGACAGGATACGGCATTTAAGCAAAACCATACTCTGCTGCTCTGAATTCCTCCTCTAGAAATATGAAATATTGCCAATACCTCCTGTGACTTCACACATCTGTGTGATGGCAGACTCATCAGTTGGTACACTCCCTAGATGCTCTGGTTCCGTAGAAGCCAGTCCAGGCAAACGCAACACCAGGGCAAATAACCTTTGATCCCAACGAAAAGGTTCTTTGGTTAGTTCACTTCCAGGCAGAGGAGAATTCAAAGGAAGATGAAGCTGATAAGGCAAAAGTTGAAAAGTTTCATCATAACAACCCATACAAAACTGAAGAGAGAGTCAAAAGGGTCATTTTTCTTTCATGTATTCGGTAATCTCTCAAGGATTGTGAAGACGGAAGGTCTGATCAAACTTATTCTTAACTGGAAACGTATGCCTCCCACAGAAATAGCTGCATGTTCTCCGCCATTTAAACGAAATTTACAAAAAAACATGAAATCTCACCTCTTCCTGAACACCAGCAGTACTTGTTAACTTGTTTCCATCTGTGATGGTAATTAAAATAGATGGTTCTAAAAAAAATGGATTTCTCCCCTAAAATACATTTAAAAAGTATTAGAGCCATGTAAAGTAATAAAATGGTATTTAAACTTTTACATCTGCCTGGCCAGTGATCTCTCAAGTGTGTGATAAAATTTGCCTGGATAAACAAGAAGGAAAAGATTAGGGATTGAAACGGGTGGGAAATCCAAGTAACAATCCCTGCAGAGGTAACATTCAGAATGGACTGAGGGATTCTTATCAAGTCGGGAACTCCCCCAACTCGCATATCCAAAAACTCCTCTCCCTCTGCGGTCTAAGTAATCATGAAAGAAAGAGACTGGCAAATTCCTGGCACAGGTAGGGGGACATTAGTGACTCATGCTCTGCAATCTGGACTCTACTCTGGTTACTGTGAGCAGAGTTTCTAGGGCAGGAAAGGACACCACTATTTCTTCATCCATTTATCCATCAATGGACACTTCTAGAACTTTTTCAGTTGAATTGGGAGAGGCGAGAGGGAGCTAAGGACACTGAAAATTTCTCTTCAAATACCTTGTTCCAACACTTGTCAGCAATTTATTCATCCCATTCTCAGACACCTGATGACCTGAGGGGGAGGCAATTGGCACTACACATTTTATGATCAAGCCACATACAAGACCCCCCAAAAGGGGGACATTTTTTTAAAGTATGTGTTTAAAAGATATGGACTTCCTCTGGGCAGTTGTGAAAAGTAGCAGAAAACTTGGTAACCACGCCCGGTTTTAAATTCTTACCCCAAGTCACCAAAAGAAATTAGCTGTACTCACTCAAAAGTTTTTTTACCTGTCCATAATTGTCTATTCCAGATATTAATCTATTGAGATTTAACAAATCAAATGAGGATCTTAGAGCCTGACCAAGAGTAGTCAGTCCAGAAGCCTGAAGATTTTTTAGTTCACTCATGAATGTTGCGTGATTTTCCTTCCAACCAGCCTGAAAACCAAACATTTACAAAGAAATTCCCGATTACACAATGAACAATATATAAAGTGCAAACAACCACTAAACAGCAAGTATCCAACCTCTAACAGATTCACTAGTCCCTCGATCTAATTCTAGTCTAGATCTTGGCTGATCGGAAAGATCTGTCCGCGTTAACGACCAAGAGCAAAGAGGCAAACGGTGCATTCGTCCATTATGGCTGGAAGGCTCTGGCTCAAGAAGTCCAATCTTCTCTTCAGGTCCAATCAAACCTACCCAAACACCTCAGTATTTACCTTAGTTTGACACTGATGATGAGCATGAAGAAAGGAGGAGAGGAGGGGCTATTTTTAAGTGCGCTGTCCTTGATAGAGACAATTCGCTACTGAGGGGCTGAACTGCATGAACTCTTCTAACCAAGACTCTTCCCCCCAAACAATATGTTCACTTTAAGTAAGAGTCAAGGGGGAATTCTAGGAATAGAGCCACCACTATTCGGAGACAACCTTTCTGGCATCTTCAAACATTCAGAAAGCCCCACGTCTAGAAAAAGGGGAGAAAGAAAAGAAATTTAAAAAGTTTTGGCAACGAAGCAGCCCCCAGGCACTCCCAGCAGCTATGAGCAGCAGCAAAGAACCAAAGACCCCAGGCCAGCAGCCAACATGCTGTGATCGAATGGTTTGGAGACCAGGAGGAAAAGATCACGTTGACTGGGGGCCAGTAATGGCTATAAAAACAAAGCAGCACCAAATGCAAAGAAGAGAAGCCAAAAGAAGAACTGGCAGTTGACAGCAGGTCACAGAGGAGAAGGCCAGCAAAGGAGAGAGCAAACAGCACAGCTTGGCAACTGGGTGGGACAAACAGCCACCTTAGTGTTGGTGACACTGAGGGCAGCAGTGTGATAGGTTGAATGCTGAAGTCATGCCAACCAGGCCGGTATAGCTGGAGGTGGAAGGCGAGAGCAAATAATAAGAGATCAACCAAATCATTTCAATTTCATGTCTGGCCGAAGGCACACTGGCCATTATCCATACAACTACAGCAAACGTTCTCTCTTCTAGTTTCACAGTCTCCAGAAGCAGTTTGGGTCAGAATGACTGAGATATCTGCATGACCCTGAGCGAGCCTGTTGGCCCCAGGGACCGAGATGGTATTCTCTGGAATTGGAGAGGATTAGGCAAGCAGGGACACTGTGCGAGGCTGTGCGTAATATAAGCAGCGGAAGGAGTCATTCACATTGGAATCCGACAGAATGGCGCCCCCTTCGGCTGAACCGTCCAGAACCCGCATAACCATACAGGGTGAAGGTCCTGGTTAATATCCATTCCAGTCCAATAGCCTGAAATTCTGTGAAATTAAAGATGTGCTTAGCCGTTGGTTTTTTTTTTTTTTTTTAAATATTCCTGACATATCCTACAGATCGAAGGGTCTAAAGGTAAAACCTTTCCACGTGTCCCTTTGGCCAGATTGTATATATGACTTATAGTACCTAGGGAAAGCAGAGCATGAGAATTCCTTGTGGCCTAAGGGAAATCTTAGGCCACAAGCAATTATGGCCTTTTCACTAAAAGCCTAGTTACAAAGAAAGCTTGTGTGGAAATTGTCCTCCTCAAATACCTAGAACTATCAGCACGTTGCAAATCACACTGAATTAAAAAATGAGCTTTCTTCTTTGTGGTGGAAGAGAAAGGTATGCATTTGGGAAGGATACTAGCAATTCTTTCCTTTCTTCAACAAATTTGCACGGGCCAACTATGCCGTACCGGACAGAACACTACACGCTGGAGATCTAGAAAGGGATCAGCCCTTGAGGAGTTCCTGTCACAGAGGCATGAGAAATGTATTTATGGGCACTAAAAGGACAAGTGACCAGGAGGTTAGGGAAGGCTCCTCACGGAAGATGGGGCATCGGAAGAGGAGCAAAGGACATCCTGCACTGATGGCAGGCGTGGAGGGGCAGGCCAAGGAAGAGAACGAGAGTCCACGGAAGGATAGGGCAGGAGGCAAGGCTGATAAGTGGGGTTCTGGCTGTATAATGCTTTGTAGTTTGGATTTTATCTGTTGGCTCTGGGAATAACTTGAGGTTTTGAATCAGGGCAGCGGCTTGATCAGATCTGTGTTTTAGCAAGATCGTTCTGCTGGGGAGTTGGAGAACAAACTGGGGGGTGGAGGGGAGGCTGAAGCTCGAGGCAGGGAAACTGGTTTGGAAACTGTTGCCATAGCTTATGGGAAGAGCAGAGGGGAGGAGAAGGGGCTGCCGATGAAACAAGAATTTCAGAGGCGGCGTCAGAAGGCGTCTGATCAGAGCTGATCAGAAGGGATGGGCGAAGGACCCAGGTCATCCATTAGGTCGAGCTTTGTGGCCTGGGCAAACCTGAGAATGGTGGGCCCTTCCCTCACAATCCACTTTATAAAGTTGACTGCTTTCTCGGAGTTACTTCACGTAGCAATCTTACTTCCATATTGTAAATTCCGCATTATACCCACAGCGAGCACTGAACTCCTGGGAGCCGCAAAGCAGTCCGCGGCATGACTAAAGAAAAATGAGCAGACAGCTTGGTTTGGTAAAGGGCTGGGGTAAGATGTGGGTACCACTTAGGCAAGCACCCTGTAACTCCTCCGTATTGAAAATAACGTGTCCCGATTGTTCAGAGTCTTGCTAATTAATCTGTCGGAATAATTGCTCTTTCGATTTCTCTTTAGCCTATGGATTGGAAGGAAGCATTTTACAAATCATTCCTGCACTTGAATCGCTGGCATTCTGTTATCAGGTCAATCCCAATTCTTTGCAATGAACTGAACAACACAAGAACTAAAAGCCCCTAAACGCATTCCTCACCATGCTGAAGGGGAAAGAGCCTATGGATTAATCTCACTATCTTGAGAACTTCATTAATGTGGCAAATTTCTTCCCAAAAGATAATCATGAAGAGCTAGTGGCAGAAAGTCTGTGTTTCTATTTCTCGCTCATTGTTTGGAGTTGATTTTTTTTTTATAGAAATGAATTCAGGACAGCCCGTTTCCTAATACAGTCTTCTTAACACAGTCTTTTCTTTCAAATTACTCCAAAGGTACGCTACTCTCAGGTCAGTAAAATCTTGACTCACGATAATGAGTTCCATACATTCTTATGGAAGCTTTACAGCTTACCAAGTACTTTCACATTTCACATTTGGTTAGGACAACCCTATAAAATAGGCATGGTATTACCGTCCCTATTTTGTTTGCCGACACCAGGAAGAAGTAAGACTTAAGTCGGTCTTGTTTGTGGGGGTGATAGTGGCAGGATTGGGGATCGAGCCTCGCATCGGCTCCACACTGAGAGCAGAGCCTGTTTGGGATTCTCTCTCTCTCCCTCTGCCCCTTCCCTGCCCTCTAAAAAAAAAAAAACAAAAACAAAACCCCCAAAACACGGCTAGTCTGACTTGAGATGTGAGGTAAGTGTAAAATCCATGCGGCGTTTGGAGGACTTAGAAGAAAAATAAGAATGACACTATCTCAGTATTTACTTTTATATTGGCTATGTGCCGAAGTGATAGTGTTTTAAATTTTCGCAGTTAAATAAAATGTATTACTAAAAGTTCCACCTGTTTCTTTTTACTTCTTAACGTGGCTACTAGACGAGGTTACAATTTGTGTATGGCTGGCATTATATGTCTGTTGGATAGAGATGTGCTGGAAGGACCTGGAGGTCAGGCAAGGGAGCTCGGCCTGGCTTCGGCAGACAATAGACTCATTACAGATTCCAGGGGAGGGGGAAACAGGATCAAAGCAGTGTCTCAGGAAGGTCAGTCTGGCAGTGACACATAGGACAGATTGGGGAAGGAAGGCAGGCTACAGATTTCTGTCCATAGCCAGGAAAAAGAAGCTAGGAGCCTTGACTAGTAATCCCAGCCTGAGGGAATCAGGACCTGAGTTAGCCTGGGAATGAAGAAGAAGGCAGAAACATTTTAAACCAACAAGATAGGACTTGGTGACAGACCGACCATGTGCGTGAAGGAGAGAGCGCAAAGATGGTTACAAAACTTCTAGCCCGGGAGACCAGAGGGACAGAGGTTTGGGATGAAGGAGCGACCTGAGACGAGTGAACTCCTGAACTAAGGGTTTACTGTCTTAGGTCAAGTTGTAAAAGTCTCCCCGGAGTACAGTCACAACGATGATGAAGACGGTAATGGTGGTCAGTAATAATCATAGGTAATATGCATCTGTGCTTATGTGTCAGGACCTCACTTAGGCTCAGCATACCATTCTATCTGTAGCCTCATCTGGGCACCGTCACCACCCCACGAAGTAGGTGCTGTTATTACTTCCATCTTATAGATGAGCACACTGAGGCTCAGAGAGGATAAGCAACTTGTCCAGGGTGAACAACTAGGAAATGACACGGCTGGGATCTGAACGCAGGTAGCCTAATTCTAGAGCCCACCAATTTAAACCACTATACTCGAGAATCTTCTAGGTAGTCCACATCCTCACCTTGTAGACAAGTCTTGTTTTAGCTCCAAAGTCATACACTTAATGGAACTTCCAAATTTCCTTTCAGTGAAACTTCCTTTCCCTCATGTCTAAATGCAGACCAGTTGCGTGTGGGGAGCAGTGACCTAGGACTTGGAAGACCCTGGTCCATTCGTGGCTATAGCCAACTAGCAAAGCAACTGGTCCAGAGTAAGTCGTTTGTCCCTTACTGGGGCTGTTGTCTCATCTAAGCAACGAAAAGGTTGAAAAACCAACTGGAAGGTCCCTTTGGGTTTTTGTATCTTGTAATTCCATACCTTTATATAAATCTGACTTACAGAAAGAAAACAACTCACATCTGAATCAGTACGTTAGTTCGGGCCTGGTTGAAATGTGTATTGGCAACTGAAAACGTCTTTGAATGCCAACAGAAGAAGTATGGGCTTTTCAGTCTACCAGTGCCTTGGGTTCTGTCCCAGCTCCAGACTAGCCACTAGCCATTTATCGTCCACTCATATCACCACAGAAAGGAGAGAATCTGCACTCCTTTCCTTGGAAGGGCAAAGCCTAAAAGAAATATGTCCTACTATCCTCTGCAACCTTATTAAGGCCCTGCTCCCATCTCTAAAGGTCACTTGTAATCCAATTCCAAAATACAAATGACCTTGTTAGGCTTAGTGTCATGTGCAAATTTAAGGAACACGCTACGAATCTCCTCATCTAAGGTAACTGAGGAACATATTTAGGGCAGCTACATCTAACTTTCCACAAGAGAAGTGCCCCTTAAAAATGACATGAATGGAATAACTTGCAAATCGAGAAATAAATGAAGGGGTGCCTGGGTGGCTCAGTCGGTTAAGCATCCAACTCTTGATCTCAGCTCAGGTCTTGATCTCAGGGTCGCGAGTTCGAGCCCTGCGTTGGGCTCTGTGCTGGGTGTGAAAGGGAATTACAGTGAATCTTTTCAAAGAGCACAAATAGTCCTTCTATATTATAGGTTGTCACATGCCAGGCTCTCTCTCTGTCCCTCTGACTCGGTGCTGAGCCACTGCACTGATCCATTCTGGGCACACATGCCCGAAAGCCCATTTGGATGCTCCCCTGAAAAGCTCCGCCCAAGTCTTCCTGGGATCCAGGGAGAGAAAATACAAGTCGCTTCCCTCTCCTTGACAAGACTTGTTTAAAAAAATCTTTTATTCAAGGAAATGAAATCAGGCTGGCAACATTTGCCCTTCAGAGTCCCATGCAGAGGGGGCTATCCTGGACCTTGGGCTCTTCTTCGAGGTGATTACAAACTAGATGATTAACGGATTTGAGTATTTTCCCAGATGTCGCAAGTTAAAGCCAAAGAGTTTAAATTTAGCAGGGCCACCATTTCTCTTGTTGAAAGATAAACTATTTTCCTTTTTCCATCTGTTCTCCACAAGTTGGGGGTGGGGGCGGGGAACTGGTTCTGCAACAACTCAGACAACCTGACTAAATCGACTTCAACAGCATTTTTCAACCAACTCATTTTCTTCTGCAACCTGACATTCTATCGACTTTGTCACGGCATATCGTCCTTGCATTGGTAACCGGGCCAGCGAGACAGAATGACATGGAAAGGAAGAAGCCCTGCTTTTCCAATCAAGCCCGCCTCCCAAGGAGACACATGACTTTTCCCTCGAGCCTTATACGGAATACCCGTGTGAGTTAAAGCTTGAAAAGCTTCTGGAGTTTTCTCCTCACGACTGAAACAGACTCTAATTCGGACAGAGAGGAGACACGGTTTACTTGGCCTCCTACGTAAACAGAACGCTGTGACAGCTGAATCATCTTAAAATGTTCAAGCATCTTTTTCAATTGTGTTTACCTGCAGCACACCTACAAAGGAGGGTGCTAACATGATGAACGCACACATTAGGAAGACGCTGTATCGGTGAAAGAACAGAACTGTCTTGCTTCTCGTACCTCTTTTAAAACTTCCTTCCGGCATTGCATTTTCTGACCCTGACACAACTGTTTTCCCCCTTAAAACTCCAGCAATTTGGACTGGTAGCACTTTTTTGTGGTTTTTCTCCCTTGGCTCAAGGTACTGGTACGCTTCCAGGTTCGACAGGGGCTATCTAGGATTCTGTGTTTGATGTGCACTGACACAGCTTCTTCTTATAAAATTACTTAAGACCATCCAGTTCTAGCTTACTTGAATCTCCTAGTTTTTAAAAGACATTCTTAAGAAATTGACTCCCTAGCATTATGCTAAGCAAAATTAGTCAGAGAAAGACAAATATCCTATGACTTCACTCATATGAGGCCTTTAAGACACAGAACAGATGAACATAAGAAAAGGGAAGCAAAAATAATATACAAACAGGGAGGGGGACAACACAGAAGAGACTCATAAATATGGAGAACAAACAAATATGGAGGGGTTGGGGGAGGGGGGATGGGCTAAATGGGTAAGGGGCATTAAGGAATCTACTCCTGAAATCATTGTTGCACCATATGCCAACTAACTTGGATGAAAATTTTAAAAATAAATTTTAAAAAAGGACATTAAAAAAAAAAGAAACAGACCCCCATACTACACTGCAGAAATGTATTTGACAGTCTATGGCCTGCAGGATTGTTTTTCCAGCAGATGGCTAAAGGCCCACATCATGAGCACCTATTTTTAAGTAAACTGGGCAAAGAAATGATCCACAGTTTGAGTCTACTGACACAAAGTTCACGATTTTGCATCATGGGTCTCTAGAATACCTAGTATGAGGGATTTTTTAAGGGGATAAACAATCCTAGAGGTAAGTCTAAAATATATGCAAAATGCATTTTTGAGTTTGCAAAATTTCTCTTGCCCCAGAGAATCAGGAAGAAATTATGAGATAGAAGCCACATTTTAGAAACTTTTCTCCTTTGTCCAAGAGTCAATTATATTGTTAGTGAAAGAAAAATATCTTAGAGTAGCAAAGACTTTGCCAAACTCGGTCAGATACAGTGTTAAATGTTTCCTCTCTCACTCTCAGACCATTTCAACTGTGGCTATTGACCTATTATCAGGAAGAAAAAAAAGCTATTGTGCAGATCACATGCTCAATTGTTGAGACTTTGGGTTCGGATAGGAGACATTTTATTTTTATTTATTTAAAAAAATTTTTTTAATGTTTATTTTTGAGAGAGAGAGACAGAGTGCAAGTGGGGGAGGACAGAGAGAGAGAGGGGGGCATAGAATCTGAAGCAGGCTCCAGGACCTGAGCTGTCAGCACAGAGCTTGAACTCATGGACCTCGTGATCATGACCTGAGCTGAAGTCGGACACTTCACCGACTGAGCCACCTAGGCGCCCCCAGATAGGAGACATTTTTATGAACACATACACAAAATAAAAATGAGCAAAGATGGCCTTGGAAAAACGCAAGGACAGGAGTGAGAGCCACCCAAACACTGCAGAAAGAACTGAACAGAGGAGGCCGCAGAAGGGCCATTCATTACTTTCCAAAGTATTACATGGCATCTCTTTCTTCCAATTTTTAAAAATTATTTTCTCAAAAAAAGTTATGACCATTTTTAAATTTTGTTTTATTTTTATTTTTTTAATGTTTATTTTTGAGAGAGAGAGAGAGAGAGAGACAGAGAGACAGAGCGTGAGCAGGGGAGGGGGGCAGAGAGAGAGGGAGACACAGAATCCGAAGCAGGCTCCAGGCTCTGAGCTGTCAGCATAGAGCCTAACGCAGGGCTTGAACCCATGGAGGTTGAGATCATGACCTAAGCTGAAGTCAGTCGCTCAACTGACTGAGCCACCCAGGCGCCCCATGAGCAGTTTTTTAAATGTTTATTTTTGAAAGAGAGCATGAGGGGGGGAGGAGCAGAGAGAGGGTGGAACCGAGGATCTGAAGCAGGCTCTGCGCTTACAGCAGAGAGCCTGATGTGGGACTCGAACTCACAAACCATGAGATCATGATCTGAGCTGAAGTCGGCTGCTCAACCAACTGAGCCACCCAAGTGTCCCTATGAGCAGTTTTTTACATTATGCAAGTAACATACATTCAATGTTAAAAATTCCAACAGAAATATGAGGCCAGTCAATACCTTCCCCAAACTCCCAGGGCCACCCTCTTGAGAGGTAACCATTGCCAGGAATCTGTCTTGATCATTGAACTGTTATCGGCAAACAGAAATGACACCAATGAGATGGAGTCCCATTTACCAATGAAAACGGAGTGACATTCATCAACATAATGAGTAAGTGTCCAAGAAAGCACAGTAAGCATGGCCAGGAACCGTTTTCTAAAATTTAAAAAGCAAGTTTGAAATCACCCTGAAATCCATACCTCAATTATTTGCCTTCCTGCCTTTCAGTTATACCGTTCTCGCCTATACTTTTTTTGGAAAGAACACTGGAAATAACCTAATCTAATCCCTTCATTTTACAGATAAGAAAATGGACCACATAAAACGTAAGTGACTTACTTGCCCAGGGTCATGTATCTATCTAATCAGTGGCAGACTGTGGCTAAGAGTTGAAGTGACACCCCTTGCCACACGTACACGACAGTGCGTGGGGTGATCTACCAGACAGGATGTACCATGACCATTTTTTAAAACCTGATTTTTGTAAAAGTACCTAGATTTAAACAGACTTCTAACACACAGCTTGAAAACATCACTATGAAATGGAGGTTACAAGTAAGCTTTTAAGAAACATGGACAGCTTTGCCCCGCACATCTTCAGCATTCTTCCATAAGAAATAAAACAGGAGGGCCCCCCACTTCCCAATGCCATGGCTGTATGAAAGCCTAGATTTTTTCCCCTGGAACCTGCAGTCTACTGTCTAGTTATGCGGGCTCCCTTTGGCACAGACAAATGCAAAGAGAGATGGGGCTCCAGATTAAACCGTGCCTCCAGGCAACTTCAGGCCAATTTAAATCACAACCTATTGGTCTAGTTCAGACTAATCAACCTCTAAAGGTCATACTCCAGCCTCTTCCCTCTTCCTTTTGCAACTTTTCTTCATTATAATAAAGCACCTTTGGTCACATCCTCCCCCTCAAGTCACACCCTCACTGGAATGCTGCCAGTTGACTCCTCTCTCCCTGCCTCCCCCCCCCCTTCAGCTCTCTGTATCTCCCTCCTTCTTTTGGTTCACTGATGCTCTAAGGGAGACCAACTCAGGGGGTGGAAGAGACAGGTCTGGCTGATGCAGGGAACTCCCGTGGGCAGATGACGGGGAATAAGTTTCTATGCACTCATGGAGCAGATTGCAGAGGGCTCAGGATGGCATCCATAGGCCTAGGGAGTCTATGGAGGCTTGGTTGCGGGGACAGGGGTCAAAACCATCTTTTTTAGAAACTTGGCGGTTGGTGGGGGAAGAGTAGGAATTTGGGGGGTACTTTGGAGAACCAAGTCGAAGGTTGTTAACAGTGGTCAAAGAACCAAATTTCAGGATCTGGACTCAGGTGATGGCAGCAGAAATTGTGAGGAAGGAACGTATGTAAGAAGCATTTCCCAGAGATGATGGACAGATCTCAGAAGAAATGGGAGGACAGGGTCAAAGGTAAATAATGCCTTGCTTTCAACCCTGGGTGACTAAAACCTGGGAAATATGGAAAAGGGGATAGGTTTAGAACCACAGGGTCTTCTTGACATGTTCACTATGAGCTGATGGCAGGACAGACAGCCAAGTGGAGATGCCCTGTAGTCAGCTACAGGTGCCTGGGTAAGAAACTGAAGATGGGGAGCCATCGGTGTGGAAGGAATACTTGAGACCACGAACAAGGAAGGCAGTCAAGGGCAAAGAGAATAAACATTAGTAACTCAGAGCCCTTTCTTATTCATACTGTTCCTTTCTTGCACGAACATAAATGCGTTCTGCCTTTGGTTCACTCGCATTCAAGTCCAAAATGTGGCTCTTGGTACTAAGTTTACTGAACTATTTGACCTATGGGGCAGGATATAAATAACAACAACAACAACAAAACAAAAAAACAACTGCCATTAACGATTCATATAATCAGGAGCACATGGTTTAAGCAACAGAACCCCCACTTTTTCTCCCAACATCTGGCACATCAGTACAAAAGCCTTCGTATACCTTTTCTCTGGTTAGGACCCCAGTGGCTGAGTGGGCGGCATCGCTGTTCCTTCTCGGAAATCCACCCTTCCCAGCTTAACTAAGCAAGAAGGAGAAATAGGTATCTGGCTCCGGAAGGGGTCGGGGACTTGGGGAGACTGGGAGATGTGGAGGGAATGAGAATGGTACCATCAGGTAAAGGCACAGGCTGATACATAAAACTCCGTAAAGGTGCTTATGGTGCCTTCCAGCCTTTTCCAAGCCGCTCTGCCTCCCCACAGGTTGTGGATTGGAAGAAAGCAACGGTTACTGTGAAGTATCCCGAATGTCTTTCTTTTCCTTACCAGAAACACATTTGTCAGGAGATTGATAAAGTCAAAGTGGCAAAATCAGATCCTGGCAGCCACTAGAAGGCCAAAGAGTACCCTGTTGCTTTTTCAAGCCTACTGCTTCTCCTATAGGGTCTACTCAGCCCAGACGAACCGTCCTCAAACTCCACCCCCGACATGGACACACTAACCAATCTCAATCCCCACCAACTCCACACGCTGCCAGGGTAGGGGCAGAACTGTGGCCCATCAAAAGCCAAACTGTTTCACAAACGAATGCACTGTGATACTCGCCTAGAAATCGTCAGAAAAAAAATAAAACTAGTGACTCTGGCAGTAATAATGTTCAGTCAGTGAGTGCTTGCTATCGTGCCAAGCACTGCTATACCAAAAACAACCGTAAGTAAGAGCATGACAGTTCTGTCTAAATAACATGGCGCCAGGACATATATCATGACGAGAAAATACAAGTGAGAAGTTATTAAAAGGAATGCTCTCCCATGACTGATAGGAAAAGTAAAGCGGCTCATTACCGAAGCCTCTGGAATAGAGACAGACCCGGGTCACTATTTGGCTGTGTTACCTAACCTCTCTGGGCCCCGGTTTCCTTATCCGTTAAATGGGGATAATAACAGTACCTCTGACTTAGGCTGGTTGGGAAGATAAATAAAATAAGTACCTTATATTCACTGGCACATTGCCCGGTGCATAAGCATTACTCAATAAATGTCAGCTGCTGTTATTAGAAAGCTTTTGTATTATTGTTCATTATTACAAGAAAGTAGTTATATGTCCAATCCTATCTGTAAAAGTCGGATAACACCTTCGACTACAAGGGAGGGTTTTAGAAGGACCCCAAACTATCTATGAAATGTTATATGCAAAATACGTGCCATTCAGTACTTTTGTCCAGACTCAGGATTAAACATTGCTTTTTCTTCCTTAAATGGAAGTCATTACAGTAACAAAAAATAACGTGGTCACTTCTGTAACCCCCATTAGGAGGACTGAGGTTAGAGAAAGTAATAATCATGGGAGTTCTATCGTGTGAACCTAACCCTAACCCCACCCCCCTTTCAATGCTACTGATGACATCCCATGATATAAGACAAGGGCTTGCTAGGGAACATCCAGAAAGTCTTCAATGAGAGCAGCGATACAAACCTCCCTTTGTTTCTTAGGTTTTGTACTATGCCAAGCTAGAGAATTTATCCTTTATCCTACTTTTATTGATGAGTACTGTTCCTAAGAATTCTTGGGCCAAGGAGCTCTCTAAGTCAAATGAGGGCTATGTCACATATTTCTAATAACACTAAAAGCATGGAACATTTCGAGCCACTGGCGAGCACACATTACCAACAGAATTCTGAATTCCCGCATTTACATTAGGAGTTCACACATATATTCTATTGTACTTAGCCTAGGAAAACACTTCTAACCCAACCAGTTAGATCACCAAACTGGCTTTCAATACAAACAAGAATGGGATGCTTTCATATTTTGCCCCAGGGCCAAGGGTTATCAACCCATCAACTCTGAACTGTATGATAACCTTTCATACACAAATGAGTCCATTATGGTGTTAATGTTAAACAGAACTTGAAGAGAAAGGAACTTCCTTGGCAAATAATTTCTAGGATGCGAAAGTCAGAAACATCTTAAGAAAGAATAGAAACTAACACCGCTGTCCAACGGAGGTATAGTGCCTGCCACATATGTCATTTTGTATTTTTAAGTAGCCACATTTTTAAAAACTGAGGTAGGTGAAATTGGTAGTATATTTCACTTAATCCAATATATAAAAAGTATGGTTGCTTAAATTTGTAATTGATCTAAAAGTGGTTAATGAGATGTTTTATACATTTTTGTACCGAGTTTTCAAAATCAAGTGTTTAAATTACATTTAGAGCACATCTTTTTTTTTTTTTTTAATGTTTATTTTTGAGAGAGAGAGAGAGAGAGAGAGAGAGAGAGCGCGAGCTGGGGAGGGGCAGAGAGAGAGAGGGAGACACAGAATCCGAAGCAGGCTCCAGGCTCCGAGCTGCCAGCACAGAGCCCCACTCGGGGCTCCAATTCATGTACCGTGAGATCGTGACCTGAGCCGAAGTGGACGCTTAACTGACTGAGTCACCCAGGCGTCCCACAGTTACAGCACATCTCGATTCAGGCAAGTCACCTTTCAAGTGCTCAAAAACCACATGTGGCCAGTGGGTACTGTTCTTAACAGGGTAAATATAGCCAATCTAAAACATGAATGGTATATTTGAAGAGCTGTGCCTACTCTCACCAACACCTCAGCCCTTCACCCTCATCACTGGAGCCTTTATAATGTCGCCCCCCGCCCCCACCATCCCTGAGTTGTGAAAAAGAAGGGGGAAGGAGGTGTTTTTAACAAATCACCTTGGAAACCCAAATCCATTTCCCCCGTGGAAACAATAACAAACACAATAGTTCTCTGGCTAACTGACATTAAGGGTTAAGAAGGCTTTCCTGGGGAGGAAGGTCTGGGAACCTAATCACCATTTAGAACATCATATCCAGGAGATAGTGTGGTCCAGCTCACAGAAAGTACTCACACGAAGGGACTGCCTGGATCCCTCATTTACACTCTCGGTGAAAGGGAACCAGAGGCCATGTTTACAAAGAATTCTTCATTTAAGAACTTAAGCCAGTGGGGTCCCGTCTTCATACCTGTCGCTCCCCCCCATACAGAGGGTCCTTCGACCCTGGCCTTCTCTGGGAAGCGCATCTCTCCCTGAGTCGTGGGAACTGCCGCCATGTTTGACCACTCCGTGCACCTAAGAACCCTGTCTCATGAGCCGTTCTGATTATCTTCTCGAAGCACAGGCAAACGGAGGACAATATCTGCCCTGGCCTGACATGCGCCCTGCCCTTCTGCCATCCCGTCCACCCTGATCCCAACCTCCAGGCCAAAAGCTCTCACGCGATCAGCACTGATGCAAAACGAGGCAATTGCAACTCCATTTTGGGGGTCGCCTCCCCCTTTCCTTCTGCCCACTCCTTAGCCCACCTCAATGCAGGCCACTGCGAATACGCAAACAAATGTACAGACAGCAAGCTTTTGCCTCACCTCTCTTCAAATCCACTTCACAGCTCTTCATCCCAGGAAAAACGTACAAACTCTAGCTCAGAGGTTTCAAAGCCCTTTTGTGGTCTCGTCTCGGCCAGTTACAATCCTGACTGGATGAACTGAATTCACACTGCTGTGTCCTGCCCACCCTCCTCCCTCACTTCCAATGTGTTGGTTAAGAGTCCACCGTTCCTCGGGCGCCTGGGTGGCACAGACAGCTAAGCGTCTGACTCCTGATCTCAGCTCAGGTCATGATCTCACAGTTCAAGAGTTCAAGCCCCACATCGGGCTCTGTGTTGACGGTGTGGAGCCTGCTTGGGATTCTCTCTCTCCTTCTCTCTGACCCTCCCCCGCTTGTGCTCTGTCTCTCTCTTTCAAAATAAATAAGCAAACTTAAAAAAAAAAAGAGTCCACTGTTCTTGACACACCCCATACCTGAATCCACTTTTTCCAGTCACCTTTTTCCAATGTCCATTCTCAAGAACTTTGATGACTAGGACTGCGTCTTTTACTCTGCTGGTCTCCCCCTGGGCCCGGACTTTCTGGCCTATGTCATAGGCCCCTGTAACAGACCTGGTCCAGAGAGGGTGCTCAGTGAACATATGGCAAATGAACAGCTAGACTGCTACAGTAGCAATCCACTGGCAGACTTCTCTTCAGGAAACACCATTTTGATCATATCACCACAGTGGTGACAAAGGTCAGACCAACAGTTACCTGCAGGAAGGAAGGGATCACAGGAAGAAGCATTTTCTGAGTTGACGGAAATGTTCTGTATCTTGGTCTGGGGTGGAGGTTACATGAACGTATAAAGGTGTAAAAATGCATTGAGTTGTTAAGATTGCTGTGTTTTAGTATATCAGTTCTACTTCAACAAAGAAAGGGGATGCATATACATTGGTCTTGTAAAAAATACAATTCTGCTACATTTCTTTTTGTCTATTTACTGAGTACCTGCTAAAATCTAGGCACTCCCTTAAGTGCTCAGGGTTCAGATAGAAGTTCACGTATGTGCCCTTGAAAGAACTCACATTAGGGAGGCCAACATGAACACCGGGAATCACCACATGACACGCTAATTGCTATAGTGAAGGTCTGGACAGTGTCAGGGGATCACAGTGGGAGTTGTCACACTGCTGGGAGTATGGGTGGGGCAGAGGGGCAGAATGACTTTTGAGAATGTAGGATCAAGAGTTGAGGCACGTCAGGTCCACAAGTGTGTCCCCGGCACAGGGAACAACATATGCGATGGCACAGAAGCAAGAGGCATAGTAAGTCTGGGGAAGACAGCCTTCTCGCTGTGGCCAGAGGCTGAGGTCTAGGAGAAGGGAAAGGAGTGGAAAGACACAGTTGAGAAGGTGAGCTAGGGTCACGGAAGCCTTGGAGGAGTCTGGCTTTTACTCTGAAATGTACTGGGGGAACCACTGAAGGATTTTAGGAGGGGGGTGACTTTATTTTACTTTTAAGAATGACCGATTTAGGGGCACCTGGATGGCTCAGTTGGCTGAGCATCCGACTCTTGATTTCAGCTCAGGTCATGAGCTCAGGGTCCATGAGTTTGAGCCCAGAGTTCGCCTCTGTACTGACATCGTGGAGCCTGCCTGGGGTTCTCTCTCTCTCTCTCTCTCTCTCTCTCTCTCTCTCTCTCTCTCCCCCCCCCCCGCCCCTCTCGCGCGCGCTCTCTCTCTCAAAATGAAATAAACTTAAAGAAAAAAAAGAACGACCAACTGGTGGCAATGAGGGGGAGGAATCAGTGAGGGGCAAGACCAGACCAGAAGCAGGGAAACCAGTGGAGTGGCTGTTGCAAAAGCAGTCCAGGTGAGGAAGGACCAAGGGTGAAACAAGGGAGAAGCAGGTAAGAATGAATGGCTAGAGGAGAGATTTGGGGGTACAGAACACACATGACTCTACAATTCTGCCAGCACACCCCGTCACCTGGCAGCGGGTGCCCAGTCTGGAGACAGCACTTACTCCCCTGGCCAGAGATCTAGTCTTTTATCGAAAACTTTGCTTGTGGTTTTTTTTTTTTTTTTTTGAAGAAATATTTCATTCACTGCAAAACAACCAGCAGAGGTTCAGATAGAGTGGCATATATGAGTGATGAAGGGTTATTTGTATAGGCTTTTCACTAAAGTTCTAATTCCTGGTATAAGGGAAAAAAGTGCTACCACTCATGGTACCTCACTCTTAAAATTTAAATCATAGGTTGGACAAAAGTCTGTAAGCATTTACTTCGTAGGTATGTGTGCATAACTGACATATTGTTATATTAGTTTCACGTATACAACACACGGATGTGATATTTGTATATATTGCGGAATGATCACCACATTAAACCTGGTTAACATCCACTGCCATGTGTAGCCACAAAATGGTTTTCTTTTTTTCCTATGATGAGAACTTTTAAGAGTTACTCCCTTGGCAACTTTCAAATATGCAACACAGTATTTTAACTATCATCACCATGCCATACATTACAAAAAAAAAATCCCCATGACTTATTTATTTTATAACTGGAAGGCTGTACCTTTTGAGCCCTTCAGTCATTCTGCCCACCTCCCACTTCCCGCCTCTGGCAACCGCCGATCTGTTTTCTGTACCTGTGAGCTTGTGTGTTGTTTTCGTTTTTTGTTTAGATTCCACATATAAGTGAGATCAGATAGTATTTGTCTTCCTCTGTCTGACTTACGTCACTTAGCATGATCCATGGTTTGCAAATGGCAAGATCTCCTTCTTTTGTGCAGCTGGATAATATAGGTATCACTATTTCTTCATCCATTTATCCATCAATGGACACTGATGTTGCTTCCATATCTTAGCTATTGTAAATAATGCTGCGATAAACACAGGGGCCTGGGGGTGCAGGTATCTTTTTGAATCAGTGTTTTTATTTTGAGATAAATACCCAGAAGCAGAATTGCTGGAGCATAGGGTAGTTCTATTTTTAATTTTTTGAGGAACCTCCACACTTTTCCAGAGTGGCTGCACCAGTTTGCATTCCCACCCATAGCACACAAGGGTGCCCTTTTTTCCACATCCTCGCCAACACCTGCTATCTCTTATCTTTTTGAAGACAGTCATTCTGACTCGCATGAGGTGAGACCTCATTGTGGTCTTGATTTGCATTTCCTTGATGCTTAATGACCTTGAGCATCTTTTCATGCACCTGTTGGCCATCTCTAGGTCTTCTTTGGAAAAAACGTCTATTCAGATCCTCTGCCCATTTGTAAATCAGATTGGTATTTTGCTACTGCGTTGGAGGAGTTCTTTACAGATTTTGGATATTAACCTCTATCAGATACATACGTGATGGGCAAATATTTTCTCCCATTCAGTAGGTTGCCTTTTCATTTTGTTAATGGTTCTCCTCCCTTTTCTAATTTCAAAATAACTATCATCGCATGCTTTGAAGGGCCAGTGAGGAAGGTGAAAAGGAAGCTAGGTCAGGGGAGACACAATTCATCATAAAAGTCAATGCACCGCCTTTGTGGCATTTCGCGTGTAGAGTGCACCCTCTACTCTCATGTTGCTCTCACAGGCCGTGTGGCTACTGTTTCACCCAAAAGCACTTCCTTAGCTTCCAACCACAGTGAAAGGCTCCCCTAAAGGTCACTCTTCTGTCCAAATAAGGCCCATAAAATACACTTGTGGGCATATGAAAAAGTTATGCGTTCGTTAAAATACCAATAAATGCTGGGAACACAGGTCATTTAAAAAGCCCAAGTTTAGGGGCGCCTGGGTGGCTCAGTCGGCTCAGGTCGTGATCTCACGGTTCATGGGTTCGAGCCCCGCGTCGGGCTCTGTGCTGACAGCTCAGAGCCTGGAGCCTGCTTCGGATTCCGTGTCTCCCTCTCTCTCTGCCCCTCCCCTGCTCGCACTCTGTCTCTCTCTGTCTCTCAAAAATAAATAAATGTAAAAGAAAAATTGTTTAAAAAGCCCAAGTTTACTTCCTAAATCTGTAAGCCAAAATACTGCCTTTGCTGATACATGTTGATAAAGGCATACAGATACCAGTAAACACAACTAGCTACAGGATGTGAAAAAAAGCAACACTCAAGGGAAAGTTTCACTTTTTCAAATGCTCTATGTTTTCAAATTACAGACTTGGGCTAGTTCTTTGAAACATCTCTTCCTATTTATATATATATAAAAAAAACACTTCTGCCCACTATTTACACATGTGTTTCAGCTATTTCTAGAAAAGTGACTCAGGTTTATATTAAAAAAGCATTTCCTTCAATAAAAAAGATATCATTTTAAGAAAGTCACTTCAAACATCAAACTATTTTGAATATTTATTATGTTCCCCAGTCTCATGGTTCACTTTCTTCTTGGTGCCCTCAATTTGCTGGGAGCTGGTAGTACCCACAGGCTTACCTCAGCTATCTTTCACTGAATAAAAGGAAATTGTGATTCATGGCAAAACAACACACACAAGGCAGCGGAACCTCAGCCAAAACTATTAGGAACTAGTATGCAAAACAAAGCCCACTTTAAAAAAAATTTTTTTACTGTTTATTTATTTTTTTTGAGAGAGAGAGACAGGGAGTGGGTGGAAGAGGGGCAGAGACAGAGGGGAAACACAGAATCCGAAGCGGGCTCCAGGCTGTGAGCTGTCAGCACAGAGCCCGACACGGGGCTCGAACCCACGAACCCAGAGATCACGACCTGAGCTGAAGTCAGACCCTTAACCAACTAAGCCACCCAGATGCCCCTAAAGCCCACTTTTTAAAATCATGTATTAGTCTTATATGGATATACTCGAAATTTTAAACATTAAACAGGGTTTCATCCCAGCTGTGTAGATACCGTTGTATGAAAGTAGTGTTAAGCCTTGTGACACTATGTATAAAACGTGTCTACAAAGCAAAGCTTGAAACAGATGTAGCCCAAAATGCTTGCATTCCACATGCTTTCTATATGGTCCCCAAATCAAACCGAATTCCATCCACGCCAGACTGCAAGTAACAGGTATGACGAATTTTAAAAGAGCACATAGCCATCCCTAAGTGCAGTAAGAATCCACTAAGCCCTACGTGAAATACTATATTCATGTACACAACAGTATACATCAGAGAAAAATTCCAGTCACTGTAACTTTTGACAAGATTTATTGTCAGAGCCTGTAAGTGGATATACTGGGAAGAGTTCCACGCCTATTAGAAAAAAAAAAAAAAACACCCTCCCAAATGCACAACTCATGCCTGTTTACACCACCAACAGCCCTGAATCTTCCAGTAGCACACACACACACACACACACACACACACAAAAATCGTTCGGCAGTGTCTGGAGCTGGATATAACCAAGACCTGAGAAATAAGTAGTTATTTTGAGAAGAGATAAACAATGACCCTCCAACTGGAGAGCAATTGAGAAATACAGTTCACACTATTCTGCAGAAAAATAAGCTACCAGCAAAGCCCTATGTAACATCACTTGGCTGAAGGGACCCAGACTCTTAACGGAGAGTGAAGTTTTGAGTAGGGACCAAGATGCCTGCTGACAATCAAAGAAAGACCAATTTGATAATCGGTGTGACAGAAAACAGACCTTTCTGGCTCCCAGCTATTAGCTAATGAAAGACTCAACTAACTTTTAAGAAAAATTCACCAGATGTTCTAAAATTTCAGGCCTTCCCAAATGCCTAGATCCTAAAAGCCAAAGAACAAATAGTTACCACATGCTGAGGGGAGGGGTGGGGGAGGCAGAGGACTGGCTGAGGAGACCCAGAAAAAGAAAATGCTACCAAAGATGTACATCGTTAGTGATTCAGGTACGGACAGCAACATGACGAGAACATCATTAAGATAACTAACCGGTAACCATTTTCTAGCGCATGTAAGTATCATGTGAGATTAAAATGAAAAACCTGAGCAAACCTCTGAAAAGCATCAAGACTAAATCATAAGCTAACTAATGATCGTTAATTAAAAGTATTACACAGGGTGCCTTCTCCTATCCCATCTACAGAAGAAAACAAAGATCAAATTCAACTTGGAAGGATGCTTTTTTTCTAAAGGGGAAAAAATGTGATATATAACATGGCAGGATTAAGAGAGCGGAGAGATGAAATTTCCACTAAAGACAAAGTCCAACTTTCCCCCTCTGTTCATAGAACTATCTGGAGCCTCTAAAATACCATGGATAAGTTACACAGCCACTAAAAATTTTAAGTATGAAGACTATGTGGCAACCCAGAATAATTCATGGGACAAAACAGGTGGGAAAAGCAGGACATAAAGTAACATGTATATACCATGATAAAGATGCTAGGTAAAAAGATGTCACCATGGTTGGGGGGGGGGGGGCTGTGGGATGGGGTGGGAAGGTGAGACTTTCTTTTTCCTTTCCAAAGATTCTGTAAATATTGCCACGAAATGTTTCTAGATCAAAAACAACAACACTTTTAAATGGCAAGTCTTGGCATTTCAGAAAAATGTTAAGTAAGTTATCCTTTAAAGAAAAAAAAAGCCACACGGCTTTGTGGCTTATCCTTTTTCCTCGTTCAAATTAAGGGGAATTTCAAATGGCCACCCTACAAATGGTGGGTTCTTATCTGTATTAGTACTCAAAGGGTGTGGACTTTCAGACTTAGGACGTACAAACATCTGCTTTTCTATGTGGAAAAAAAATGGTCACACCCTTTTGGGAAACTGACATTTTTTAAAAGCTTGTGGCATTTTGGAAGCGGTCTACTTGCTGCAGTTTTTAACACAGATAAATCACAAACTGAGAACAAAGCCCCCAAACCAGAACAGTTTGAAGGGGAACCTAATAATCAAACTGTGAACCCAAGCTACGAGTTACAAAATTAAAGCCTCCCTTTGGCCATATTTCTGAAGGCACGCTCTCTCTGGCCAACTCTTCAGTTTGGTAGGTTCCATTCTTTTAAACACTTCCCTCGGCTGAAACGGATTACAACATGTCCCGACTGCAGCTCCCCAGCACAATTAAGATAATTCTGAGAAAAAGAAGGCGTCTAGCAAAAGACGTCAAGGATTATGGTAATATATTTTTGAAATTTCAACATGCTAGCAGGACTCTCATGCAGGTTGACTTAATAGTCTGAGTTCTAGTTTATCGGGCCACTGCAGGCAAGGCAGTTCTTTATCTCCTCACCATTAGGAACATGAATTAACTACCCCACGGAGGTTAAATCCTCCCTACTTTTCGCCTGTAGGTCAGAATCCCGTGGATCGAATCATCGAATTGGACTACAGCAGCCTCGCGCAGTCGAGTCCTCCCCCTTCCTTCCTTTCTTCTCCCCGGACAAATCCCTGCGTGGCTAACAGCAACCTAATTTAGGATGTAAATAGGTAGGCCAGGTCCTTAAAAAGCTCGGGCCCCCAGTGAGTTCCGATCCGCACGTCCCCGCCCCAGCCCGTCGCGGCTTCGGCGGAGTCTGCAAGGAAACACTAACAGTCGCCAAGGTGCCCGAGAGCGGGCTGGAGCGGACCGATCCAGGGGGAGAAATGAGAAGTTTCTCCGGGTCTAGGGTGGGGGAGGCTAGCTCCGCGGGCAGATCTGCCATCGGGTGGGGCGGGGTAGAGACCACAGACGTGCACGGGCTCCGGCTCCACTCCGAAGGCCGGCGGCTGGCTCTGCCACGCTCTCAGCAGGAAGGGGAGGGGAGCGGGAGGAAGAAGGGGGAGGGCGGGGGGGAGGGGAGGGGCGGGCAGAGGAGGGGGGGAGGGGGAGGAGGCTGGGCCGGGAGGAGGAGGAGCCGGCGCCGGGAGAGCCCGCGCGCCGGACCCGCAGCACCTCTGGGCGGAGTCGCCCAGCCCGCTCGGCCCCGGGGCCGCCGCCGCCGCTCCCGGTGCGCCCCGAGGGGGCGGGCCCATCCCGCAACCTCCCTCCCGGTGTCGGGTCTTCCTTCCCCTCCCCTCCCTCCCCTCCCTCCTTTCCATCTCAGCAGCGCCCTCAGTCTCCCTCTCTGGCTCATACAAAAGCAAAATGTCCGCCATGTTCCGAGGCCGCTGCGGTCGGCGCCGCCGCCGGCTCGGCCTCCCCGCCGTTCGTCCCGCGGCCGCCCCTCCGGCGTCCCCCGGCCCCGGCCCCGGGCGCCGCCGCCGCTCCGCCCGCCTTCCGCGCGCCCCCCCCCCCTCCCCGCCCGCTGGGCCCGCGCGCCCCTCCGGGCGCCGCAGCACCGCCTCGGGCGGGGGCAGGGGCGGCAGCCCCGGGGAGCCTGGCTCCCACTTCCCGCCCGCCCACTCCCTCGGTGGCCCCTTTACCTTGATGCAGTACGGGGGTTCGTCGTAGGTGACCAGCATGTACCTGTCTCCGCGGCTGGCCGGGTCCCGGGCGCGCAGCTGCGGGACGAGGGATGACGGAGGGGGCCGCGAAGGGAAGGAGGGAGGAGGGGGCGATACAGACGTTACAGAAGCACCTAGATCCACCACCACCCCCATCCCTCGGGAGCTCTCCCCAGCTCTCCCCTCCCCTCCCTTTACCTTCAAGAATAACTCCACAGCGCCTTTGGCAATGTCCAAATAGGAGGTGCCCAGGTCAGTGCGCTGGTTCATAGAGGCGGACGTGTCTATGAGGAACAGCAGGATGGGCATCTTCCCCCGCACCCCTGGCTCCGCTGCCCACTCTCCTGGCCCTCTTGCCCTCACTGCCGCGGACTGCCACCCGAACCCTCAACTCTCGCAGAGGCAGGGTGCAAGGAGCAAGAGGAAAAGGGGGAGACGGGACGGGACGGATGGAACTGCTCCTGGCCTCCTCTTTCTGCAGCCCCACCTCCTCTCCCTCCAAGGGAACTTGAAAGTGGGAGCGTGTGTAGCCCTCGGGGCCCTCCCCCTTTCCCCTCCCCTGCCACCACTACTGCCGCCGCCGCCGCCGCCGCCGCAGGGACTACTGCCCAAGCATCCGTCCACGCTCACTCAAGCGCTCGCCCCAGACTGAGAGCTGTCTCTGTTCACCGACACACAACTTCTGTCCGCTCACCTACCATGGGCACCATGTGACCAGAAACCACGCCATTGGCTGCCAATTATGTGGTATTTGCATATTCATTAGATGACAGGGCAAGGGGCGGGACTTGGGCGAACCCTGGGAGTTGAAGTTTGAACCCAAGCAGGGGGTAAGTGAGGGGAGATGTTAAGGACCCTCCTTTAAACGACTTGGAAGCCGTTAGGATACTTAGGGTGGTTTGGATGGATATTCTCTTGCTCTTCAAACACGATGGCTCGAAAGGAAGAGTGAATTTGAGCAACAGTTGCGCAGCACTACAGAAGCAGATGCTTGGACAGGCTGCACAGAAAACGCTCTGCTAACTGCAATCGATCAATCCTGCCAGTGGCTAAGACCAAAACATTTCAGAAGCAGCAAACTTCTTTCCTGGCAAGACGTACTCGCATTCCTTTCGATGCCTCCCCACTCTTGATCAGTATTTGTAAGGCGGTTGCTGGCCTTGCATTCCACATATATCTACTTAGAAAGAAAACTAAAGCTTGGAACAAAGACGGTTACCTAAACTGGCCTTTTGTATCTACAAGCTTCTTCAGTTTCATTGAGCTTTTCAAGTATTGGCCTGCCTGTGATAATTCTACCCATGGTTGTGCCTGCTACAGCCTTTACACATGGGAGGTTTCCCACCCTAGGTTCTGATTCAACTCTCACTTATTGAGCACCTACGATGTGCCGGGCACCCACGTTGGCTTTATTTAATCTTTGAAATAATTGGGCTAGATGGCATTATATTTGACTTCCAGTAAAGGAAAGTGCAGCTTGCTAGAATTAGGGTAACACTGAGGGATATTCTCAAGTCTGGTTCCATGGAGAGGCTCAGTAGAGGGCCAACCGTTCTCGGCTGACTACTTGGTGTAACACAACTTTTAAATATGGAGGTGTGATCCCAGCAGTATGCTATGCATAACATGGAGTCCTGAGCTTCAATGAGCTTACAATTCATATGTGCTTTGTAATGTAATACATACATATGCACACACGCACATGTATACATATATAGTACATGCATACACATTCAATAACATTTTCAGAAAAAAATAAGATTTCAGAAGAGGCGCCATGGCAGCATTTGAACCAGAGACAAACAAGCAATGCAAATAAAGAGTGCAATGAAAGCAATGGTCTAGTGGTCTGGAAGTTCGGAAGGTTTCATGGAAGGGGCACAGAGGCAGAAGGGAGGGATTCTGGGTTGGAAGGAATAGGGTGAACAAAAATTCAAACCAGTAACAGTTATATGCATGGGGCGTTCCAGGCCAGTCTGGTGGGATACACCTGGTGGGAATTAATGAGGAAATCAGGATGAAAAAGGCACTAGAAGCTTCCATTTCCATTCTGATACAAATATGGTTAGAGAAGGGCAAGGTTCACATGGGCCAACGAGCTGAAAGTGCAGGCCTGGTTGGGGCACTGGTGTGTTAGTTTTCTACTGCTGTGTAACAAATGAGCACAGAGTCAGCAGCTCAAAACGACATACATATTTATTACCTCACTGTTGCCATGAATCAGGGGTCTGGGCATGGAGCGGCTAGATTCTCTGCTCAGTCTCAAAGGCTGCAATCAGGACGTCGGCCAGGCTGTGTTTTCATCTGGAGACTCGACTGGGAAGGAATCAGCTTCCAAGGTCAGTCAGCGTGTTGGCAGAATTCATTTCCTTGAGGCTGTCCACAGCATGGCTATCTGCTTGCTCAGGGCCATCAGGGAAACTGCTTGCTCCCATCTGCTGAGATGGAGCCTTATATGACATAACTTAATCTTGAGTGACACCCATTACCTTTGCCGTATTCGATTGACTAGAAGGAAGTCACAGGTCTCATCCACACTTAAGGACAGAAGATTATACAGGAAGTAACATCGGGGGGTGGACATCATGGGAGTCATCTAAGAATTCTGCCTAACATTAGGTGGGGGTGGGATTATTACCTAGAAACAAACTTTCCCTGGCTCACAGCTTTTGCTAAAGTCAACTCCAAGTACTAATATGCCACTTTCATTCCATGAGATCAATGCATGGGGATGATTGGTTGATTTGGTTGAAGATGTACAAGATTTCCTATCAGGAGTTTATATCATATATATATATGTATATATATATATATATGATCATAATATATATAGGAAATATATATATGATATATATATTATATCAAGATTTCCTATTAGGAGTGTATATAATATTATATATATTATATAATAATATATAATATATATAATTTAATAATATGTAATAATTTAATATATGTCATATAATATACATAAAAATACCATTTGTGAATTGAGGCAGATCACACTCCCTATTTATGCATTTATATCTATATAGAATACTTATTTATAGTAATAAATATAATAAATATTTAATTATAAACATTTATATTATATTATATTATATTATATTATATTATATTATATTATATTATAGATGGTAGGTAGGTAGATAGAGGTATGCCCCAGTTCACAAATGGCATTTTGAGATGACATAAAAAAAATCTTTATACTTTCCTCCCAACTTTTCTACAATGAGTGCCCTACTTTTATAATCAGAAAAGAGATTATGTTACAAAATTGCATACAAAGTATTCAAAACAATCCCTCCAAGGTGAATACTATTGAAACAGTTTTCAAGACGGCTTCAGCAGTATTCCAGAAGCACACATGGTTTCAGTCAGGCAGTGCTCCCTGTGTTGAGGGCAGGCGGGCCCCTCAGGACCATCCTTAGGATGTGCTCCCCATGCAGGTAAATGCCTTTTCATGGTTTTTTTCCCCCATAACAGGGCATGTTATTGATCTTTCTCGGCATAAGGACAAATGGAATTGAAATGATATAAATATAGAATCTGAAATAGATCTGTGTCTCATTATAAAACTATAAAAGTGACGATATATAAAAAAATAGCCATCTAGTGGATTTATTGGCTTCTTCAGATCGCACCAAACCCCAAGCCCACAGCATACAACCTCTCTTCTTCACTTCCTGGAGGAAAGTAAACCTTGTATTGTGCTTGAGTGTGCATATATACCTCTTTATTGCATTTCTCTGGCACACATCAACACTGAACCCCTCAGAGCACTTCCTTTTTACATCTTTTTCCACTCTGGACCACCAGTCCCCTCTGTTATAGGTTAAGTTGTGCTTTGGCTTTGCCTCCTACTGGAAGGTACTCTCCTGGAGAGCAGGTAGAGCCTATAACCAGTGCCTGGTGCAAAGAGCCTGCTCAGCAAATGGTTGTTGAAAGGAATTGCTCGCGGCACTATTTTTCGTTGTCTTCCTGGGTGCTGCTTTCCTTGGGTTCCCAGCCTGCCTTGTTGGCCCCTGCCTGCCACCCCCCCACCCCCGCTTAAGCAGGATGGCTCCCTGTCTCTTTGGGGTTTGAGCACCACTGGGCTTCTTCAGGCCGAGCCCCTGAGCTGATGATCCCCACCACGCCCCACAAAAACAAAATAAAACAAAACAAAAACAAAACCCTGCTGCTTCCCTGTGGTTCTACTCATGCTTCCTTCCAAAATGACTCTTCTTTGGGCCACTGCTCACTGTTTACCGCCCCCCCCCCCCCAACCAAACCCTGTGCCTGACTGCTTTCCCATTTCAGGCCCATTTTCACTGCCAGGCCTCTGGCCAGGTAACAGGATTCTTTGTTCTTTGCAGCTCTATGCCCTGCACTGACCGTCCTGTCTTCTTTCTGGTTTCCTCATGCTTTTTGAACTCGTGAGCTCTTGAAAATAGTTTCCTCTTTCCTCTTCATGTCTCTGCCCTTTATCTGCTTTTCTTTCACCGGTAGCTTCTAAGTCAATTTGCTTTAATACTTCACCATACTCCCCGATTCCAGATCTGTCTACCTTATGGCTGGGGTTAGCAGACATCTCTCAGGAAAAAGTTCCTACCAAGCACTGCCCTCCTGGCCTTCATTCCCTTCACCACAAATGTTAGCATGCTTTGTCCCACGTTTACACTCCCTGGCATTGGCCGTGGTGGGATATTTTGGTGACAGCTGGTTTGACTTCTCACTTCCCAAAAATGTGTGACCCCCCTGCCTTTAAGTGGACCCCGATCACTGCATGTTAACAAAAAGACCCGACTTAACCTGATTGTTCCCCCTTCCGGAGTCGCCTGTCGTGGCTCGGAGGGGAGTAAAATTTGTCTGGCTTCTGCAGCACCTGCTGCCTCCTCAGCCTTGCAGTCTGGCTTCTCTTCCCAGCACTCTTTGGAAACCGCTCCGATGTCCCCCAGGGCCAGCTCCTGGCCAGATCCCATGGTCTGGTCTAGATTTCCTTTGTTGAAGGCAGAGCTATCTGTCACTGGCCATTCTGAGCTCTCCCTCCCCACCTTTTCTTTCATCACCTGCCACTTCTCTGGGCGTCTTCCTTACCGTTTGGACTATTTGCTTTCGACTCCTCTGACTCCTAAACTTACATTCTGTCTCAGTGTGTGACTACCTCTTTTCCCTCTCCTACTGTTCCACAAGAGACTTTGCCATGCCCATGGTCAGTATCCATTTAGTCATTCTTTTTTTTTCCTCCAAATATTTCTTGGGTGCACCTGCTATGTGACAGGCAATATCTTGGTGAGGGGCGCCTGGGTGGCTCCGTGGGTTAAGCATCCGACTCTTGATTTTGGCTCAGGTCATGATCTCACCGTTTGTGAGTTCAAGCCCCGCGTTGGGCTCTGTGCTGTCGGGGCGGAGCCTGCTTTGGATTCTCTCTCTCCCTCTGTTTCTCTCTGCCCCTGCCCCACTCACAAGCGCATGTGCTGTCTCTCAAAATAAATAAATAAACTTAAAAAGCAAAGGGAGAGAGAATACTTTAGTGGACAAGGGAACTGGTGTATTATAATGGTTGAGAGCTTGGATTTGGGGGTTCAAATCCCAGCTCTGCCCATTGCTAGCTCTATGACCTTGGGCAAGTTCCTTGACCTCTCTCTGCCTCAGCTACCTTGTCTGTATAATGGTAATAACAGTATTGCCTCATCGGACTGTTATGAGGATCAGAGGAATTAATATTTGCAAAGAGTTTCTAGAGGTGCTTAGCACAGAGTCAGCTCTATGTCAGTGTTAAACCAAAGCAAGAACAGATATCGTCCGTGGCCATGGAGATCATATTCTATTGGGGAAAATAATTAAAAGAGTAGATGCAGTGGGAAGTGCTGTGAGAGAGGCAATGCATTGTGTTATGGGGACACTGGGGAGGAGCATATGCTCTGCAGGGTGTGGAGAGGTCAAGGGCACACACAGAGAAGGTCTCCTGAGGAGATGACTTTGAAGCTGTCACTCAAGAGGAACGAAGGGGGTAGCCTGGTGAAGGAGGGCTGGTGCAGGTGAGGCATGGCTCCAGGAGACGAGGGACAGTGTTCTAGACAGGGAATGGTGAGGTGGGCAAGATTCTGAGAGACATTAAAAGAGACCTAGTAGATGAGCACTGGGTGTTGTATGGAAACCAATTTGACAATAAACTATATTTAAAAAGAGAGAGAGAGAGAGAAAGAGAGAGAGACAGAGAGACACCTAGTAGAGGGGCACCTGGGTGGCTCAGTCAGTTAAGCGTCTGACTCTTGACTTCAGCTCAGCTCACGGTCTTGTGGTTCGTGGGTTCGAGCCCCATATCAGGTTCTGTGCTGATAGCGTGGAGCCTGCTTGGGATTCTCTCTCTCTCTCTCTCTCTCTCTCTCTGGCCCTCCTCCACCAGATAAATAAATAAATAAACTTAAAAAGAAAAAGGAGACCCAGTAGAAAAAGGAAAGTTCTGTATTAAAGGGGAGGGAGGGCAGAGGAGCAGGATGGGCACAGAGGTGAGCAGGGGCCACACCATGAGCGCCTAGTAGGCCCTGCTAGGGAGGGACTTTTATTCTGGGGGCAGTAAAGGACCACTGAAGAATTATTTGGGTAATATCAGTCCATCTTCAGCATAGACAGTGGGTTAGGTGCGGGCAAACATGGAACCCAGAAGACAAATTAGGAGTCTCTTTGTTTATTCTGAGTGAGCCAGGTTGTCATGTTAACAAGGGGATGAAGGGAAGTGCATGGGTGCCAGGGACCCTTAGGTGGTAGGACAGTCAGGTGTTAACCCTTGATTGAATGTGGGTGTGAGGCAAGGGAAGGAGCTGAGGAGGACCAGTACCCTGGCTTGGGCAACAGGGCAACTGCGGGGCCACACGCATATTGGGGGGTGGCTCATGCAACAAATGTTTATTAAGCATCTACTACGCATCGGACATTGTTCCAGGAGCTGGAGAAACACCTGTGAACAAGACAGGCTGAGCTCTCTGCCCTCAGGAATGGAGGATAAGTAAACAAGCAAATATCTAGTGCGGGAGATGGTGACAAGTGCTACGGAGAAAATAAAGGAAGGAGACCCAAGTATAAAAGAAGTCGGAGGTAAGCTGGCCGGGTAAAGTATAAGAATAAGCCTCCAAGGGACGAGAAGCCACCCCGTTCTTGCAGAGTTGGGGGGAACACATCAGACTTATGGGTGCGTCGTTACTTAAGCGCGAACTATGTGCAAAGCAAGGTGCTTGGCGCTTTGCACACCTAATTTCAGGGCGAGAGTCCTGTGAGGTGAGGCCTGTTCATCCCATTGTGCCGGGGCCGGAAACTGCAGGCCCTCAGATGCTCAGCTGCCTGAGCCCGGAGCCCCAGCTCTCCTTCCCCACTTGGCAGGAACATTAGCGGGATGAGAGGGTACGTGCAGGTGCCTGAGAGCCCACCCCCAGATTCGAGGCAGCCCAGCAGGAATCAGCTCACCAGCAGGATGCAGAGGGGCCTGAGAGAGGAGGGCGTGAGTGGTCCACCAGCCCCAGGCGGCACCACGGGCCCGTAGACTGCCATCTCATCCCCCGGGGTAGGCCTTGGATAACCCATCCTGCGAGGTGGTGTGGGACCTGGGTTTGCTGTGATCTGCCTGCTGGCGGCTGTTGATTTACCTGTGCCCAGGGAACCTTCTTTGTGAAACCTGATAGGAGGAGGACTGGTGAGGTAACCCGAGGGGTGTGAGATCCAGGACGGTGCCACCCGTGGGCGGCAAATTGCCCAGCACAGGGGCCGAGCACTATCCTTTTTAGCTGCTCCTTTCTGCCCTGAGCTCAGACACAGCGAGTTGTATGGACATTTATAGACCTGGTTACCCTGAGAGGTGGTGCAGGCTAAAAATAAAAATAGCTGGTGATGAAATTTGGCCCAGAGCAGCCCCTGGACAAGGTCCCCAGAGGTTTTTGCCACTTGGGCAACTTCCTGTCACCAGTCGGGGTGCAGGAGGCTCTGGGCTGAGGTCCTGGGATCCCAGTGTTTCCCCTTCATATCTTCTGCTGTGCTCGCCTCCTTCCTCCTCACTGCCCTGAGGCCACTGCCCCATTCCCCATCGTGTGGAGCCTCAGTCAGACACCCACAAGGCAAGAACACCGGCACTCTGTGGCGCTCCAGGGGTGTACGTCAAACGCAGAATGATTCCAAGCACAGCAGCAGGGAAACCGGCCTTGGCCTTGGCCTTGGCGTGTCTGGCCTCTGGCAACCTGGAGCCCTTTTCCTCTGCCTTCCCCCACATCCACCAGGTCACTGAGTACCCAGGAGCCTTTATCTTGTAGGTATTACTCAAATTCATCTCCCTCCTTATCCCTGGATTCAGGCCCTTTGCGTCTGAGTTGCCAATGGCACTGACATAACTTCAGTTTCTCTTTGTACGTCCAAGCAGGATTAGTGCTGTGACAAACTCTCCCACAGCTTACACCGAGCCACAGCTGCTAAAAAAAAAAAAAAATCACTTCTCTTCCTGTGAAAACATAGATTTCATCATCTTTCCCTCTTCACCTTAACGCTGTTGTTTTTTTGAGTTTTTTTAAATGTTTATTTATTTTTGAGAGAGAAAGAGAGACAGAGCATGAGTGGGGGAGGGGCAGAGAGAGAGGGAGACACAGAAGCAGGCTCCAGGCCCCGAGCTGTCAGCACAGAGCCCGACGCGGGGCTCAAACTCATGGACAGCGAGATCATGACCTGAGCTGAATGCTTAACTGACTGAGCCGCCCAGGCGCCCCTTCAACTGAAAATGGAAAGCCAAACATTTATAGACAGAATCTCCATGAGGCCACCCAGGCACCTCAACACTGTTGTTTTTTAAAGTGACAACATTTAAACCATGTTAGAACATATTCTTTAAAATGTGACAATAGGGGGGCCTGGGTGGCTCAGTTGGTTGAGCATCCAACTCAGGTCATGATCTCACGGGTTCGTGGGATTGAGCCCCATGTCAGGCTCTGTGCTGACAGTGTGGAACCCACTTGGGATTCTCTCTTTCTCTCTCTCTGCCCCTCCTCTGTGCACGAGCGCACACTTTCTCTCAAAATAAATAAACTTAAAGAATTTTTAATGAGTAAAAAAAATTAAAAATTAAATGTGACAATACTAGTTCAGTATTTGTACTTAGGGGTGGGGAGAAACCCTTCAGCTAGTTTATTTGTCATAATCACTTAATTTGTCACAAATATATTAACTAGATTTCCCACTCTCCCTCCTACTACATGGGGACGGAAAAGCTCTTGACAGCAGGGCTGGCTGGCTGAGCACCATCACCTTAAGAAGCCACTTACCTGGTGTTCAATTCACGAGCTATTTATTTAGGCCTGCTTCACCTGGCACTCTGCCAAGCGCCTGGGGCAAAAAGATGAATTGATGTGGTTCCTGCCTTGGTGTCTATCCGTAGGGGAAGTCTAGTTATGTAAGCAGATACTTTCAGTACCTGGTAAATGCTGAGCTCTGGGGAGAGTCTCACAGGGTTCTATGTGAGCACAGAAGGGTAGGGTGTAGTCAGCTAGTTATCAGGGAAAGCCCCCTGGAGGAGGTGATACCAGTGAAGAAAACAAGAGGCAGTCGTATCCCAGGATAAAGGACTAGTACGAGCCAGAGTCTGAGGGCTTGAAACAGATTAACGTGCACGATGGCCTTTGCTGGTGCCCTGCCCCAAGTCCCCACAGCTGCTGTGAATGTGGGCTGCTAAAAGCTCACAAGTTCTCTCCCTTCTCTGGAAAATTGCCCTGAGGTGTGAGAGCTGCCTTGGTCCAGAGGTCAGGCACCATGCCACGTGGGCAGCCTGCCTGCCTGCCTCCCCTCCTCCAACCTGCAGCCAATGACTGATGGACACAGTTCCCTTGCCTTAGAATGGGATCACTTTGTGGTATCAAACATCCTTCATAGGGATCTGGGATCTGGCCAAAGCTAGACTCCAAATGGGACCACATCCTTCCCCAGCTCCGTTCCCTGCTCCAGGGGACATCCCTTATTCCCTTCTTCCTGGGAGCTCTCCCTCAGTAAATTACAAGCACCCAGATCCTTGTCTCAGGCTCTGCTTCTAGGGAACCCGACCTGAGATGGTGTGCTTGATGAACTTCTAGAAATTTGGCCTATCTTGTATTTAAGGTATGAATCTAGGAATAATTGGAAGATTAAACCAGATTAAACCCAAGAATTAGGCAAGAGCCAGATCATAGAGAACCTTGTATGCTGTGTTCAAGACCTTTGAGTCTTTTTTATTCTTACATTAAGCCTTTTATATTAGACTACAGCACTCTTCCTCAAATTATGCCTCCCACTTTGATGACATAGCCTCCCCACATTCACTGACTATTCATTTAGGCCAAGGCATAGGGGACTACCGGAGTCCTTAGCTAAATACAGATCTCTCTGAAAGTGATAATCCATTGAGACATTAATAGTGTAATTCACCTTAAGGTATGATGTAGGTGTGAGAGATTGTATTTTCCAAAGATAGTCACACCTATGGATCTTGCTCATGTGCTCTTACCATGTGGCTAACTTTCTTCCCAAAGTGAGGTCTGTCTGTTCTTCCTGCCCTTGAATCTGGGGATAAGGGCTTGAGACTGCACTGGCCAATGGCATGCAGTGGAGGCAGTGCCGGGGGACGTCCAAAGCAAGGTCACAAAGGCAATATGGCTTCCACCTGGGCCCTTCTTTCTCTCTTGCTCTCTTTCTGTCAGGATGCTCATTCTTGGAACTCAGCCACCATGCTGTGGGGAAGCCAGGCCACCTGAACAGGCCATAAGTTGGCATTCTGGTTGATACCAGCATCAATCTTCAGACACTCGAGTGAGAGAAACATCAGATGACTCCAGCCCCCATATTCTGGATCTTCCAGCAGAGGGCACAGATGTCATGGGGCAGAAACGAGTTTTCCTCATTGTGCCTAGTCTGAATTCCTGACCCACAGAAACCATACAGATGCCACATGATTATTGTTATCTTAAGTCACTAAGTTTTGGAGGAACTTATTTTGCTGCAATAGAGAACTGGTACACTTGTCTAGACTCTGCAGTTACGATAGCACCTTTAAAATTCTTCCTTTAGCTTCCCTATCCAGGGAACTGGTATCCCCAGGTTCTTTCAGTGACTGAGCTCTCAGTTTGCATATAATTAGTCATTAAGTCCTGTAGATTTTCCTCTATAGAGTATGTCTGCCATCGGTCCTTTCTCTTGGTGCTTGTCTCTCTCCAGATTAAAGCCCTGCCTGAATCATGTTCAAATGTCTCCAGAACTGCCAACTTTCACAAAAGCACAACTTCCAGATGGAATTGTACAGTTCCAGCTGCAATTTATATATTCCATATATATATATGTACATATATATATATGTACACATACACACACATAAATTACACTTTGCTTGTTCATTGTAATAAATTTAGATTTGTTACAATACAGATGTATTTTTTAAAAAATGAACATCTCACTCACCAAAGGGAATTACCGTTAACATTTGCTATGTTCTATTGCAGACATTTTTCTAGGGGTGTGTGTGTGTGTGTATAAAAATGTATATGTTATATACACATACACAATAGATATGTTTCAGAAACATTTTTTTTACAAAACTAAGATCACAGCACACACGATGTTCTGCAATTTTGCTTTTTTTTTTTTTGGCAATTTTGCTTTTTTACCTAACATTACTTCCTGCTTCTCTTTTCATGACAGCACATGTGGACCTGCTTCATTCATTTTAAGAGTTACACAGTATATTGCACCATCATTTATTTAACCATTTCCTTGTTGAAAAACATTTGGTTGTTTCTACATTTTGCTACCAACTAGTGCTGCAATGGGTACCGTTGTGCAAATGTCCTGATGCCCTTGTGCCATTTCTGTAGAAGTGGTTGGAGTCCTGGAAATGTGACCACTGGATCGTAAGGTGTTGAAAATTTAAATATTTTTTACAGTTTTTTTAAGAGAGAGAGAGAGAGAGAGAGAGTGAGTGCAAGGGTGGGGGAGAGGGGCAGAGGGAGAAAGAGAGAGAATCCTGAGTGGGCTCCATGCTCACACATGCAGGACTCCATCCCACAACTCTGGGATCATGACCTGAGCTGAAATCAAGAGTCAGATGCTCAACCCGCTGAGCTACCCAAGCGCCTCGACAATTTAAATATTGATAGGCAATGCAAGATTGTCCTAATGGGGTTGGACCAATTGTCATCCACATGACACTTTAGCCAAAACAGGGTACTATTAAGGTTTGCTAATCTTTGCCCTATACAGTCATTAATATGGACAAGGTAGCTCTTGAAAGCACTGTCAGGAGAGGGTGTTCACCAAAGTAAGGGGAAAAGACAGAAGGCACAGTGTAATTCCATTTTGTGTGCATGCAGAAAGTGTCTGAAGTATATGTAACACAGCATTAACAGAAGTTCCTTCTGGGAAGTAGGCGAGTCTGTGGAGAGCTTTAATTTTTTTCCCTTATAGTTAAAAACAATTCTGTTTAATACTGTCAGGAAAGATCTTTTCCATTTTGAGAAACACTGCATAAATAATGTAAATGTTAGAAACGTGCTACGCATGGCTGAAAGAAAAAAGGAACAAGACGGGGAAACAATGAGCAAGCAGTTAGAAATCTACAGTTGACATCAATTCCCTTCTGCGAACTGTGGGAACCGACTACAGAGACATAATTAGACTCAACATCAAATGGGCTTTATAAATACACAGCCCGTATCCCATTGTTTAACATAGCTCACGTGTAAGGGCGCTGAATGGTTCTTTGGCAAACGTGTGGTAAATCAAAATTCTCATTAAATTAACTCTATTCTAATAAGCTGCTGAAACAATGAAACATTTGGAAAATAACAATCCTCAATTAAAAGAGAATAAACCTTCAGTGGCTTCCCTTCACTTAAGATGCTGTTTTTTTTCATTGTGGTGAGCACAGCATAATATATAGATTTGTCCAATCAGTATGTTGTGCACCTGAAACTAATGTAACATTCTGTGTTAACTGTACTTCAGTTTAAAAAAAGAAAACAAAAACTTTTAATCAAAAAGAAATCTTTATTCGAAAAAAAAAAAACCCAAAAGATGGTGTTTCCCAACCTTACTTGCATGTCAAAATCATTCCAGGTATTTTAAAAGAACAGATATTTAGAGGCACCTGGGTGGCTCCGTCTGTTGAGCATCCGACTTTGACTCGGGTCATGATCTCACGGTTCGTGGGTTCGAGCCCCACATCAGGCTCTGTGCTGACAGCTCAGAGCCTGGAGCCTGCTTCAGATTCTGTGTCTCTCTCTCTCTCTGCCCCTCTGTCATTTCTCCATTTCTCTCTGCCCCTCCCCTGCTCTCTCTCTCAAAAATAAATAAACATTGAAAAATTTTTTTGGAAAAAAAAAAAAGAAAGTACAAATGTTGCACCTGGACGTTTACAAATTTCCATGACTCCTGGCAGCATTTGTAACTCAGTGTGAGGCATGATGCTGCTTTGTTCCAGTTGTTGGACCATTCAGGATATCACCTAGGAGGAATTTGTTTTAATCAAGGTAGAATTCACATACCATAAACTGCATCGTTTTGAAGAGTGCCATTCATGGGTGATGGGCATTGAGGAGGGCACTTGGGATGAACACTGGGTGTTGTCTGGAAGCCAATTTGATGATAAATTATATTTTAAAAATAAAAAAAAATCAAGAGTGCCCTTCAGTGGCATTTAGCATTTTCACAAAATCATGCAACCATCATCACTGTCTTATTCGAGAACATTTTATCATGCCCAAAAGGAAACCCCATGGCCATTAGCAGGCACTTCCCATTTCCTCCCAATACTACCAGCCCTGGCCACCACTAATCTAAGTTCTGCCTCTATGGATTTGCCTGTTTTGGACATGTCATATAAATGGAATCATAATATGTGGGTGGCCCTTTGCATCTGACTTCTTTCACTTTACATAATGTACTTCATTCGTTTCCATGGCTGAATACTGTTCCATTATGTGGGTATGACACCTTTTGATTCTCCATTCTTCAGTTGATGCATGTAGGGGTTATTTGCACTTTTTGGCAATTATGAACAAGGTCTGGGGAGCTTTTAAAGCTACAAAATTTCCGGGGCTCACCTCAGACCAATGGAAAGAAAGTACCGGAGCGGTGGGGGATAGGTGGTGGCTGAACATTTTTGTTTTAAAAAGATCGAACTCACTGGACTAGCCTAAGGAGAAGCCAGAGTTGAGAATCACTACAGAGATATCCCTAAGGGAGTGATCTTAAAATGTAGTCCCTGAAGCTGCAGTATTGGCACGGACTTGTCAGGCGCATTTCCAACCCCCATCCCACATTTAGCCAATCTTAATATCTGGGGAATGTGCACAGCAAATCGTGCTTTTAGCAAGCCCTCCAGGCAATTCTTTTTTTTTTTTATTTTTTTAAATGTTTACTTATTTTTGATAGAGAGAGGGAGAGAATGAAAGCGAGCACAAACAGAATAGGGGAAGAGAGTGACGGAGCCACAGAACCCGAAGCAGGCTCCAGGCTCTGAACTGTCAGCACAGAGCCCGACGCGGGTCTCGAACTCACGAGCTGCGAGGTCATGACCTGAGCTGAAGTCCGCTGCTTAACCGGCTGAGCCACCCAGGAGCACCCAGCCAGTTCTGATGCAGGCTCAAGTCTGAGAATCACCGTGCCTCACACTGTCACCTTCAAATCCCCCCAAATTCAGAATTTCAAAACATATCTGTAGACTTCCATTTCCAGAAGGATGGAGTAGATGTGCTTCCCCCTTGTGCTCCCACTAAGTACAGCTAAAACCCCTGGACATTACTTATGAAACAAACCCAAGAAGACACTTAAAGGTGGGAAGAAAAAGGCAGGTGGACGAGAAAACACGGGATGCAAAGAACTAAACAGTGAAGTCTCTCCAGACTGGGTTAGGAGAGGCTGGCGACCCCAAATGCCAAAAGGCACAGACAAAAAAGCTCCAAGCTCTCTCTAGCCAAAGACCAAGGAGAGAGGCAGCCTAGCAAGACGGAAATCTTTTAGACAATAACCACTCTAGCCAAACCCCACGGAAAATCCTGAAGCCTCAACCCAGCCATTCTCATGGGGTCCTGGTGCAGAGCCTATACTCCGCCCCCAAGAGGCTGTCCCAGAGCTGTCTCCTCCCCCTGCCAGGGTGGAATTGAAAAGGCCTAATGAGGGGTCAGGACCTCTAGCGGAATATAGGTCACCCCACACCACCCACAGTTCCCGAATATCAGCGAAGGCCCTGTGAGAAGTAAGCAACAAAGCTTTCCAACCTTTTCCACCCGAGCGGGTATCAGTGGAGACCATACGAAGAGCCAGAATTACCATCCCCACACAGCAGTAATGGGGAGCCACCCCAGGCAGAGACTTTGCTTCCCTTTACCTTCCCCCATTTATAATGTAATTGTCTTCATAAATGACGACCAGGTCAAGGTAGTGTTTTCGTCTTTGCTTCAATTGTCAAACACCATTTAGAAAACGTGTCTCCTTTTCAGTTCTCTCAATTATGTTTTCCACACTCACCCAAACTGGGAAAATGATGGTACCAGTAGACTGTGATGAGTTCTATAGGCATCAGGCCCAGAGCAGCCACTAAAAGGCTGTAAAAGAAGATACACTAAAAAACACTATATTTACCTCAAAATGGGATTCTAAAAAAAAAAAAAAAAAAACCGAACATTCAAATAACCTACAGGAAGATAAGAACTGTAAAACAGAGAAAAGTATCAGGGACAGAGGAGGAGCATTACATAATGATAAAAGAGCCAATCTGCTAAGAATCCCGAATGTGTATGCACCAAATGGCAGAGCTGAGGAGTTTGTGAGGCAAAACTTGATAGAACTGAAAGGAAAAATAGATCCACAATTTTAGTTGAAACATCAACACTTCGCTCTCAACAACTGATAGAACAACCAGGCAGAAAATCACCAAAGATACAGAGGAACCAAACCATCTACCAAAAGGATCTAATCAACATTTATAGAATATCCCATCCAACAACAGAGGAACGCACATTCTTTCCAGGCCCCCGTGACACATAATACCAAGAGAGGCCATGCACTGGGCCATACAACAAACCTCAACAGATTTAAAAGAATTGAAAGCACACAGTTTGTTCTCTGACCACAATGGGATCAAATTAGAAATTAGGAAGAGAAAGCTAACAGAAACATTTTAAAACACTTGGAAACTATAGAACACACTTCTAAATAATCCAGAGATCAAAAGAAGAAGTTTCAAGGGAAATTAAAAAAATACATTGAACTGAATGAAAATTAAAATCTGACATATAATTTCTGAGACCCGGATAAAGCAGTGTTAGAGGGGAAATTTATGGCACCAAATGTTTACAATAGAAAAGAAAAGAATCAGGGACGCCTTGGTGACTCAGTCGAGTAAGTGTCCGAATCTTGATTTCAGCTCAGGTCATGATCTCACAATTTCTGAGTTCGAGCCCCACATTGGGTTCTGTGCTGACAGCGAGGAGCCTGCTTGGGATTCTCTCTCCCTCCTTCTCTCTCTCTCTCTCTCTCTCTCTCTGCCCCTTCCCCACTCTAAATAAACAAACAAGCAAGCAAGCAAAGAAACATTTTTTTTAAAAAAGAAAAGGATCAAATCAGGAATTTAAGCCCCAACTTTAAGAACTCAGAAAAAGAAGAGCAAAATAGATCCAAAGCCAGGAAAGGGATGAAAATAATAAAAAAGCAGAAATCAATAAAATTGAAAGTAGAAAAAAATTATATAAGATCAATGAAACGAGAAGCTGGTTCTGTGAAAAAGTATATAAAATTTACAAAGCTCTAGCAAGACTGAAAAAGGAAAGAAAGAGAGAAGACACAAACAACTAACATCAGGAGCAAAACAGGGGACGTCACTACAGACACTGCAGCCCTTGAAAGAATAATAAGAAAATACTACAAATAACTCTACACATGGAAATCTGAGACCTTAGATAAAGTGGACCAATTCTTGAAAAGCACAAACTACCAAAACTCACCCAATATGACATGAATAATTTGAATAGCACTACAACAATGAAAGAAATTGAATTCATAACTTTAAATCTCTCTAAAAAGACGTCTCCTGGCCCAGTTGGTTTCATTAAAGGATCTTACCAAACATTTAACAGACAATTAACATCAATAATCCACCGTATCTTCCAGAAGAGGGGAACACTTTTTCAACTCATTTCATGAGGTCAGTTTTACTTTAATATCAAAACCAAGCAGAACACACACACACACACACACACACACACACACAAACAAAAACAAAAACAAAAAACAAAAAAAAACCCAACCAAAAAGTATAGACTAATATTCCTCATGAACCGAGACGCAAAAATCCTCAAGAAACTATTAGCAAATAGAACCCATCAATATAACAATTCTACTACATAACCAATTGAGTTTTACTCCAGAGATGCAAGGCTGGTTCTGTAGTTTTAAAAAATGAATCAATATAATCCACGATAATAACTGGCTCAAGAAAATCACATGATTTTTTAAAGTTTTTATTTATTTACTTTGAGAGAGAGAGAACCAGAGGGGCAGGGGTAGATAGAGGGGGAAAGAGGATCCAAAGTGGGTTCTGCACTGACAGCAGCAAGCCCGTTGCAGCACTCAACTCGCGAACCCTGTGATCATGACCTGAGCCAAAGTTGGACACTTAACTGACTGAGCCACCCAAATACACCCAACCACATGATTTAAATTTTTTTTTTTATTTTAGAGGGAGAGAGAGAGAGAGCTCGAGCAAGGGAGAGAGGCAGAGGAGACAACAGAGAGAGAGAGAGAGAGAGAGAGAGAGAATCCTAAGCAGGCTCCACGCTCAGCGGGCCTTAATCCAATGACCCCAGGATCATGACCTGAGCCAAAATCAGGAGTCAGACACTCAACTGACTGAGCTACCCAGGTGCCCCAAAAATCACATGATTATGTCAATCCATGCAGAAAAAATATTTGACAAAATTCAACATCTAATTATAATTTTTAAAACACTATTAAAAATAAGAATAGAGGGTAACTTCCTTAACTTGATTAAAAAAAAATCTGCAAAAATCCTTCATCTAACATCATGCTTCATGGGGAAAGAATGGATGTTTCACCCCTAAGACCGGGAACAAGGCAAGGATATCTGCGCTTACCACTGCCATTCAACATAGCGCTGGAAGTTCTGTACGGTGCAGTAAGACAGGTTCATGGGTCTCATCTCCAACTCTGGGTGTAGAATCTAGGAGTTCGCATTCAACAAACTCCCCAGCAGATTCAGGCAATGAGAGGACCACACATGAGAACCTCTAGTTAGGGTTAACGTGCTCGGCCAAGGGCCGAGAAGATCCCAGATGTCCGACCTTGTTGCGTCTTGCACTATTCTTTCTAGTTCAGCATCTCAACCTTGGCTACACATTAGAGTCATCTTGGGAACTTTAAAAAATCTGCCTGTCGGGACCACGTACCAAAACAATTAAAACCGAATATCTAGGGGAGGGGAGCCCAGAGTATCAGTATTTTTAAAGGCTCCCACTGTGTAGCCATGGCTGGGAAACACAGTGAAAACAGGAAAGGCAATGACCTGGTCAGGATGTAGTCTAACATAGGGAGACAGCAGAGAGAAGCAAAGTGATCAGGCTAGGGTGGTACTTCTTGGTCCGTGGACTCCATGGGGGCAGGGACTATCTATCCTGTTCTCGGCGGTATCCCCAGCACCCAGTGCTAATGAAGTATTTGTAGCATCAACTAAAGCATGAGTCTCATTTTAGGACCATCTGCCTCAGAATCACCTAGGGCAGTCATTGAAACAACAGATGTCCTTCATTGTTGCACGACTGCTCTTTCTATTTTGCGTGGAATACTTCTAATGCTCCCTTGTCGTTTTCATTAGGCCAGTCTTCCTAGCAGCTTCCAAAGTATTCCATTAGAAGACTTTCAAGGTCATTAGCAGAATGAGAGCATTCGTTCATTCACCCAATATTTATTGGCCAATGAGCACTGCACTCTGGAGGCAGCAGCCTTCTAGTAGGGAATATTACACAATAAACATATGAGTACACGAGGAAACATGTAACTATAAATCACCAGAAGCTCCGTGAAAGAAAAGAACATGATGTGCTCTGTGAATGAATAACAGGGGAATCGAACAGACTGGAGAATCAGAAAAGGCCTTTCTGAGGAAGCAACATTCTAGCAGATTTGTAGGATGTGTGAATTAGTCAGAAGAACGACAGAGATGAGCTCTCTGGGCAGAAGACATGGCCTGGGTAATTGTCCAGAGTCAGGAAAGAACTTGGTGCTTTTGAAGTGAAAGAAAGCCAGGGTGGGCAGAGCACAGCAGCAAGTGGCAGAGTGGCTAGTGAGAAAGGCAGGAAGAGCTCATTCAGGGATTTGTTGGAGAGAGGGAAGAGCTTGGATTTCTTCCTGGATATGGCAGGAAGCCACTGGAAGGCTTGATCAGGGGAGTGGTACATATGATCCGGTTGACCCAGCTGCTGTGTAGACAAAGGATTGTAGCGGGGCACCACTGGAAGGAGGGAGTCCACATGGGAGGATCCCAGGGTACTCTGGGTGGAGTAGTGAAGGCAGGAAGGAGTAGATGCGTGGGGTGTTTTTGCTGGAGAAATGAGCCTTTTCCCCCATTCTGGTCCTTTCTGTATCTGCAAGCGAGGAATCACATAGAGCTCAGTGTTAGGACACAGGGGCACACACGTGTAAGGCTAGAAATACTCTGGGAGGGAGAATTGTCTCAGTTGCACAAGAACAGACCACGGGTGGTGACAGCCTTGCTTCAACCACTCCAGTTGGAAAGGAGGGCATCTCAGGAGAGATCAGTGACCCACAACAGATTCTTTTGAAATGCGATTGAGCCATTGGTTCTTGAATTTATTTGTTTCACTGAGGCACAATTTAATTCCATCGAAGGCACAGATCTTGCCTGCCCAGTCTTATGATCTTTGCAAGACGTACACAGCCATGTTATGATTACCCAAGTAATCCCAGAGAGCACCCCCCCCGCAACCCGTGCCTATTTCCAGTCGATGCGTACCCTCTCATAGGTACCCGCTATTCCAAATTATATCACCATCAGTTATTTTGGCCTGTTCTTTAGCTTTCTATACATGGAAGCATACTGCATATATTCCTTCATGCCTGGCTTTTTTTCCCCACTCATCATAATATTGTTGAAATTGTGTTGTGTGTATCAGCAGAACATGCCTTGTCACTGCTGAGTAGCATTCCATCGTATGAATACATCCCAAATGGTTTCTCCATCCTTCCGCTGATGGGCATTTGAATAGTTTCCCAGTGGCTAACTGTCAGTCTGAATTTCATTAAAGTTTTGTTACGGGGTAAGACGCAGCTTCAATTCACTTTTCACTTGTTTACCTCACCACGTTCTACCTCAAAGTATCTACTCATCCATCCATCAGCTCCCTCCCTTACCATCGTCTAACCTTGTCAGTGAGAATAGTCTTCTGTTCTTACTTTAGTTCCAGTTACACTTTTTCCAGGAATCCATGGATTCTCACTCCAGTTGTGTCTATCCCTAGAAACCAGACGAGAAATGTCAGCTAGATTCTTACTTAGAATACCTTTCCTCGCAGGGAGAAGATTCACAGTTGTGATAGGAATCCAAGTAGGTGATGAAGGCTCTGTCCCATTTGCTATTTTAATCTCGTATTGAGGATAAGCGTTTCTCAGAACTGGCAACATGAATTTTTTTCCCAAAAAACCTTACACTTTCCAAAACAGAAAGAACTAGTGAGAAAAGTGGTGTTGTCTTGCATTTTTGAAACTCTCTTTCATGTCTGGCATAATAAAAGATGGCCAGATCCTCAAATTGGCTTCTGTGGTCAGTCGGTTGCCATATGCTGTTTTGGCTACAGGATGTAAGGAGAATCAGGCCTCATATAGATATGTAGTTGGAAAAAAAGATTAGTGTTTTAATAACTTTTTCAGATAACCAGGGATATTTTCCTTTGCTACTACACTGTGTATTCTGCTAGATCTGGAGACTGGAAGATAAGAGGTTGGAGTAATCCAGTGTTTGAGGTGTTGAAGGAGCTATACACTTTCCTTTAGATGCTGTAGATGGTCCAGGCTTCAACCAGGGCAAGATTTCTCAACCTTGGCTCTACTGACATCTTGCATAGGGTCATTCTTTGTTGTATGTTGGAGCGGGGGAGCATTCTGTGCATAGTAGGGTGTTTACCAGCACCCACTAAATGTCAGTAACACCTCCCCCACAGTAGTGACAACCAAAGATGTCTCCAGACATTGACATTGCCAAATATCGCCTGGTGGGGCAATGTCACCCCTCATTTAGAACCACAGAACAGGCACCCCAGAAAGACCCTTTAGGCTGGACTAAACAATTCCAGATAAAAGCTATATAAGGAGATTTACTTTGATCATTTTACTTAAATTTCTGTGTTGGAAAGACAATTGAAAACAGCTATCATTTACTAAGTGTCATTAGGCACTTTGCAAACATTAACTAATTTACTCCTCACATCGACACTATGAGGTAAGTATTAATATCCCCGTTTTACAGATGAGGTCATCAAAACTCAGAAAGATCATCATGTGCCCAAGAGAGGGGGAAGAACTGGGATTAGTATCTGTGTCTAATTGATTCCTCTGCTTATGCTCTGAACCACCATAGTGTTTGTTTTGTTAGAAATGTAGTTTCCTCTGTGGATGTTAATATCTGGCACACATTGTATAATTATGTCCAATGACCTTACTGAGATAATGCAGTCGTGTATGATTTTAGATGGGAAGTAGAATCAGGGGTGACTTCTTGACCTAGTACCTGGAATGGCTTTGGGATAAACTTAATTGAAGCATTACTTTGATGGATTGCAGAGATTTCTGGGGTAAGATCAAAGAGACATAACTATAAGGCCTTGAGGGAGCAAATTACCCATCTCATTGGTTCTAGAAGCCATGGCAATAATTAATCAAGCAGTCTTGTGAAGGTGCTGGCAGGACTTTTCTGATACCTCTGTTTATCTCCCCCAAGGGAGGACATTACCGCTTCTGATTGACCCCAGGCCTGGCTGTTAAGCTTTTTGCTTTAGCGGAGGAGAAAAATGTTTGGGGAAATGGTAACCATGCACTCTAACCTGTAGGGCGGTGTTCTTCCAACTGTCCATCACAATGCTTTCGGGGTCATAAAATCAATTTAGTGGCTCATGAACAGCGTTTAAGAACAAATAGAGAAGACCAGAGCAGAAAGCATCCCAGCCCCCCCCCCACATTAGAGGCAGGACTGGCTACAGAATATGGAAAATGTGGGGTTCCTCATCAAAAGGCAGGACAAAGGTGGTATGAAAGGCATGTAAATATAAAGCTTTTCCCCTTCTTCTGCAGTCTTTGTTTTGACTTATCACAGAATTTTTACATGCTCTTTATCTATTTGTTATCATCCTAAGGAAACAAAAACTTTGGTCATTAACATGAATTTTACCATACGTTTTTATGTTTTGCAATGCCAGGTTAAAATGCAAATGTAAATAAATAAATATATAGATAGATGCATAGATAGATAGATAGATAGATAGATAGATAGATAGATAGATAAAATGCAAATGTAACGGGGCACCTGGGCAGCTTGGTTGGTTAAGCGTCCAACTCTTCATTTGGGTTCAGGTCATAATCCCAGGGTGTGGGATAGAGCCCCACGCTGGGTTCTGCACTAAGCATGGAGCCTGCTTAAGATTCTCTCTCTCTCTCTCTCTCTCTCTCTCTCTCTCTCTCTCAGGGCACCTGGATGGCTCAGGCGGTTCAACGTCTGACTTCAAATGAGGTCACGATCTTGCGGTTCGTGAGTTCGAGCCCCACATCAGGCTCTCTGCTGTCAGTACAGAGCCCGCTTTGGATTGCAGTCCCCCTCTCTCTCTTCCCCTCTCCCCCCCTCTCAAAAATAAGTAAACATTAAAAAAATTCTCTCTCTCCCTCTGTACCTTCCCTCCCACTTGCTCACACACACTCTCTCTCTCAAATTAAAAAATAAAATGTAAATGTAAGAACATCTAACCAACAGGCCGAATCACCATGCATGCACGTATACTAAGTATTCAGTTCTTACCAGAACAGTGACCACACTTCACAAAACTCATTCAGCTGTTTTGATTTCATTTCATTTTCTAAATTTTTATTTCGCGTTCTTTAAATGTTTGTTGGGATATAATTGACATATATCATGATACTCGTTTTGGTTGTACAACACCATGATGTGCTATTCTCATCCCAAGGGAAAAAATGTTATTTCCTTTCTTGATACATGTCCATTTCACCAATAGTCTCTACCTTCAGCTTCCCGATGAGTAAGGATGGATGAAAGGGAAAGGGTGGGTTTCTCTTTGCCTCCTGTGTCATTATTTCCAGCATCAATGGTTAGCTAATACAGGAAAGTAACTCACTGGGGTATGCTGGGGTTCCTGGGTCTCCATGCTTCTCAGAATGCCACTGACTTCTTTCTGTGCTGGAAACAAGCTCTGGTTCAAAAGGAAAAGTGTGGCCTCTGGTTTGTCACCACCACCTTACTCAGTTGTAGATGCGACGCGCTCACTTTGTCCTGGCCCGGAGTCTTGCTGAACCCCGCTGCACCACGGGCCCGCCGGAGTGCGGCGCCCCAGAGCGGGGGGGGGGGGGGTGGCAGCATCCGCAAAACCGTGGGCAAACGAGCAGCGAGAAATGACAGCAGACACGCATGTTGCCCGAGTTTCATCTGCGCATGGGCAGGCGCCACTGTTCCACCCGACTTCACCTGCAAAACACAAGTTCAAAAATAAAATTACAAAGAATTTCAAGACAGCAACAGCAGAACTTTAAACCAAGTGTGGGGACCCTTCTGAGCATGGACCTCTGTGCTACTGTACTAGCCACATGCCTGGGAAGCCGGCCTTGATTATAAGGTATTGTTTATGAATGTTTTATTTTAGGGGTGTGTGTGTGTGTGTGTGTGTGTGTGTGTGTGTGTGTGTGTGTGAGAGACAGTGTGTGGTATGTGTATACTGGGATTGTCACCAAAGTCTTCGAGCCCCTGCTTTTGCCTTTCCCCTCCCCTACTGGGAGTTGGAGTTTTTCTGAAAATAGTAAAGGGATTTTAGAACAGGATTGAAGCCAGCTTTTCAGTGTGATGCAGGTTCTCTCTGTATCCTTTTAACCCCTGCGTCTCATGTGGCTGTTATGACAAGACAGACCAGGGTCACCTCCTGTGATGGGCAGGCACCCTTGACCTCACCCAAAGAGGAAATCATAGTGGGCCAAGGAGAAAAAGGCAGGCCTACCTCTAGCCTAAATTCCTTTAAGCTCAAGGACAAGAGGTGTCCTTTCATGTCACTTACACTTCGGGCCAGTTTACCAGGAAATTTAACTACTTAGAGACTCAGTACTACGTTGGCTCTTTCCTGGGGCATCTTTGGGATTAGGGAATCTGCAGGGTTTGGCCAGCAAGACGGCCTTCAAGGATCCGGAGAACTTTAGCCATACTTGTCTTTTTCATTGTTCACATAATAGGCCTTGACATTAGGGGCGCCTGGGTGGCTCAGTCGGTTAAGCTTCCGACTTCGGCTTAGGTCACGATCTCCTGGTTCGTGGGTTCAAGCCCCGCGTAGGACTCTGCGCTGACAGCTTAGAGCCTGGAGCCTGCTTTGGATTCTGCGTCTCCCTCTCTCTCTCTCTGCCCACCCCTCCCCCGCTCTCACTCTCTCTCTTTCAAAAATAATAAACATTAAAAAAATTAATAGGCCTTTACATTAACTTTATGTTTTACGTTGTAAAAGTTTTACAAGTTCTGTAGAGAACTGAGAAGACACAGAAAATTATACAGAAGAAAATAAAAATTGCTTACTGTCATAACCACTATGAATATATTTTGTGTGTTTTCTACCATTCATTTTTTCTTTTTTTTTCAAGTTTATTTATTTAAGTATCCTCTACACCCAACTTGGGGCTTGAACTCACGACCCCGAGATCAAGAGCCACATGCTTTTCCAACTGAGCCAGCCAAGTACCCCTGCCGTTCATTTTTCTATGTGTGTGCACTACAATTAAAGACAATGGTACACTGAAACTAATAAAATGTTATGTCAATCATACCTCCAAAAAGGCAATGGATGCTCTTGTGTAGACAGGTTGAAATCCGGTATTCCACTTAATATTATATGAGATTCAGTTTGTCTCTCCCTTAGACAATGCTGCACATGCACAGATAGAATCTCTTTCTCTCTCATACTGTTGTCTACATATTATTTCTTTAAATGCATTAATATCATTGGTTCAGCAAAAGTTAATTTTTAGTTGTTCCTCGTAAACTAGGAAACATTCTTTCCACCTGTTAATTTCTCTGTCCAAATTTCATCTCTGCTTTTGTAATTTGCACCCTCTGCCACGAGATAATGGGGAAAGGGAGAAGATTTTCCCTTGGAGCTAGAACCAGACTTCTATACCAAGTTCAACTTTTCATCAAAAAGTATATCCTTGTATTACAGTTTTATGAGTACCAAAACTTTGAATGCAATACCCATTAAATCTGTTGGTCAAAAATAAAATATTAATTAGGTATGTCTTTTTTTTTTTTTTTCTGAGTACCTCGGCAGCTCTTTGTCCTTTCTCACATTTAAAATCTGACTTAGGGACGCCTGGGTGGATCAGTCGGTTGGGCGTCCAACTCTTGATTTCGGCTCAGGTCATGATCTCACGGTTCATGAGTTCAAGCCCCACATAGGGCTCTGCACTGTGTCACGCCGGAGCCAGCTTGGAAGTCTCTCTCCCTCTCTCTCTGCCTCTACCCCATGCTCTCCCTCTCTCTCTCTCTCTCTCTCTCTCTCTCTCTCTCAGTCTTTCAAATTAAACCAAAAAAAAATTTTTTAAATAAATAAATAAATAAATAACCTAACCTAAGTGGTAAGAATTTCTCTTGTCCTCATGTCTGCCTGCACTCGCCTTGGCCTCTAGACTCTAACCTTCGGCTGCACCATTTGGGTCCCTGGCTTCAGGTGTACTCCCCAATTGGGAAGGCAAAGACAGTGTTTTACTGATAAATCCAGAACTGTGGTTTTAAAATTTTTTAAATAGCTGGAGCACCCGGGTGGCTCAGTCAGTTAGGCATCCTGCTCTTGGTTTTGCCTCAGATCACGATCTCATGGTTCGTGAGTTCAAGTCCCGTCTCAGGCTTTGTGCTGCCGGTGCTGGGCCTGCTTGGGATCCTCTCTCTCCCTCTCTCTCTCCAAAGAAATAATTTTTTAAAAATTTCAGTAGCTGAATTATAATAGTAATTATAAAAGGTCAATACGTCTTCCCCAGAACATAACTTTTTAAACACGTTTATGCACAAGAAAAACCGAGGTTTCAAAATAAATACAGCAAGAGTTCCTTCCCGCTGTTAGAGGCCTTGGCTGATCTCACGGTTCTTGAACCAAATTTCCTTCCCCTCATCCTCCTCTTCCTCCCACTTCTGAGGAGTATTACCCAGAGTCCTCATTCAAGTCAACACTAGTCAGAGAAGGTGGGATGGTCAGGCCCCAGTGTATCCCGTTATGTCTAAACAAGGAAAAAGCATTTGAAAAGAATTTCTAAGGAAATGCCTCTGTCCCTATTGTGATCATAAGTCTGTTCTAGAATAGATGAGAAATGATGGTGGCCACTATCCAAGGATCTCATAGCTCTAGTTATCTGGAGTTTGCGGACTATGAACATCATAGAGTGTCCAACTCTGGAAAGCATCCCATTCTGTGGTTCGTTTCAAAGACACAGAAAAGATTCAGAAAGTGAAGGAAATTGCAAGCCACCTATCTAGTTAGTGGCAGATCTGAGGCCACGAGGCCATGTTGCCTGATTCTGAGTTCAGCACTTGCAACTCTGCCAAATTGTCTTACCCCTGCATAAGGACTTTTAAATTTTATTTTATTTTAGGATTTTAGGCTCTGATGAGCAGCAAAGTGCTGAATGGCAGAGGAGCTGGCGACATATGCAAATTGGTGGGGCCCTTGTTAAAAGGGAAATAGATTTATTTGTTCGTTCAATTCCACAAATATTTACTGTCAGCCTGGCACGTGTAAGCAAAGTGCTGCACTCTATGGGGGAGTTCAGACCTTCATGCGGCTCATAGCTTCTCAGGGAGGTCATAAAAGAAAAACCACGTTGTAAGAAAGTGTCAGTGTCACGGAGGCAGAAGTGACACAACCCCGCCGGAGTTTCGGGGAAAGACAGTTTGATGCTTTCCAATAGGGATCTGGAAGGAGGGGGTGATGGAGAAAGGGCAGGTGAACTTGGCTTTGCAAGACAAATGGTTTAGGGTTTCTTGAAATGGAGACGAAGCAGAAAATTCAATATTAGATCTGGCTAACGATCTAAAGCCTGAACTCTTAAACATTTGCTGTCTAAGCCCTTTGACAAGGTTGGGACTGAGGGCTGGCAAATCGCATAGGGCCTTTACTGCCATGCTAAATGATTTGGACGTATTCTGCAGGCAACTGGTAGCCATGAAAAGTTTTAAAGAGTGTGGTCTGATGAGCACTGTGGTCTCATCCCCAAAGTGCTAAGCACTTAGAACTGTGGGTCCTGAGAGCAGATCAAAGACGACAGTGCAAAGGCCAGGGTTCCATCAGAAGCTCTGGTAGCTGGGAATTATTCTGCAACTTTAATTGCTCAGAGCCTTTTGCTAAACTCCACTCTGTTACACTTGGCTGGTCAAGTTAAGAGCTGTCACATCTATTCCCTGAGCTATGGAGTGAACCAGGATTTTCTCAGAAGTCGGGTTTTATTCAAAGAATTTTATTATAGGTTTTCTTGGAGAAAGGTTTTATATCCTTTTTTAGATGAGAAAAAAAAGTAATGTCGTTTCCTGATTCCAAAATTTTCTAACATTATGGAACTCTGCAAATATTATAGAAAGTGAAAGTGTCCCATCATTCCAGCCCTCAAGAGATAACAACTGTTAAGTTAGTATCTAGTCCTCCAAACATTTTTTCTTGTATGTATAATAGCATTTATTAAGAAAAAAAAACCCATTTCTAAACAAACTATTCATGGAATTTGTAAACTTTCTTCACTGATCTATATGGCATGGACATTTTCCCATATCATGTAAACCTATCTAATTTTTAAAAAATAATGCACCATTGTATATTTTCTCAGTTCTTGTATGAATAGACATTTGGATTCAACATCTTGTATATAAATCTTTGCAAATTTGTGGCAAATTTCTTATCACATTTGTGGTACATTTTTAGCACTGGAAATGTGGATTCACTGGGTCTGAAAAGTTATCTTTTTTTTTTCGAGAGAGGGAGAGAGAGACAGAGAGAGACAGAGAGAGAGAGAGAAAAAAGTTATCTTTTTTTGAGAGAGAGAGTGGGGGAGGGGCAGAGAGAGGGGGGGACACAGAATCTGAAACAGGTTCGAGGCCCCGAGCTGTCAGCGCAGAGTCCGATGAGGGGCCTGAACCCACAAACCGTGAGCTCATGACCTGAGCCAAAGCTGGACGTTCAACCCACTGAGCCACCCAGGTGCCTCTGAAAACTTACCTTTCAATAAATGCTATCCAATTACCCTTTGAAAATGTTATACCAATTTTCACTTTCAGCCAGAGGCTGCCAGTTTGTTCACATCCTCTTCAATATTATCAAAGTTTTAAACCTTTCCTAGTATGATGGACAAAAAAAAAAAAGGTATCTTATTGTTCCAATACTCCATACATGCTAAAAATCCCTATTTAGGGTGAATTAGGAAACATCACTATTTAGGGGGTTAACTGGCCTCTGTCATTCTTCCATATAACCTGCAAACATCTTCAGAAAGTTATTAGGGCCATTTCTCAGGGCCTGGCATGTCAGATGTCCACTCTGCGAACACGCTCTAAGACAAATGTTTGGTAAATATTACTCCATAGAATTTCTAGATAGGAAATATAGGCGGAAATGGATAATAGGTGTAACTCAGGGTGTACACTAACCTAATCCAAGGAGATAGCCAAATCACCCATCAAAAGGCACAGACAAAGAAAATCTTTATCGGGGAACAGCGACCTAGAGAGCATAGGGGGTGTGCCCCCCGGGTCCACCACTTAGCGGTTTGTCTCGTTTCATTTACACCATGTACAAATCACACTTTCCAAGTGGTGACAACAGCATCGCTAACACTGCGGCTCAAGGAGCGGGAATCACTTTGCCAGATGATTTAGCTTTGTTGGCTCAAACCCAAGAACAGATGATGGCATAATCTCCAGTCAGGAAAAACGACTGTAACAAAACCATTCAAGCTCAAACATTTGAGTGTTTGGCTCTCTAGATGCAATAACCAACAAACGAACTTGGTGTACAATAAACATAAGTGGCATCTGCTTAGGAGAAGTCTAGTGCTCACCCAGCTGGTGTCAGTCTAACTGGTCTTCTTCTTCTGAGGGAGGGCCCTGGAGGATTCCAGCTCCCCACGCCCCTTGGTTATTGGGAGGAGCCAGGGGCCTCAGTGTGGCCAATGAATTGTGAGATGAAGGGATGTATTTCATGACCAGGGCCCTGAATTGCCTGAGTGAGACCCTATGCTTTCTGTCTACCTGCCTGTAGTGATTGTGGAGGCACATGTGGAGATGTGGGTACCACAAAATGAGAGCAACCGGTATGACTGAGTCACCACATGGCGGAAAGCTGCCCCCACATGTCACCTGGGCTAAATTAGTAAGCCACTGAGATTTTGGCATTGGTACTACAGCATGATTAATACATCATCCATTGGTCACAATGAATCCGCTAAATGGCCTAGCAGGTGGAGAGGCAGAAGGGTCAAGTAAGGATCATTCACGAGTGTTTCTTATGCGCCCAGGAGGCTGTGTGGTGCACATGCACGACGCAAAATGTCTGAAACATATTCAGACCCCGCTGTCTCTGTTTGTCTTTGATTCCCTGCTTCCCAGGTGGGTTCCTATAACACTTTCACCTTCCTACTCTCAACCCTTCGGCCGGAACTGAGGTACCGGCAGTTCTGTGAACAGGTCCACATCTGTCTCCAGGCCTTTGTCCATGCCGCTCGTTCGACCAGGGAATGTCACTTGTACTCTCTAGCCCCTTGCCCAGCTAGCTCTGACTCATTCCTCATGCCTCAGGATTATTACACCACTTCTTGAATCCCTCCTTGCTGCCCTGGGTCTGGGTCAGGTGCCTCTCTTCCGGCATCTCGCTGCTCACTTAGCATGCTGCCGAACGGTTGCCTTTTTGTTCACCTCTACCAGATGGCGAAGGACCATCCTGTTCACCTTTGGGATCTAGCACCTCATCAAGATCCTGGCACAGAGTAGGTCTGTAAGACATTTTGAGTGAAGCAAATACAGTATTTCATCATATAATACGACCATCTGTGAATGAATGAGCTTTCTAGGTTCACGGGGGCACCGATGGACAGGCCTGACCAGAGTAGAAGAGGCATGTTAGGCGTTGCAGGGAAATAAGGGCACGGCGGCCTGATGGGGGGTGAGGGTGGTGGAATCTTGGTGGCTAACATAGAAGTTTCGACTTTCTGCTACTGGAAATCTGAAACGTGTAGCCCAGGGGAGTGAGTGTCACATGTGACGTTGAGGGATCATTACTCTGGCATCCGGTACTTGGGATGGACCGAAGGTGGGAGTCATTGTGATTATCCAGGTCAGCTGGTGACCATTCAGGTAGGAGAAAATGAGAGCCTGAGCTAGGTTGGCAGGGGTGGGGCTGGGGAAGAATAGATGGTGCTAGAACATTTTAAGTCATCAGGCATAGGAGCTGGGAAAATCACCTCACAGTGCCTTCCCTGATCATTGCAATCTATGTTTCAAATCCAGAGGCAAGCAAGTTAAAATGCACATAGGGATAGCTTTAGTGGGAAAAGGAGTCAAAGAGCAGGGTGACTGAGTGGCCGCCAGGGAAGCTAGTCTCTCACCACTTTCTAGACTCAGTTTATAAGCCTCAGGTAATTTTATTTTTCTACGTCAGGGACTTATTATCTCTCCCGGCATGCCCCTTACATAAGCTCCAGCACGTTGGGCCCCCAAAGCCATCTCCCCAGTTGGCCTTAAGGTAGGGATGATTTTGTTGACTTGACCCAACCAAAGTCGTGTGTGTGTGTGTGTGGGTGTGTGTGTGTGTGATAGGTCTCTCACAGCGAAAGTATCTAGAAACACAAGGGTTTTGGGTCCTTAATTTAATAGATCTTCTTTTTTAATGTTTAATTTTTATTTATTTATTTATTTATTTATTTAAAAAAAAATTTTTTTTTAACGTTTATTTATTTTTGAGACAGAGAGAGATAGAGCATGAACGGGGGAAGGTTAGAGAGAGAGGGAGACACAGAATCCGAAACAGGCTCCAGGCTCTGAGCTGTCAGCACAGAGCCCGACGCGGGGCTCGAACTCACGGACCGCGAGATCGTGACCTGAGCGGAAGTCAGACGCCCAACCGACTGAGCTACCCAGGCACCCCTAATGTTTAATTTTTAGAGAAAGAGAGAGAGAGAGAGAGAGAGAGAGAGAGAGAGAGAGAGCAAGTGGGGGAGGGGCAGAGAGAGAAAGGGACAGAGGATCAGAAGCAGGCTCTGCACTGACAGCAGCAAGCCCGACGTGGGGCTCAAACTCACGAACTATGAGATCATGACCTGAGCCGCAGTCAGATGCTTAATTGACTGAGCCACCCAGGTGCCCCCGTTTATAGATCTTCTGAGCTGAATTGTTGCTCAATACACACTCATACGTGTGCACATGTGCATACATACACATGCATGCACATATACATGCGCAGTCCTAAATAAGAAGAGTGGATGAATTAATGAGTTAGCTCAAATTAGAGAAGTTTGCCATACAACATAGAAATAGAGGAATTCTGGTTTCTCTGCATAAATTAATGACAGGGGGTCCTAAAGCCATGTAAAATAAGCTAAGAAGAGGTATCCAGAATGAACATACAAATACTAATAGGAATATACAACAGCATAGTCAACTGACATGCAGACATAATTTTCTCAGTCAATATTGCATGGAACTCATTAGGGTGCAGAATTTAAGAGACTAGACCCCAGCTGGTCAGATCTGGTCCCCGCCACCACTCACTAGCTGTGTGTACTTTAACCAATATGCACCTGTTTCCTCAGATGCCAAATGGCATAATAATAACACTATTTCCATAGATTTTTGGTGAAGATTGATATCATAGATACAAACAGGCTGATATACAGTAATACTACACATGAGCTATTGGGGTGCCTGGGTGGCTCAGTCAGTTGAGCGTCCAACTCCTGATCTCAGGTCGGGTCGTGATCTCAGTGTCGTGAGTTCAGGCCCGTGTTGGGCTCTGTGCTGGGCATGAAGCCTCCTTAAAAAAAATACAAGGATACTTGGGTGGCCTAGTCAGTTAAAGGTCCGACTTCAGCTCAGGTCATAATCTGATGGTTTGTGAGTTCAAGCCCTGCATCGGCCTCTGCACTGACAGCTCAGAGCCTGGAGCCTACTTCTGATTCTCTGCCTTCCTCTCTCTCTCTTCCCCTCCCCCATGTGTGCACTTTCTCTCTCTCTCTCTCCCTCAAAAATAAATAAACATTTAAAAAATACATAAGAGCTTTTCTTCTTTAAATACAAATGTAAGGTTGTGTGTCCTTTATAAGTCATTATATTTTGTCAGCTGGCCATATGGCAGACCACCACAGTGGAGTCAGAGGAAGTAATGAAGGCAAGAAACCAGAGAAGAAAAGAGTCTCCGCTGAGGTATGAATGACCGAGAACCTTCCCCACACTCACCCGTGTCTGGAGAATTTTTATAATAATTGATTCATACTGGCTGTCTGTAATAACCTAGTGTACTTTGAAAAAGCCATCCACATTATTAACGAGGGTCTGGAATGTGAAATTATGTTCAAAGGCTTTTCTCTCTCTCAATTGTCCTAGCTCAAGACTTGGAATACCTGAAGGGCTGCCATTCAAAGAGTGTTTCCTTTTTACTCGAGTGTAGTCTGAAGAGTATGGACTCTGAAACCAAACTACCTGGACTCCAATACCCCAGAGGTACCATTTGATAGCTATGTTGTCTTGGGCAATTTATTTAACCTGTCTGTGCCTTGAATTCCTCATCTGTAAAATGGTTAAAATAATACTACCCCCCTCACAGGATTGTTATAAAGATTAAATGAGATATTCCCCATGCTACTCTGTATTATTATCTTTCTATTTACATTTACTGCCAGGACCTGTGTCCTAATCATCTTTGAAGATGATGGCCAAAAGACATTTCTTTTTGATTATGAGGAAACCTGAAGTAATATGTTTCCTTGATGCGTCAATATTGAGGAGCGCCTGGGTGGCTCAGGCGGCTAAGCGTCCAACTCTTGATTTAGGTTCAAGTCATGATCCCAGGGTCATGCGATCAAGCCCTGAGTTGGGCTTTGCGCTGAGCGTGGAAACTGCTTGGGCTTCTCCCTTTCTCTCCCTCTGCCTTCTTCCCCCTCTTGCACTCTCGCCCTCTCTCTCTAGAAATAAAATTTAGAAATACATCGATATTGAAAGACAGATCTCTGCAACTGACATGAGGTAGGTTTTAGTTGACACTTTCTACTTAAACTGAAAGTAGGTCAATGAAATGGGTCACTGGCCACCCTCGCTTTATAGAACAAAACAAGACGTTTCTCATACGGTAACGACTGTCTTCACTACAACTTGGAACCCAGTATATGGCATGAAATTCTGGCCTCGTTTTGAAGCAATTCCAAAAGGTCAAAGTGTTCTTAGCAAAGTAAAGGATTTCTGCTGTGGTTTTGGTAATCTAGGACTTTTAGTTTTGCTTCCTAAAGAAAGTGTGCTGTTCTGGAGAGCATGTAATTGGCTACAGATGGATCTATCCTGATTTGTTGCCTAGTGACGGCCAAAGGAAGTCACCCTATGGTGAACCGCAAGTCTGTTTGCCATTACAGCTTCACACAAAATGGCCTCATAGCAATGTTTGGTGAAGGCAGTGCAGTGCTCATTTGATCTCAAAATGGTTACCTTGGGGAGGTCTTACATTCTGAACCCCTGGTTTGCTCCCTAGGACCCCCACCGAGGCTTGAGATGACATAGGAAAGAGTCCAGTGGCTGCAGCGAAGCCCCCTAAGTTACTCAGCATCAGACCCTACAAATCTAGGTCTTTCAGAAACTCCAGGGGACTGATGAGTCTGTACACCCCCTCAAGATTATCCAACTGCCGCAGGGGTCTGTCCCCAATTAGAATGTACTCTTTAGTCAACTCTCATCCTTCTGGCTCTTTGACTCCCTTACTCTCCACATTTGTAGTATTAGTTTCCTAGGGCTTCTGTAACAAGCACCACAAACTGGGTGGCTTAACATAACAGGAATTTGTTGCCTCACAGTTCTGGAAACTAGAAGTCTGAAATTAAAGTGTTAGCAGGGTCATGCTCCCTCTGAAACCTCTATGGGATTTCTACCTTGCCTCTTACTAGCTCCCAATGGGTTGCCAGCAATCTTTGGTTTTCCTTGGGTTATAGATGCATCTCTAATACTCTGTCACATGGCATTCTTCTTGTGTCTTTATATTGCCTTCCCTCTATATGTGTCTGTCTCTGTGTCAAATTTCCCCATTTTATAAGGACATATAACATCCTATTGGTTTCGAGTCTACACTAATGATCTTGTTTTAACGGGATTACCTCTGTAAAGACCCTATTTCCAAATAAGGTCACATTCTGAGGCACTGGAGGTTAGGACTTCAACATCTCTTTTTGGGAGGGGGAACACAATTCAACCCATAACATACCATTTGTTGTTTTGGTTTGGTTGTTTAATCTCACCAGATTCCAGCTCCCCGGTTCTTCCATGTTCTCCTACTCAGTCAACCCCTTTCTGTCATCAATTCTTTCCCAATCCAGACTAGACTGGCAGTACATCATGTGATAACTCCCTGTCTTATCCCCCTTATATTTCCATTCCATTTCTCCAGAAGTCCGATCCTGGATCAATCTAACTACATCTGCCTTATTTCTGCCTCCTTATCTAGAGCTTCTGAGCACTTCAAGAGAAAATCCTGCAACCATATGGATGGGTAGACTACAAATTCACGGTCTCAAACCTCAACCGAGTCCTTGATGCCATCCAGCAACCTTTCTCTGTGTTCCAAGCCAGCAGACTCAGCCTCTAACTGTAGGTTCTGTCAGAGTTCTCTAGAGAAACAGAACCAATAGGATGTATCTTGACCTATCTATCTATCTATCTATCTATCTACCATCTATCTATCTATCTATCTATCTATCTATCTATCTATCACCTATGTACCCATCTATCATGAAAGAGATTATAAGGAATTGACTCACATGGCTTTGGGGCTGACAAGCTGGAATTTGACAGGATCAGCCAGCAGCCTGGAGACCCAGTGAAAATTTGATGTTGCAACTTGAGTTCTAAGGCAGTCTGTGAGCAGAATTCCTTCTTCCTCCAGGGACCTCAGTCTTTCCCTCTTAGGGCCTTCACCTGATGAGGCCCACCCATATTATGGAGGGTAATCTCCTTTACTCAAAGTCTACTGACTTAAATGTTAATCTCATCTGAAAAAAAAGTCTTCACGGCAACATCTAGACTAGTGCTTGACCAAGTATCAAACTGTGTCCTAGCCAAGTTGAACCATAAAATTAACCATCACATTTTTCCATGCCCCATAAAAACTATTTGAAACCTTCTCCACTTGTAACCCTTGGTGGTAATAAAAGAAGTTTGCTTCCCACTCCTCAGAGAAAATGGACACTGTTGGGCAGGAAGCCCCTTAGCTTCCTACCTCCCCACCACTAAAAACTCACCCATTTCAGCAGGCCATCCTTGCCTCCTCTCGCCTTGTCATGTTGGAAGAGAAGTTGCTCCACCTGAGCCCAGTCTCTCTGTCCATCTGTGCTCTGGGTCTGGATTACCATTGCATTTTCAGGACCTATATAATGCAGGGAATATGGCAGCCCCTTAAGCACTTGTTGAGACTGAATCCTCACTTGTCCCCTCTCCTTGGTTTCCACCCTTTCCCCCCATTTTCTTTTTTTTTTTAATTTTTAAATTTTATGTATTCTTTTAAGTAAGCTCTGTGCCCAACATGGAGCTTGAATTCATGGTCCCGAGATCAAGAGTCACACGCTCCCCTGACTGAGCCAGCCAGGCGCCCCTTACCCTCTATTTTCGATCTCTTCTCCACTCTTTAATGTGTCTCACCAGCATTTAAACAAACCCAAGTCTTTCCCATTAAAACAACGTCAATGTAACCAACACCTTGACTCTGGCCCTCTCTAGCTGTTGTCCTTTCTTCTTCCTTCACAGTCATGCTTTTTAAAAGAATTGTCTGTATTTGCTGTCTCCAAATCTTGCTGTCCTATCCACTCCTCAGCTGCTGCAATATGGCTTCCACCCTCATCACTCAACTGATATCGGTCTTGACAAAATTCAGACATTTTCCTTCTGGTCATCTACCTAGTATTGAATGCTGTTGACCACCGCCCTCCTCCTCTGCACCCTCAAATTTCTCTTTCTGTGACGTGACTTCTTATCCAGGCTGGACTGCCTAGACAGAATCCAGTCCTTCTATTACTTTCTTGCTCAATTTCTGCCCCTCCCCTTTACCCTTCAGTCTGAACTATTTGGGAGAACCCCATCACACTTTTGTTACTGACACACCTGAGGTGCTTAGAAAAGGCTGGGAGGATTTCCCCCATGGTGTTTCCCCCATGGTTTCCCCCATGGTGTTTATTTCTCCTCACTGTAATGAGTAATAAACCCAACCTGTTCAACTACGGGTGTACTCCTGGTGGGCATAGGCTGAAGGTCAAGGGCACTTTCAAGTTGCCCAAATATTGGGGGCATCAGAAGCACTGGCAGAGATCAGAAAAACTAAAATCAAAGTATGGGAAATGTTCACTCCTCCAGCTCCACCTCACAATCCGACATTATTTGACACCCATTCAGGTGAACTCACAAGAACACAATGATTTGATCTTTCCATTGTAAACAACTGAAACTATCCTATACAGAAATTGGTCCCCTGGAAGTGGGGTCTGGCAAAGGCCAGGCTGAACAATGTAGAATTGACTAAGGCAAGGGTAGGTAGATGGCAGTGAAGAGCTCTCTATCCTGTGTGGGGCAATGGGCAAACTTCATTATATGGCTTCAAAGTGGTCTTTTTTATTTTTATTTTTTGGTAAACTGTGCACCCAGCAAAGCTAGGGCCTTATAGGACTTTGTAGAGGGTTGAGATATAGGTGTTCTTTTGGTTGCTCCTTGTGGCATTCAGAAAGGTTCTACAGGGAAGAGACAAGTTTTGGATGGTGAAACTGATCCATCTGAAAGCAGACAGAGAAGAAAATAGGACCCTTGCAGCCTACATTCCAAGATGGCTGAATCAGACAACTGTGCAAAGTGGACCAAGCCCAATTATCTGCCCCAGGGTAAAGGTGGGACCAGTTAAGGCAGAGGCCTAAGAGGAGCCAAGTCTAATCCTCCCAGCCTTTTCTAAGCACCTCAGGCTGGACATTCCTTGCCCGGGAAAAATACCAATTATCCCCATAGACCCTCTCCATCTCAGGCTATTGTTTAGCCTATTGTTTTATCCTAAAACAGAAGCCTCGGAAGGTTATTAAGCTGAGGACCAGGGGGATTGGACTTAGCAACAAAGAATGATGGTAAGAGACAAAACCACCCAATCTGACGTCTATGGTTTGGTGAGTGTCCTCTTGAATCATTAGGCCATAGAACTGGCCAGAAGCAAAGAGATCCCAAACCTCCTAAATTGATAAAAGGGTCATCTTGCTGGAGAAACTTCCAGCCTCACGATCAAGGACCTGGATGCTTACCCCCACCAGGCACCTAACCTATCATCAGGAAGGAGACTGCTACACCCCCCAGAAGGGTACTCTTTTCCCTGTGCCATTCTCAGATGTGGCCAGGACAAGGATGGACAGGGTTTTCTTCCCAGAGAGCAGAAACCAGGAGCAGCAGAAATGTGGCCCAAGCAACTCATTCCTTCATCAGAATGGGGAGCCCTTGCTTTTTCCTGTCTAGCAGAATGTGAGATATGTGACATTTCGGGGACCACCATAGGTGATTTCTTCCCTTCCTTTTCTAAATGGACATCGTATTACAGGTTTTCTGTTATCTTACTCTCATCTTGTATTGGGACTCTTGGGGGTAGGTCATGTCCTCTTTTAACTGCAGGTGAAATTATGGATTAAGAAGCGCCACACCTAGACATGAACAAAAGGAAAGACCATCACCCAGAGGTATTGCGCTTGAAGCTTGATGTAAAACAAAAGATGAGATTATGGGTTGTCTCCTTTGAGAAGGGGGTGGGTGCCTTTGGCACAGTGCATGTGACAGTGACGCATTAAGGGGTACTTTTGCAAATAAACGAATGGCAACTAGAGCGTGTGTGCACAGTGCTGGGCAGCTGGTGGGGACTGGGGAAGTGGGGAGGGAGTGGCCTATAGTACATCAGTTATTTTGCACACCTTGTGCATCATTTCCCTGTATTCTGGTGAGAGTGGTGGCACTGGGATGACAACCTGTGCACGATGAACTTTCAATCATCTGGCTCATTTCGTGAGGACAAAGTCTCCAAAATGGAAATTGCTAGGTCAGAGGTTACACTTTCATGGCTCTTATTGAATCCTTGAAAACTGTTTTCCTAAAGGGTTAAAGCAATTGACACTCCTAGCAGGAATAGGGGAGACTGTTAGTGGATATTTCATCAACTGCTTCTGAAGTTTAATGCCCCATGAGTACATCCTTCAGCCCCCAAGGTGTAGGTGAGCCTCTATGGTGATGATAGTCTACATAGACTAAGAATTGTCCCCCAAAGGTTTTTTTGATTCATTTGGTAAAGTTGCACCCCAAACGGGATCTTCTCCTAGTTTCCCTCGGCTCAATTCTGCTGCCTCCACCAGAGGAATTAATGCATTTATCTCTCCTGTCCTTTCTGGCTGAAGCCCTTAGGATCATTCTACTTCCAGCCCTTCCCTCTCAAGCGTTTCATTCAATCAGAATACTCTGAGATGGCACCTGAGGCATCAAAATCTACCCAACTGTGGCACGAGGCATCTCAGGGCCCCAGGTAGGGGCACTACATAGACGACATCTCACTTGGCAAAGTGATAGACATCTCACGTGGCAAAAACTAGCTCCTAAGTCACACTTTGCTGAGTTTGGGAAATGTAAACAAAGGTTTAAATCCTAAAAGATGCATGCGTGGGAGTGTCATTCGGCCGAAGCTCATAGTCTGCAGGGAAGGAAATGAGATCTCAAAAGGCTTAAGGGCCAAATGCACATAGCTAGTGAGCCATGGACGTGGGATGCTGGTCAACTCTCCCTATATGTTATGCTTCTGCCTTGTTCTGGCCCATTTCACTTCAGGCTGGGCTGCCTATCTCCCCCAGTCCTGGCCCTTGGTCCTATCTTGGCTGGTTCCAGGGGCAATTCCTCTGAATCCAGTAACAACTGAATCTATGAAGGTTCCTAACATAGCAGTTACTCATTGGTCCACACATCCAGAAACACCCAGCTACCCTCTTCTCGAGGCTCCACAGCCTGGGGAAGACTGGCGTTACTCTCAAAACTGGGACAGATCCTTCTCCTTGAAGACCCTTCCAGGTCAGGAGCTTGGAAGCACCCTTCTGTTTTGTCATGTTTTCCCACTGCCAGCTCTCCCCTTGGTGCTCTATCTGTAAGGAAGGAAAAATTGTCCCTCAACCCTTCAAGGTCTTCCAGCTGGGCTAAGAATTAAATCAACGTAAGACAGATAAACAGGAGACAAAACTAAAAATTTTATTACATGTGCACGGAGACTCAATAATGACACTGAGATCTAAAGAAATGACCAATGCAGGCAGTTTTTTATCCTTTTTGGTCAAAGAGACAATAAATCTGTGAGGAATTGACAGGACAAAGACAACTTAACTTTGGGAGCTTCAGGTAGTAAGAAATTCTAAACAGAATTTGGGCTGGGGTAGTACAACAGTAAAAAGTAACAAGGGTTGTTTCTATAGCCTCCTGGGCTCTCAATTTCCCACCTCTGGCGATAAGTAGGTCTCTTTACCTCCTGGAATGGGAAGGGCACCTTTCATATGAGAAATTTATTTCCTGCTTTGGGGGAGACAGAGGAGATTCTGAGTGTCCTTCTTGCATAGGCTGTCTCTTAAGCAACTTTTGTTTTAAATAATCAGATGCCAAAGTGGCACATCTTGGGGCAGCCTGCCCTTGGCCCCTACACATCCTCTGACTGGACATAGTATCCAAAAAACTGCAGGTACAGGGATTACCCTAGACTCAGAGCTGTCTTTGAAGAATCTCGGGGGAGGTGAGGGAAAGGAATGCCTTTCATCGGTCTGGTACTTCCTAGTCTCAATCCAGCAAACCCTTAGATCAGTGGATTTTATATTTCTTTTGGCCACAAGCCACCTCAGGAAGCTGATGAAAGCAATGGACCCTCTCCCAATTCACATTAGCACAAAACTGTACCTACAATTTTAGGGCCATCAAAGACGATCTGAATCCTATCCATGGTCCACAGATAATTGTGGGGGATTTTATCACAGTGGTTACTTCCTGGTCTTAAGCAGAGATACTTTCCAATAATTATGGGAGAATTTGAACCCTGCAGGTTACTTCCTGGTCTCAAACAAAACATGAATAATTGTTGTGTCTGGAGTGGGAGGTGGGGAATTTTGTTCATGGCAGGTTTTTTCCTCAGCTCATTCACACAGATGGCCTCCTAAATAATTGTGGGGATGTTATCACAGTAGGTGGCTACCTAAAGCCTTCCTGCTAATATACCTCTTGGGCACAGCAGGCATTATTCTGCCCTGTCGAAAATCGTTTCAGGCTTCAGACTGGCCTATAACAGTGGGTACAAAAATCTGCTTATGATGGTTTCTGGTTGAGCTGTTAACCAGAAACTTCTGGTTAGCTATTAGGATTATAGATGAGTTAACTCATAGTGATTTTTGCAAAGAGTAGTAGAGTCACCTTGCCCAATAAACCCCTATAATGTAGTGTTTCTCCACTTGCTATGGTTACGTCTCTGAAAACCACCATGGGAAGAGAATTTATAGTTGACAAACTTAGAACTTTGTGGGGAAAAGTAGAGTCAGGAACCAAAGGTCAGATGTGAGTCTGTAAAAGCTCTTCGAAACGTTTTTTGGATGTTAGTAAAATGAAATGTTAAAGATGGCTCATCAAATACAAGGAACGTCAATGTATTATACAGGTCGTAAGCTAGAAATAGTCAAAATAGTTCTGTACAATTTCTATCTATCATCCCTTAATCACTAGAGCATTTTCAGGAACTCTCTCTTCCTGTATTTGATCTTTATTTGTATTATTTGTTTTTATTTTTCATGTTTATTTATTTATCTTCAGCGAGAGAGACAGAGCAGGGGAGGGGCAGAGAGGGAGAGAGAGAATCTCAAGCAGGCCCTGCACTGTCAGCACAGAGCCTGATGTGGGGCTCAATCTCATGAACTGTCAGATCATGACCTGAGTGGAAATCAAGAGTCAGACGCTTAACCAAGTGAGCTACCCAGGCGACCCTGCTTTATTTTTTTAAAAATTTTTGATGTTTATTTATTTTGTGGGGGGGCAGAGAGAGAGGAGAGAGAGAATCCCAAGCAGGTTCTGCACCATTAGCACAGAGCCCCATGCAGGGCTGGATCTCATGAACCATAAGATCATGAGCTGAGCCAAAGTCAAGTGTTGCACGCTTAACCGACTGAGCCACCCAGGCGCCCCTGTATTATTTATTTTTAAAGTAACACTCTTGTGGGGCGCCTGGCTGGCTCAGTCAGTAGAGCATGCAACTCTTGATCTTGGGGTCATGAGTCCGAGCTTCACATTGGGGGTAGAGTTTACTTAATAAAAAAAATTAAAGTAATATTCTTGTAACAATTTAATGATATAGAAATGCTATAAAGTGAAAAGCAAAAGTTGCTCAAATTCCCGCTCAGATCATCAATCAGTATTCATGGGAGGATATTTGGACTGTTTTCCATTGTGGCTTTTTTGTTTTTAGGCTTATTTTTTAGGTGCCTGGTTTTTATAGCTATGGTGATTGCAAGGTGGGTTTGAAGACTCCTGTGAAGCTGGGGAGAAGGGGATGGGAATAGTCCAAGTTAAAAAGCCATAAACCCTCCGTTGTTACTGAGATTCAGCTGTTTTTCTCAAATCAAAGCTCCTCAGGTTGTTGCAAGCCTTGGGTTAATATCCGGAGTTCTGAACACGATGACTTTGACAGTTTCATTGCTTTTCTGGAGGAGCAGGTTCACGAAGGTCCTCGTGCTGCCATTCCAGACTTCCTCTCACCTCGAGCCAAGCCTGATGCACTTCTCTCTTTTTAAAAAATATGGGGGCCACTTGGCAAGGAACTGTGGACAGCCTCTAGAAGCTGAGAGTGACGCCCAGCTGACAGCAAGAATGTCCTGAACCCCCGAGGAAAGGAATTCCGTTAACAACCAGTGAGCTTGCAGGACGGTCCCGACCTTCAGATGAAAAAGTGCAGACTGGTTTGGACCCAAAGCAGAGGAGCCAGCTCACCCGCTCCCAGACTCCTGACCTCTGTCCTTTTCATCCTTGACCTGCCCCCTTCCCCTGTCAAGGCCCCAATTCAGAGCCAATACCATTAATCCAGAATATTTAAGGGGCTTTGCAATAATGGGGCTAGTTTCCCCAAATATCTTCTACGACCCATGCAAACCAGAAGTCTTTCATTCTTGGTACTTTCTGGGAGGGGCCAGACGGCAAGGAAAGAACTCTTTCTTCAAAGCAGTGCTTCCGACGCGCCCCCCCCCCCCCCAGGATACTAATAGCCGCCTGTAACTTACAGGGAGGCCTGGAGAAATTACTCTGGTTAAGGGGGCTTATTGTTTCCCAGCTTCACTCAGATGTTACTTCACTTCAGGTTATTCCAAGAACCTGACACAGAGAGCTCTATGCAGTCCCTGTCCCCAAGATGCACTACCCGGCAGAAGGACCTCAGGCACATTCAGACCTTGCCAGCCTTCTTTCTTACGTCTGCGGTTGAAGACGTGCATGGACTCGAGTTTGGAAATGTTCGCAACAGCCTCTTAACAGAAGTCATTCACCCCTAGCAGATTATGCCCCAAGTGCTTCAAGTCGTTTCAAAACGTAGTGGGCTCCTGCCCGATCCATCAACCCCACATCCCCTTCCTGCGCTCCTGCCCGATGGGTTCTGAGAGTCCTGAGGTGACTCAGACCAAGCCCGGGAGGAGGGAAGAAGGTTCTAGGGTTTGTTTTCTTCCCTCCTCACCTCCATCTGCTGGTAGACTGTTGCAGTTCAGGTGTGTATGGAGAGTGAGTCCAGTTAAATATACACTACCAGCCTGTTGGTGGCAACAGGGTACCAGGACTTTATAGAGGGAGCCATTCTTGCAGTCCTGGGTCAGGACTCATCATACCATAGCCTCCATGAAGCCCTACTCTTCGTTTTACCCAGGCCAGGGGGGCCCAAGACAAGGGCTACATTAAGCATTCCCAGCCTCATGGGAGTGCTTCAGGGATCAGAAATAAAAAATCTAAAGCTTTCTTTTTAAGAATATTCTGTGTATCCACTGTGATTTAAAATGGCCTTGGGGCACCTAGATGACTCAGTCCCTTAGGTGTTCAACTCCTGATTTCGAATCAGGTCACAATCTCACGGTTTGTGGGTTCGAGCCCCGTGCCAGGCTCTGTGCTGACCGCGTGGAGCCTGCTTGGGATTCTGTCTCTCTCCCTCTTTCTCTAAATAAAATAAAATAAAATAAAATAAAATAAAATAAAATAAAATAAAATAAAATAAATAAAATAAAATAAAATAAAATAAAATGTTCTTTAGAAGGAACAGGGCTGAAATGTCTGTTGTTGGTGGCAAGCATGCATCCTGCCTAACAACCTTGGCAGAAGCAGAAGCAACCGGTGATCACGTGGCCAAGGAACTGGATATCAGACTCCCCATGGCTCATCCCAGAACCTGCCAGAAACTGGAATCTTAGTCTTGAACTCCAACCTACCTGGGGACACCCTGATGCCAAATGTTTACCTTCTTAGACCTTTTCCCATTAGACTGCCCGACTCGTCAAAGACAGTTTCTAGCAGGGACTGGGATGAGGAATGTGTTGGGAGGGGCGAGTAAGGGGGGGGATATTCTTGAACCCAGCTCTGGAGGAACTTGGTGTTAGGTAAGGAAGTAAGTTACAGATTTAGTTTCAAGGACATGGGACAAGGGCCCTGTTATCACCACCAGGCAGAAGGCTGGGGCTCAGTGCAGAAACAAAGCATCAGCCTGGCCACTGGGACCCAATGAGAAATCTGCCACAGGGTGCAATTGACGAGAGTGGTGCAGAAATGTCTAGGCTGAAGGTCAGGCAACCTGGTCACCCACCTGGGCTCTCCTGTCTGCTAGTTGTAGGGCTTTGTGCACATCATTGTGAGCCTTCTCTGGTTCATTTGTAAAATAAGGAAGTTCACTTGCAGACTCTCTGCAGCATCAAGCTATCACATGCTTTTCAAATTGTAATGTGGGGGCCTCAGAGTCACAAGCCCCCAAGTGGTGCTGTCGCTACTGGTCCCTAGACCACACTGGAGTAGTGGGCCAGCATAGAGGACCACAGAGTGGCTCAGGGCTGGTGTGGGTAGAAGGCCAGAGGCAGAACTCTAGTTACCAGCCCCCAAGCTTCAGCCAGAGCAGCTCGCCTTTGATTTGATTTGCATATTAGGGTTCCACTTTTAACATCTTATTTGAAAAATAAAAGGGGTCTTTTTGTTTATTTTTTTAAGCTCATTTATTTACTTTGAGAAAGAGGGGAGGGGGAAGGGGCAGAGAGAGAGAATCCTAAGCAGTTTCCATGCTGTCAGCACAGAGCCCGATGTGGGGCTTGACCTGAGCCAAAACCAGGAATCGTAGGTGAAACCGACTGAGCCACCCAGGTGCCTCTGTTTATTTTTTTAAAGAGCTTGGAAACCATTGGATTACAGCCCTTTGGGGGGGCGGGGCTATTTTAACCTACTTTTATTCTGGAAAATTTCAAACACACACCAAATTCAAAAGGGAAGTATAACAAACTCGCATGTACCCACTACCCAGCCTCATCAAGTACCACCATTCTGTCAATCCTGCTTTAAATCCAACTGATAAGAACTTTAAAAACCAGGGCAGCCTCTCTGTTCTGGTGTCTGGTGGCCAGCTCTGTTAAATGAAACAACTTCTACGGTGGCGGACTGGACACTCATTCATGCTATAGGAGAATGAGTTTAGACAACATGAGCTGTAGCGTCTTAAGGACACTCTCCAGAATTAAACAGCCACCTTACACAGCCAAAAGGCAAAGACCGAGAACACCAAGAAGTGGCCTCAGAACACAATATCCAATGTTTGCCGTGTTTGGCCAGCCACAGATTTAGGAATTCAAAGAGGTCTTTGACATGACTGATCCGAACACAGATGGCTTCATCAAGGATAATTTGCGTGATATGCTTCTTCTCTAGGGAAGAATCCAACTGATGCATACCTCGATGCCATGATGAATGATGCCCCAGGGCCCATAAATTTCACTTCACTCCTCATGATGTTTGGTGAGAAGTTGGACGGCACAGATCCAGAAGATATCAGAAACGCTTCTGCTTGCTTTGATGAAAAAGCAACAAACACGATTTGAGAACATTATCTGAGAGCTGTTGACAACAACGGGAGATTGGTCTCCCAACAAGGAAGTACATAAGCTGTACAGAGGCTATTGACAAACAGGGAAATTTCAATGAGCATCTTTAAACATGAAGCAATAGAAAAAGATCATTGAAAGAACTTCAGATAGAAACTTCCAATTTCTGTGTCTTACTCTCTTATATTTCCCAGACACTTGCTCCCACCCTCATAAGAACGTGATGGATGCGACTTAGTTTCACAACTTTGCCTTTTTATTAATTAATTTTTTCATTTGAATCCAAGTTAGTTAACATTTAGTGTAATAATGATTTCAGGAATACAATTTAGTGATTCATCACTTACATGTAACACCCAGTGCTCATCCCAACAAGTGCCCTATTTAATGCCCATCACCCATCTAGTCCACCCCCCCCCACCCAATATCCCACCAGCAACCCTCAGTTTGTTTTCTGTACTTAAGAGTCTCTTATGGGGTGCCTGGGTGGCTCAGTCGGTTGAGCGTCCGACTTCGGCTCAGGTCATGATCTCACAGTTCGTGAGTTCGAGCCCCGCGTCGGGCTCTGTGTGGACAGCTCAGAGCCCAGAGCCTGCTTCAGATTCTGTGTCTCCCTCTCTCTCTGCCCCTCCCCTCCTCATGCTCTGTCTCTCTCTGTCTCAAAAATAAATAAAACATTAAAAAATTAAAAAAAGAGTCTCTTATGATTTGTCTCCCTCTTGTTTTTATCTTATTTTTCCTTCCCTTCCCGTATGTTCATCTATTTTATTTCTTAAATTCCACATATGAGTGAAATCATATGATATTTGTCTTTCTCTGACTGGCTTATTTCACTTAGCATAAAACCCTCCAGTTCCATCCATGTTGCTACAAATGGCAAGATTTCATTCTTTTTGATCGCCAAGTAATATCCCATCGTATATACCACATCTTTATCCGTTCATCAGTCGATGGATATTTGGGCTCTTTCCATACTTTGGCTATTGTCGATAGTGCATTGGGGTGCATGTGCCCCTTAGAATCAGCATTTTTGTATCTTTTGGATAAATACCTGGTAGTGCAATTGCTGGATCATAGGGTAGTTCTATTTTTAATTTTTTGAGGAACCTCCATACTGTTTTCCAGAGTTTATTCCAGATCTTTCTGCCACTTAGCGCTTGTATAATGAGACTGGAAAGGGAGGTGAGGTTGTAAGTTGTACTGAAAAAGAGATTGCAAATAAAAATCAACAAATCAACAAATATGAAAGCCCAGGAAAACCTATCTGTATTTCTGGTTTTGCTGGATTTTTATGTTTTTATATACTGAAAATGATCTTTTGAAATAAAGATTATTCTGACTCAAATAGAATGTAATGGCAAGTTAAACAAATGGGTGGTAGTTGGGGATAGTCTTTGGGGGGGTTTCAACTTCATATAATTCATACTTCATGGTAAAATTGATTTTTAACATATGTGGGACATTGTCCTTCAAAACTTTTAAGTACACTTTCACATTATCATGCAGTGAAAACTAGTTATGCCTTTGTGTTTTTTTCATGCTTCTAATAAGTCAGATGTTTGAACTACTGGATGATAAATATGGAATGTATCTGAGAAAACATTCAACATTTTATTAATCTAAGATTCTAAGAAGTGGCAAAATTCTGAACATATACTATGTGTAAGGAAATGTACATACACAATTTTAAAAATTTTTTTTCAGTGTTTATTTATTTTTGAGAGACAGAGTCAGAGTGTGAGTAGGGAAGGGGCAGAGAGAGAGGGAGAAACTGAATTCAAAGCAGGCTCCAGGCTCCGAGTTGTCAGCACAGAGCCCGACACGGGGCTCAAACCCATGAACTGTGAGATCACAACCTGGGGCCGAAGTCAGACGCCCAACCAACTGAGCCACCCAGGTGCCCCATTGCACATACACAATTTTCATGGACTCTTCCTGACAACTTTGTAAGATAGATTTTTATTAGCTCCATATTTTAAATGAGGGACTTGTCTATTATATATATATATATAGAGAGAGAGAGAGAGAGAGAGAGAGAGAGAGCGCGCACGCGCTCACAAGCAGGGGGCGAGGCAGAGAGAGTATCTTAAGCAGACTTCACGCTCAGTACAGAGCCCAACATGAGGCTCAGTCCCATGACCATGAGATCATGAACTGAGCCAAAATCAAAAGTTGGATGCTCAACCAACTGAGCCACCCAGATGCCCCTATTTCTTTTGTTTAAAGATTGTTTTTTAAGTTTTAAGTACAATCTACCCTCCAATGTGGGGCTCGAACTCATGACCCCAATGTCAAGAGTCACATGCTCCACTGGCTGAGCCAGCCAGGTGCTCATTAAATGGGCAACTCATTTAAATGAGTCCTGAGTAGTTGAATAATTGATCAGCATCACTATTAGTAAGTGAGAGTTGGAATTTCCACCTAGAGCACCTGACTCCAGAGCTTATGGTGCCTGAGTGCTACGCTGTCTCTGTGAAGAGCCCCCAAATGCCAAGAAGTGTCAAGACATTTCCGCTACATTATAAATACGATTCGGTACTCACTATAGAAACTTAACATAACCGGGGTAATTCTTTGAATAGAATTTCAGAAAATTCTATCCCAAGTAAAAAAAAAAAAAAATAGAAGACCAAAGATGATAAGCACTACAATTGTATGTTGAAAGGAAGTGTATGTAGTGTAGTTTGGAAAACATATTGACAGGGGCGCCTGGGTGGCTCAGCCGGTTAAGCGTCTGACTTCAGTTCAGGTCATGATCTCGAGGTCCGTGAGTTTGAGCCCCGCGTCAGGCTCTGTGCTGACAGCTCAGAGCCTGGAGCCTGTTTCAGATTCTGTGTCTCCCTCTCTCTCTGACCCTCCCCTGTTCATGCTCTGTCTCTCTCTGTCTCAAAAATAAATAAATGTATAAAAAAAAATATCGACCAAGGTGCTATGAGCTTATTTAAAATCCTCAAGGCCAAGCAATGTGAGAAAAAGAAGAGAAACATTTGAAAAGGGGAAAAAATCCATTAAAGTTTCCCACTGTTGTTCAACATCTAGTCCCTCTTCTACAAGTGTTGTGTTGGTATTTTATTTGCTTAAAGTCAATTCATTTGCATATCGTTTAGTATTTGTGCTTTATGGCGGGGTGCAGTGGTCACATCTCTGCTTACTTACTTAGTTTTTCTGGGCTTCTTTTTCCTCACCTCTCTTCTCTTGTGGTAGAGACAGTGCTCTGTAGTTCATCAAAGCTTTCACATTTATTATCCAAACTCAGAGCCCAGGAGGTAAGTAGACTTAAGTCGAGCTGAAGTATAGATTAGCTGAAGCACTTAACCAAGATTCCTCAAGTACAAGAATCCATATCTGGTCCCCTTGTCCACTTACAAGCTTAAAGTCACCATGAAGTAGCATAATACCAGGTGGAGAATCATTGTGTGCCAGGATCCGTCCTAAGTGTTGGGAGTAAGTGGGGGGCAGGCCAGACAAGGACATGCCCCCCTGGGGTTCACATTCTCTAGCGAGAAACAGTCAATACGCAGGTGTGGCAGAGGGCGGTCAGCAAAGGCCTCTTTGAGATATCATGTTAAGTGGAGGTCTGAATGGCAGAGCACAAGAGAACAGCAGAAGGACAGTATCTGCTGCATGGCCTAAGTGCCAAATCATAGGACTTTAGGAAGGGGAAGAAACATGCTTTATGTCTCAAAAAAACCCAGACTTTCTGCTGTGTATGGAGCAGCTTCCAGAAGGCTGTTGCTGCCCCCCAAGCAAGACATGAGGGCAACTTGGACTCAGGAAACGCTTTGGGACATGCCTATAAAATGCCTTTCCTTGTCTGACCCATTTCTGTCCCTCTATGCTTTATTACCATCTTTCTGGCATAATTTTCACTGCCTTTATTCTATTGCTTTGCTTCAAGCCAGATTTGAAAGATTGAGGGGGAAGAAGCTTTCGAGATTGAAAACAAAAACAACTTAATTGTTTTTTGACTGCCTTATGTTTACCTGACATAAGCTGTTCCATTTCCCCTATATTGCCTACAAAGAACATTGTGGAATCACGTACTACACGGTGCCTAGGCCAGGGGCTTTATCCTCCTTAGTGTCCAATAAATATTACTGATGATGATGAAATCAAAGCAACCCAAACCAAATGTAAAGCAACAACAAAGAAACATAAAGACTATCTTTGGTTGCAAAAATGCTGGGCTTCCAAATTCTTCCCACTCCAAATGAGTCGGGCTGCAGAGCTTCCCTGGCTGGGCTGAACACCAAAGTGGGGAACAAGTGGGCCCAGTTTGGAGAGCTCTCAGGAAGCAGGGACAGGAAACTGCGCAAAGCATTACAAGGCCTGCTTCTCCCTGGCAAGGGAAAAGGCGAAGTCACAGGAAGGAATGGAGTGGGGGCAGGGATGTGGCCAGGCTCTCGCCCTTCAGTTCTCCCAGAGGCACTGGCGAGAGAGATGAGAAATGGCCCCAAGAGTCTTGCTGCTGTGGCTGCTAGGACTCAGGACGTTTCCAGCAAAGCTGGGAGCCAGCAGAGGAAAGCTGGGAGCTTCGGGGATCTCACTGCGGGCTGAAGCTGCAATACAGCCATCAAAGGCACGGATGGCCGTCTTTTCCAAAGCTGGAAACATGTGGATGGATGGAATCCCCTCTGTTTTATGTTTTCCTGTCTCTCCTTGTCCATGTCTGCTCCCCGCCCCCACGCGTCTGAGTGCTGGCGGAGGAGGCGTAATGGACAAGGTGTAGACAAGGCAGAAGGAAGGCGTTGTTTCCGTGGGCCGGTGCGCTGTGGGTGGTGCTCCTGGCGTGCAGAATGCCACAACAGCAGCCGTGACCCGTGGGGCCCTCCCTATGTGCCAGGCACCTGCCAGCGCCGCGGCATCTGGTCCCCATGACAACCTGTGAGGACGATGTTGCACATGCGAATTTTATCAGTCAGGATGCCAGGGCTGGTTGGGGGGGGGGGGGGAGCGAGTGCTGTTCCCACGGCCCCTGCGAAGGGGCACGGCAGCTTTATCTAACGACGAAGTTTGTGGCCTTGACACAATGCTGCCTTTTGGCGTCCCTAAGACTGAACAGCTTGGATGACTAGCTACGGAATAAGGCTAATCTGATAAAGACTAGTCCTCATTCACTGACCCCTTCCACGAGGCAGGCACTGGGGCTCAGTGTTTAGTCGTTGATGCGTATTATTTCACGGATTCCGCACTGAACCTCTGAATTACGAATCCTTGTGTAGATGAAGGAAGTGAAGGTCAGAGAGTGAGGGGCCGGGCCATTACTCATACCCTGAAGACGTTACCTCTTCCAAACCCACTCACAACCTGAAGAGCCAGGGTTCAGGGTTCAGACCCAGCTGGCTGCCCCCTCCCAACCCTGCTGGAGCCACAGTACGCCTGGTGTCCACATGGGACTGACCATCTCTCAATGTCAATGACGTTCTGAAAAGACCCTGAAGACGTGGGGGTGCCCTGCTCCCCACACCGTGTTTGAGAATCACGGTTGTAGCGTACATGCAGTCGGAAGCACATAATCCGTTTGTGGATTCTTATTTTCTCAAGATCATGCACCTCGTGTAACTCGAATGCCTATGTATCTCGTCCATATGGTGTATTCATTTACAGGAAGCTAATTCTGTCAAGGCTGGACGAAATGCTCTTGGCCGCAGCCCTATTCTGGCTTGTGCTAACAGAGCAGCGCCATCTAGTGGTGACTGTCTTGAACTACATCAGAAAGCCCTTGGGGTGTTGCTATGGCCTTCCGCCAGAGGGACAGTCAGGGTGCATGGCAGATTTTGGTCAGGGGAAGGGAAGAGAGGTCTCGGGACACAGGAAGGGCGTGGGGTACGTGGGTGTCAGTGTGAGGCTGCAGAGCGTCTGCCTTAGCCATTGCACTGGGATTCCCAGGGTGATGTGGTCTGACTTTTCATTGAATTTGACACGGGGGAAAGCACCCCCAGCAGTGCAGCTAAGAACGGAAGTACCCCGCAGGTGGCATGTATTACGGTTTGGTCTCTTATATGTATGTCCTGACTTTGAGCTAATTTTTGTATATGATGTGAGGTAAGGGTCAAGTTTCATTTTTACAGATGAGCTCTTCCAGTACTATTTGTGAAAAATATCTTTTCTCTATAGGATTGCCTTGACACCCCCGTCAAAACTCACTTGTCCATAGAGTTATGAGTATATTGTGAACTCGGTGTTCTGTTCATTGAGCTCTATCTTTCTGGATGATTGCTGTTCTACACTAAGCCTTGAAACTAGGTAGTGAGGGGGTGCCTGGGTGGCTCAGTTAAGCGACTGACTCTTGATTTCAGCTCAGGTCATGATCTCACGGCTCATGAATTCAAGCCCCCGCATCGGGCTCTGCAGTGACAGTGTAAAGCCTGCTTGGGATTCTCTCTCTCCCTCTCTTTCTGTTCCTCCCTGCTTGTGCTCTCTCCCTCTCTCTCTCAAGAGAAATGAGCTTAAAAAGAAATTTTTTTAAAGAAACTAGGCGGTGAAAGTCCTGCAACTCTGTTCTTTTTCAAGATCATTTGGCTGTCCTAAGTCTTCTGCATTTCTGTATAAGTGTTGGAATCACCTTAGTAATTTCTTTAAAAAGTCCTGCTATGCCAGGTCGTCTGGGCGGCTCAGTCGGTTGGGCATCTGCTCTGGGTTTCAGCTCAGGTCATGATCTCACAGTTCGTGAGTTTGAGTCCTGAGTGGGGCTCTGTGCTGACAGTGCTCAGAATTCTCTCTCTCTCCCCCTCTCTCTCTGCCCCTCCCCTGATCTCTCTCAAAATAAATACACTTAAAAAAAAGTTCTGCTATGACTTTAGTGGAAATTCACTGAATCTATACATCACTTACATTGTGTGGACAGCAATACGGAGTCCTCAAATCTGTGAGCATGGTGTAGTTCTGCATTTATGTGTATTCTTTAATTTCTTCTGCAGTTTTCAGGGTACAGGCCTCACATAGCTTTTGTCAAATTCATCCCTAAGTACTAATCTTTCTACAAAGATACACAAATGGCCAAAAGCACATGAAAAGATGCTCAACAGCCTTAGTCATTAGGGAATTACAACTTAAAATGACTACTTCACACCCACTAGGAGGACCATAATTTAAAAAAAGAAAATAATAAGTATCGGAGAGGATGTGGAAAAATTAGAACCATCATATGTGACTAGTGAGAATATACAACGGTGCAGCCTCCATGTGAACCCGTCTGGTGGTTCCTCAATAAGTCAAACATAGAATGACCGTGTGATCCAGGAATTTCACTCCTAGATATGCACCCTCCAATTCAGAATCAGGTGTTCAAACAGAACTTGTACCTGAACGTTCATAGCAGCACTTTTCATAAGAACCAAAAGGTAGAAACAACACAAATGTCCATCAACACGTGAACGGATAAACAAAGCGGTGTAGCCACGTGATGGAATATTATTCACCCCTTAAAAGGAACAGAGGACTGACACGTGTAACAATGTGGAGGAACCTCCAGAACATTATGCTACATTAAGAAACCAGACATAAAAGGTCACCAATTGTATGATTCCATTTTTATAAAATATCCAGAAGAGGCATATACACAGAGACATACAGCATATTTTTGGTTGTCAAGGGCTGGGGTAGGGAGGGAACGGGGAGTGATTGCTTAACGCGTATGGTGTTTCCATTTTGGGGTGATGAAAATGTTCTGGAACTTGATACTGGTGACAGTTGCGCAACATTGTGAATGTACTTCATGCCACTGAATTGTATATTTTAAAATGGTTACGATGGTAAATGTGACATGCACTGTTGATATTATATGTATTTTGTCCACATGTATTTGTAATTTTTTACATATTATTTGTATTTTGCCAGAATTAACTAATCAATGGATCATAAATGTAGGGATTTGTTTACAGTCTCTCAATCTGTTCTGCTTATTTATGCACTTATCGTTTCATCAATACCACACTGTCTTTATTACTGTGGTTTAAAATAAATTTTGAGGGGGGCACCTGGGTGGCTTGGTCAGTTAGGTGTCCGACTTCAGCTCAGGTCATGATCTCACAGTTCCTGGGTTCAAGCCCCATGCTGGGTTCTGTGCTGACTAGTCAGAGCCCGGAGTCTGCTTTGAGTTCTGTGTCTACCTCGCTCCCTGCCCTTCCCCTGCTCACACTCTGTCTCTCTCTCTCCCTCAAAAATGAATTAACATTAAAAAAAAGAATAAAATAAAATCAGTTTTGAGGAGTGATCATGATCGAACCAAAATCAAGAGTTGGCCGCTTATCCGACTGAGTCACCCAGGCGCCCCAGGTTATTTTCTCAATTTCATGTTTTGAGTTTTTGTTGCTAGTGTACAGAAATACAATTGATCTCTTAATATTGATCTTGTGTCCTGTGGCCTTGCCAAATGTTTATGGATGTGGTAGCTTTTTTCTCTGCATGCATTTCTTGGGATTTTCTCCATATGGGATCATCCGTGAATAAAGAGAGCTTTATTTCGTCCTTTCCAATCAGAATGGTTTTATTCTGGTGGGATGGGGAGATTATTCCACTGGCCAGAACCTCCAGTTTCATGTGAAGTTGAGATGGCAAAAGTGGACATCCTGCACTTTCCCAGTATGAGGGAAAACCTTCATTGTTTTTTAAGTTTATTTATTTATTTTGAGAGAGACAGAGAGAGACCAGGGGAGGGGCACAGAGAGAGATTGGGAGAGAGAGAATCCCATGCAGTCTCCATGCTGTCAGCGTGGAGCTTGACTTGGGGCTTGATCTCACCGACCTGGAGTGAGACCCTGATTCTAAACCAAGAGTTGGATGCTTAACTGACTGAGCCACGCAGGCACCCCAAAACTTTCATTCTTTCACCATTCAGTATTGTGCATATGATTATGTAGGTATTCTTTAGTAGGCTGAGGAAATTCCTTTCTATACCAAATTTGTTGAAAATTTTTATCATGTACGGGTGTTGGATCTTCTCAAATCTGCTTTCTGCACCTATTGCAATGGTCATGTTTCCCTCCTTCCTGTATTGATATGGACTATAACATTAATTGATTTTAAGATGTTAAACCCACATTGCATTCCAGGGAAAAATCTCACTTGGTCATGGTGTATATCTCTAGGGTGTTTGGACCAGGCCTTGCCTGGTCTCCCTACTTACCATTCACACAGGGTGTTGTCCATGAGGCAGAGAAAACAGAATCACGGTGTTGGGGCTGTGGAACTGCCAGCACTTTATAGGGCTGCAGCCTTGCCCACAAGCCTTCCACGACAGGCTCTCATCTTCCCAAAGGCTGCACACAGGAGCCCCTCGTCGCCCTAAAGCACACTCAGGGGCACACCCCGGCCCATTTCTCTATGGCCGCCATGTTTGCTGGGTCAACAGTGACATCCTTGTGCTCCACCTCTTAGTGGCTACAGGAGTTCCCATTGGCTGGATGGCGCTGGGGGCGGACCCTACGCGAGGAGCCTCAGGGGCACCCAGCTTGGGGCACGTGCCTGGTCCTGGGATGGCAGCAGTGTTCTGAGGTGGGTCCGGAGTAGGAGGTGTGGTGCTGAGAGGCTGCTGTGAACTTAGGGCAACCATGAGGCCGAGGCTTCGAGAGACGCAGGATGTGTGCTTTGTTTTGTGTGGCGGGCCATGCAGCTGGTGGAGACGATGGGGCCTTGCTCAGGCTTGAGACCAGGTCTGTGGTCTTCTTCCACAGGAGGGTGCACTATGCGGAAGGGGACTGCCTGAGGCAGTCTGGTGCCCTGGCAGGGACTATCTCAGTTCCTTTGTCCCCCATGTAAGGATCCTCTCTAGAGGGGCTCCCTTACCCCTGGTTCAGGCTGCAAGGGTGGGTCTGGCTTGTGTGCATGAGGGGTATGTTCCCAAGTCCGCCACAGCTGGGCCTGCATCCACCTAAGCCCCAAATGCTTCTGTCACACCTAAACGGAAAAGATGCTGGCAGAGAAGCCCGTGGGGGGAGGTTCCACTCCCCTGCACCCCTCAGAGCTCTTGTAGCAGATTCCCGTCCCTAGTTTGGGCATGCTGAGGCTCCCCGACTTGAGATTGCATTTCATCTTGTTTCCCAAACACGCGTGTATTTGAAACCAAACACGCGTGTATCTGAAGCCAGGTGGCCAAGTCCTATGTCTGTCGCTGGTCCGCGGCCAGGGGCCACATGTAACTTGCTCCCCTCTGTCTCCTGAACTCCAGCTCCAGGGTCGGCCCTCAGTGGATGACTCAGGGGACCCCGGTGCAGGCGTCCCTGTGTCGCTGGGCACCCGTGAAACCCGAGAGGGCGTGCCGGGGTGGCTGGCGTCCTTGCTCCGCAGTGCGTTCATCGGCCGAGCTGAGCGCTTGCGTGTGCCAAGCGCTGGGCTCGGGGCCTTACGGGGCATTCGTGCCATTCGATCCTCGGAAAGCCCTCACGAAGGAAGTCAGAGTATTGTCCCGTCCGCTTTACAGCCGGGTCAGGGAGACGCGAGCAGGGGAGAGAGGGGGCCCCGCTGGTCTCCCCCAGGCCCGGAGGCCCAGCAGCCACCCCCTGACGTGTGTGCCCCGGCTCGGAGGCACTTCCTTCCACGGGGTGAGTGTGTGTTTGGTCAGCGTCATCCTCCCAGCTGGGACCCGGCCTTCCTGGTGCCCGGATGTCATGCAGCTTCTCTGCCCGCAGAGCGTGAGCCCTGCAGAGTGGTGGAGTCTCAGCTGAGTCGGCCACAGAAGCCTGCGGCTTAGCCCTTTTCTCTCCCTTTCCTGCACTGGAGGGCAGGGCACCGAGGGTAGGCTGGGGGGACTGCAAGCCTGTGCAGAAAGGGTACAAAGGTGGCACTGGAAGCCAAGGCCGGTGTGAGGAGCTGCCCGGCAGTGTCACAGTGCACACAGCGTGACTCTGCAAAGAAGCCAATAGACCAGACGGAGGATATGGCGGGAGCGCTCCCCAGGTCGGAAGCCGGCTGCAAACACAGAGAGGTGGAGAGAGAGGGAATGCTGGGGTGACCCCTGGGCCCCGGACGGGAACTGGAGGTATTGTGTAATCTCCTGGTTTTCAGTAGAGATAGGAATAAGTCTTTTAAACTCTCCACTCAAATTTCTCCAAAAAAGGGAACCATAGAACCCTGAGAAATGGCGGAAGAAATGGCCTTTCCAATGTCCAACCAAACAAATCAAACAACCACACATTGAACATGACAAAGAGAGGCTGTTGATACTGACAGAGCATATGTGTCAGGACGATGTACAGTCCAAGCCACATGCCCAGAACAACCACCACAGTGAGCTCTGGGGAGGAGGACGAGAGAAGAACCTGACATGTGGCTGGGGGCACATGTGCGCTGGGGGCAGGCAGGTGTCGAGCACCAGGGAACTCACACGCCAGAATTGTCTTGGCGCCTGCAGCAGGGGGCATGTCCACATACGCACTTGCCAAGGGTTGTCGTGAGGCCTTCACTGGGTTTGGCCACAGATAACGTCCAGGGAGGCCCAGCAACACCTCAGTCATGGAAGGCTGTGATCCAGGAACACCTTCCAGGAGGGGACAGTGGGTGCAACGGGCACTCCAAGGACAGGGGAGGAGGTGAAGAGCCTCCGATTACCCGGCTCAAGCTCGAGGGTCAACCAGGGACCACATCCTCACCATGACCTCCTCGAAAGACGGCCATGGGAATGATGGGAAGATTAGGGGGACAAAGCATCCAGCATGGAACCTGGTGCCAGGCAGGCTCTCGCAAACTGTCACCAGGCAGTCGCCTTCACATCCTTTCTTCTACTCATAGTGACAAGGGTGGTCCAGGTGAGACCTGAGGTCAAATGTTGAATAGCCAAGAACCCGATGAAAGCTCAGAGCCACCATGAAGGATCTCTACTGATGACGCATGAGTACATGTGGCCAGATTGGGGCCAGGCAGTAAACCAGAAGAGCTGGGCTCAGGGGGAAAACAGTAACCAGAGAAGAAGCACTCTCCATGTGCCCTCAACTCAGCCCTTCGGGGATACCACTGCACTGATGTGGGTTCAGCTCCTGGGGACTCCTGGGACCTAACCCTAACCTTAACCTTACCCCTAACAGGAATCCTCCATGGAAAACTAGGCCAGCCTCGAAAACTAACCCTAAACTTGAACCCAACCATCGCATGGGCCCTCACTTGAGGCCTCGAGGGAGATCACGAGACTGGAGTCTCTTCAGCCCTGGCGACGTCTATGGACTGAACGCTAACCCTAGCTAAGGCTCACTCCATGATGGGGACCCAATCCCATAGTCTGAAAACACAACGCGCCTGGGGTCCACAATCTATGCAGGGTCACTCGGCTTGGAACCTGGAAGCACACCATGTCGTTTCCGAGGACCACCTACAGCTGCCCGAGAGGATTCCTGAGGCCTACCTGACCAGGGGCCCATAGAGTTGTGCGGCCTTGGAAGTCAGAGACTGATGCTGATAGGCACCATCTCTTGTGCCCTCAACTCAGGCCTTCGGGGAGACCACTGCACTGCTGTGGATTGAATGCCTGGAGCCTCCTGGGACCTAACACTAACCCTACACCTAACTGGAACCCTCCACCGAAACCTAAGCAGGCCTCGAACTCTAACCCTACACTTGAGCCACAACGTCGCGTGGGCCCTCACTTCAGCCCTGCACGGAGATCACAAGACTGGAGTCCCTTCGGCCCTGGCAACGTCCCTGGAGTGAACCCAAACCCTAACTAAGGCAGTTTCCCCAGGGGTCTCAATACTGAAGACTGACAACACCACGCGCCTGGGGTCCAGAAGCAGTGCAGGGTCATTCGGTATGGAAACTGGAAGCTCACCCTGTCAGTTGCCAGGCCTGACTGCAGATGCCCGAGAGGTTACTGAGGCCTCCACGACCAGGGGCCCATAGAGTTGTGTGGCCTTGGAAGCCACAGACTGATGCTGACCGGCACCCTCCTTGTACCCTCAACTGAGCCCTTCGGGGAGACCACTCTACTGCTGTAGGTTTGGCGCCTGGAGCCTCCTGGGACCTAAACCAAACTCTAACCCTACCGTTAACCAGAACCCTCCACCGAAACCTAAGGCGGCCTCGAACCCTAACCCTACACTTGAGCCGCACCATCTAATGGGCCCACACTTCAGCCCTCGAGGGAGATCACGTGCCTGGAGTCGCATCGGGCCTGGCGTCGTCCCTGTACTGAACCCTAACCATAGCTAAGGCTCTCTCCCCATGGGGACCCAAACCCATAGTCTGACAACACCACGCGCCTGGGGTCCAGAAGCGGTGCAGGCTCACTCGGCATGGAACCGAGAAGCTCAGCATGTTGTTACCCAGGCCTGGCAGCAGCTGCCCAAGAGGATTCCTGAGGCCTCCCCAACCAGGGGCCCAATCACGTGTGTGGCCTTGGCAGCCAAAGACTGATCCTGAGCGGCCCCCTCCATTGTGCCCTCAATTCAACCCTTCGGGGAGACCACTGCGCTACTGTGGGTTTGGCGCCTGGAGATTCCTGGGCCTAACCCTAACCCAAAACCTACCCTGCACCGGAACCCACCACCGAAACCTAAGCCGGCCTCGAACACTAACGCTCCACTTGAGCTGTTCCGTCGCATGGGCCTTCACTTGAGACCTCGAGGGAGATCACCACAGGAGTTGCTTCTGCCCTGGCAACGTACCTGGACCGAAACCTAACCCTAGCTAAAGCTCTCTCCCCATGGGGACCCAATCCCAAAATCTGACAACACCACGAGCCTGGGGTCCACAAGTGGTGCAGGCTCACTCACCTGAAATCTCAGCATGTCGTTACCAAGGCCCGGTTGCAGCTGCCCGAAAGGAATCCCGAGGCCTTCCCGACCAGGGGCCCATCAACTTGTGTGGCCTTGGCAGCCAAAGACTGATCCTGAGCGGCCCCCTCCCTTGTCCCCGAAACTCAGCACTTCGGGGAGACCACTGCCCTGTTGTGGGTTTCCCGCCTTTAGCCTCCTGGGAAGAACCCTAACCCTAATCATACTCGAAGGGGAAACCTCCACCGAAACCTAAGCCGGCCACGTACCCTAACCCTCCACTTGACCCGACCCTTCGCACGGGCCCTCAAGTCAGCCCTCCAGGGAGATCACGAGACCGGAGTCGCATGGGCCCTGGCGACATCCTTGGACCGAACCCTAACCCTAGCTAAGGGTCTTTCCCCATGTGGACCCAATCCCAAAGTCTGACAACCCAACGTGCCTGGGGTCCAGAAGCGGTGCAGGCTCACTTGGCATGGAACCTGGAAGCTCAGCATGTCGTTACCCAAGTCGGGCTGCAGTTGCCCGAGAGGATTCCTGAGGCCTCCTTGACGACGTGTGTGGCCTTGGCAGCCAAACACTGATCCTGAGTGGTCCCCTCCGATGTGCCCTCAACTCAGCCCTTCGGGCAGACCACTGCCCTGTTGTGGGTTTCACGCCTTGAGCTTCCTGGGACCGAACCCAAACCCTAACCATACCCCGAGGGGAAAACTCCACCGAAACCTAAGCCGGCCTCAAACACTAACCCTCCACTTGAGCCACCCCGTCGCATGGGCCCTCACTTCAGCCCTCCAGGGAGATCACAAGATCAGAGTCGCTTCGGCTCTGGCGTCGTCCCTGGACTCAACCCTAACCGTAGCTAAGGATCTCTCCCCATGGGGACCCAATCCCAAATTCTGACAACATCACGCGCCTGGGGTCCAGAAGCGGTGCAGGCTGACTTGGCATTGAACCTGGAAGCTTACCATGTCGTTTCTTAGGCCCGGCTCCAGCTGCCCAAGAGGATTCCTGAGGCCTCCTCGACCAGGGGCCCATGGAACTGTGTGGCCTTGGCAGCCAAAGACTGATCCTGACCAGCACCCTCCCTTGTGTCCTCAACTCAGCCCTTCGGGGAGACCACTGCCCTGCTGTGGGTTCAGAGCCTGGAGCCTCCTAAGACCTAACCCTAACACTAACCATACCCTGAACCGGGTCCCTCTTCCGAAACCTAGGCCTGCCTCAAAACCTAACCGTGCCCTTGAGCCTCTTTGTAGCATGGGTCCTCATTTCATCCCTCAAGGAAGATCACGAGACCTTAGGCGCTTCAGCCCTACCGACGTCCCTGGACTGAAACCTAACCCTAGCTAAGGGTCTCTCCCCATGGGGACCCAATTCCAATATCTGTCAACACCACTCGACTGGGGTCCAGAAGCAGTGCAGGCTGACTCGCATGGAACCTGGAAGCTCACCTTGTCCTTTCCCAGGCCCGGCTGCAGCTGCCCGAGAAGATTCTGGAGGCCTCCTCGACCAGAGGCCCATCGAAGTGTGTGGTCTTGGCAGCCAGAGATGGATCCTGACTGGCACCCTCCCTTCTTCCCTCAACTCAGCCCTTTGGGGAGACAAGTGCCCTGCTGTGGGTTCGGTGCCTGGAGCCTCCTGGGACCTAACCCTAACCCTAACCCTACCCGGACCCGGGAACCCCAACCGAAACCTAAGCCTGCCTGGAACCCTAACCCTGCATTTGAGCCGCCTTGTGCCAAGGGCCCTCAATTCAGCCCTCGAGGGAGATCACGAGACCGGAGTCACTTCAGCCATGGCGAGGTCCCTGGACCGACCCTAACCCTACCTAAGGCTCTCTCCACATGGGGACCCAAGTCCAATGTCTGACAACACCACGCGCCTGGGGTCCAGAAGCGGTGAAGGCTCACCAGGCATAGAAACTGGAAGCTCACCATGTTGTTTCCCAGGACCGGCTGCAGTTGCCCGAAAGGAATCCGGAGGCCTCCTCGACCAGGGGACCAATCACGTGTGTGGCCCTGGCAGCCAAAGACAGATCCTGACCGGCACCCTCCATTGTGCCCTCAACTCAGCCCTTCGGGGAGACCACTGTCCTGCTGTGGATACTGATCCTGGAGCCTCCTGGGAACTAACCCTAATCCTAACCCTACCTGGAACCAGGACCCTCCACTGAAACGTAAGCCTGCCTCGAACCCTAACCCTGCACTTGAGCCGCCTTCTGTCATGGGCCCTCACTTCAGCCATCGAGGGAGATCACGAGACCGGAGTCGCTTGGATCTGGCAACAGCCCTGGACCGAACTCTAACCAAAGATAAGGCTCTCCCAATGTGGACCCAATTCCAACGTCTGACAACACCACGCGCCTGGGGTCCAGAAGCGGTGCAGGCTGACACGGCATGGAACCTGGAAGCTCACCATGTCGTTTCCGAGGCCCGGCTGCAGCTGTCCGAGAGGATTCCGGAGGCCTCCTTGACCAGGGGACCATCGAGGTGTGTGGCCTTGGCAGCCAAAGACTGATCCTGACCGGCACCGTCCATTGTGCCCTCAACTCAGCCCTTGGGGGAGACCACTGCGTGCCATCGATTCGGCGCCAGGAACCTCCTGGGACCTAACCATAACCCTAACCCTACCCCAAACCGGGACCCTCCACCGGAACCTTAGCCTCCCTCGAATCCTAACCCTACACTTGAGCCGCCTTGTGGCATGGGCCCTCACTTCAGCCCTCGAGAGAGATCTCGAGACCAGAGTCGCTTCAGCCGTGGCGAAGTCCCTGGACCGAACCCTAACCCTAGGCAAGGCTGTCTCCCCAAGGGGAACCAATTCCAACGTCGGAAAACACCACGCGTCTGGGGTCCAGAAGCGGTGCAGGCTCTCCCGGCAAGGAACCTGGATGCTCACCATGTAGTTTCCCAGGCCCGGCTGCAGCTGCCCGAGAGGATTCCGGAGGCCTCCTCGACCAGGAGCCCAATCATGTGTGTGGCCCTGGCAACCAAAGACGGATCCTGACCAGCACCCGCCATTGTGCCCTCAACTCAGCCCTTCGGGGAAACCACTGCCCTGCTATGGGTTCGGCGCCAGGCGCCTCCTGGGACCTAACCCTAACCCTACCCTGAACCGGGACCTTCCACCGAAACCTAAGCCTGCCTTGAACCCTAACCCTACACTTGAGCCGCCTTGTGGCATGGGCCCTCACTTCAGCCCTCGAGGGCGATCACGAGACTGGAGTCGCTTCGGCCCTGGCGACGTCCCTGGACCGAACCCTAACCCTAGCTAAGGCTCTCTCCCCATGGGGACCCAATTCCAACGTCTGACAACACCACGCGCCTGGGGTCCAGAAGCGGTGCAGGCTCTCCCGGCATGGACCTGGAAGCTCACCATGTCGTTTCCAAGGCCCGGCTGCAGCTGCCCGAGAGGATTCCGGGGGCCTCCTTGATCAAGGGCCCATCGAGGTGTGTGACCTTGGCAGCCAAAGACTGAACCTGACCGGCACCCTCCATTGTGCCCTCAGGTCAGCCCTTCGGTTAGACCACTGCCGTGCTGTGGGTTCAGCGCCAGGCGCCTCCTGGGACCTAACCCTAACCCTAACCCTACCCCGAACCGGGACCCTCCACCGGAACCTTAGCCTCCCTTGAATCCTAACCCTGCACTTGAGCCGCCTTGTGGCATGGGCCCTCACTTCAGCCCTCGAGGGAGATCTCGAGACCAGGGTCGCTTCAGCCGTGGCGAAGTCCCTGGACCGAACCCTAACCCTAGGCAAGGCTGTCTCCCCAAGGGGACCCAATTACAACTTCGGAAAACACCAGGCATCTGGGGTCCAGAAGCGGTGCAGGCTGACCCGGCATGGAACCTGGAAGCTCACCATGGCGTTTCTGAGGCCCAGCTGCAGCTGCCCGAGAGGATTCCGGGGGCCTCCTTGATCAAGGGCCCATCAAGGTGTGTGACCTTGGCAGCCAAAGTCTGATCCTGACCGGCACCCTCCGTTGTGCCCTCAACTCAGCCCTTCGGGGAGACCACTGCCGTGCTGTGGGTTCGGTGCCAGGCGCCTCCTGGGACCTAACCCTAACCCTACCCCGAACCAGGACCCTCCACCGAAACCTAAGCCTGCCTTGAACCCTAACCCTGCACTTGAGCCGCCTTGTGGCATGGGCCCTCACTTCAGCCCTCGAGGGAGATCTCGAGACCAGAGTCGCTTCAGCCGTGGCGACGTCCCTGGACCAAACCCTAACCCTAGGCAAGGCTGTCTCCCCAAGGGGACCCAATTCCAATGTCAGAAAACACCACGCGTCTGGGGTCCAGAAGCGGTGCAGGCTCTCCCGGCATGGAACCTGGAAGGTCACTATGTCGCTTCCAAGGCCCGCCTGCAACTGTCCGAGAGGATTCCTGAGGCCTCCTTGACCAAGGGCCCATCGAGGTGTGTGGACTTGGCAGCCAAAGACTGATCCTGACCGGCACCCTCCATTGTGCCCTCAACTCAGCCCTTCGGTTAGACCACTGCCGTGCTGTGGGTTCGGCACCAGGCGCCTCCTGGGACCTAACCCTAACCCTAACCCTACCCCGAACCGGGACCCTCCACCGGAACCTAAGCCTCCCTTGAATCCTAACCCTGCACTTGTGCTGAGAGGTTGAGAAAACTGAAACTTAAAAGCTTAAGTTACGGGAAACTGAAACCTAACCAAGCCTAACCGGCTTGTTCCGCTTCTGTGCAATTGTTTGGCATATCCATGTATTCCTGATCAATCATTGTGATACCCGTTCCCCTGGTTGTGGTCTGACCTAAAGGCAGGAACCAATCGAATACTGCTAAGTGTCCAACTTTAAACACCAACCAATCGCAGCTCTGTAACTGTGGAAAATTCCTGATTTCCCCATGTCTTGTTTGTACCTGTCTATAAAAGGGGTGTAAAAACCTCTCTCGGGGCCTCTTAGCGTCACTGGCAACGAGTGCACAGAGGTCCAGGTTCGAACCTGCAATAAATGACCCTTGCTGCTTAGCTTTGTCTCTGGACTCTGGTGGTTCATTTTTGGGAGTCTCTTGGACTCTGGGCATTTCATTGGGGGCTCGTCCGGGATAGCCCCCCCAAACCCACCAGACCCCAAGTCAACGGGTCATTTCTGAGACTGATCGGCAAGTGAGCTGGCTCTGTCTGTGTCTGTGTCTGTTGTCTGCTCGTTTCTGGCTCTCCTGAGTGGGATCTGTATCAGTGACTGACCTAGCCCTGGCGGACACGCTATAGGGAAGTCAGTCGGGACCAGTAGGAGACGTCCTCTGGCTCCCGTCTGGGGCACTATTTTGGCCCATCAGAACTCTTTGTTCGGGTTACGGACACCCGTTCTGTATCTGGTCTCTTCTCCAAGGCACTTTCTGTTTGCCGCCGCGCTTGCGATTTAACTTGTCTCCTCTCCCCTGCAGGTATATCCAACTCGCTTCCGGAACATAAACTAACTTGGCCCATTTATTTTTTCCTATACAGGCTATGGGACAGAACCAGAGTACACTTCTCTCCCTTCTTCTAGCTAATTTCAAGGATGTCCAGGCTGGAAGAAGGGAGAGAGGCCATAACCTACGCCTGGACATCCGCCAGTTGAGACTCATCACTTTCTGCCGGTCTCAGTGACCCACTTTCGGGGTGGGCTGGCCTACTGAGGGCACTTTTTGTTTGCCTATAGCTGCCAAGATCAGGGCCACCCAGACCAGGTTCCCTACATCCCCGTCTGGCAAGATCTTGTTGAAAACCCTCCACCCTATCTTCCCCCTCCCCTTGCACCCCAGGCCCTGCCTGCAGCGGCCACCCCACCTGTTGCCCCGCTGGTTGCCCCTCAAGGGGAACGGGGGGGAGGGGGGCGGGAATCGGCAGCTGTGCCAGAACCAGGGAGGCTACAGGCAGCAGCCGTGCCAAGCCCTATTGAAAATGAAACCAACCGTGAAGGGCCAGCCGGCCAAACTCGCGGGCGCACCCAGCGTGAGCCAAGCTCTCACCTCCCCGACTCCACTGTAGCCCTACCCCTGCGGGAAATAGGACCCCCCGATGAAACGGGCAATCCCCGACTCCAGTATTGGTCCTTCCCCACCAGTGACCTATACAATTGAAAAACCCAAAATGCTCGGTTTTCTGATAACCCTAGAGATCTTATAGCCCTCCTAGAGAGCATAATGTTCACCCACCAGCGTACCTGGGATGACTGCCAACAGCTTTTGCAAATCCTGTTCACCACGGTAGAAAGGGAGAGAATTCAACTTGAAGTGCGGAAGCTGGTCCCCGGGGAAGATGGTCGACCCACTGTTAATCCTTACCTCATTAATGGTGCATTTCCCCTGACTCGGCCTAATTGGGACTACAACGCGGCAGAAGGTAGGGGACGACTGCTCATTTATCGCCAGACTCTAATGGCAGGTCTCCGGGCTGCAGCACGCAAGCCCACCAATTTGGCCAAGGTGTACTCGGTAATACAAGGTAAGACAGAGAGCCCTGCCAACTTTTTAGAAAGATTAATGGAAGCCTTTAGGCAGTACACTCCCATGGACCCTGAGGCCCCTGAAAATCTATCTTTTGTAAACCAGGCTGCCCCTGATATCAAAAAGAAACTCCAAAAATTAGAGGATTTAGAAGGAAAACAGATCCAGGATTTACTCCGCATTGCTCGGCGGGTATATAATAATCGGGACGCTCCAGAGGATAAGCAGAAAACTCACCCCCCCCAGGCGCCCCCTAGACAAAGACCAATGTGCCTACTGCAAAGAAAAAGGACATTGGATTCGTGACTGTCCCAAAAAGAAGCAACTGCGCTCAGGGTCAGAGCCATGGCAAACCAAAGCGGCCCCCATCCTATTTACCCAGAACTCAGGATTTCCTGGGGTCTGCAGGATTCTGCCGGTTGTGGATCCCAGGTTTTGCTGAAATGGCCAAACCCCTTTACGCAGTCTCTAAAAACCAACCATCATTTGAATGGTCTGCGGAAGCTGAGCAGGCATTCCAACAGATAAAGAGAGCTCTGCTATCGGCCCCAGCTCTAGGACTGCCCGATATCTCTAAGCCCTTCCACTGATATGTGGATGAGCATAAAGGCATAGCCAAGGCAGTGCTAACCCAGCATCTAGGTCTGTGGCCCAGACCAGTGGCCTATCTCTCAAAAAAAAAAAAAAAAAACTGGCCCCTGTAGCCGCAGGATGGCCCCCTTGTCTCCGGATAATAGCGGCTACAGCCGATAAGCTGTCCCTGGGTCAAGAGTTACATGTCATCACACCCCACGTCACCGAAGGAGTACCCAAGCAGCCCCCCCGACAGGTGGATGAGCAATGCTCGGATGGTCCACTATCAGGGACTCCTGTTAAATCCCTTGCGGACCACATACACCCCTCCCCGAACTCTAAACCCAGCCTCGCTGCTACCCGACCCTGACCTGGACTCCCCGCTCCATGACTGTGCCGACATCCTAGCACAGATCCATGGAACAAGGAAAGACCTACAAGACCGGCCGTTACCTGATGCTGAGGTCACCTGGTTTACTGACGGAAGCAGCTTCATCCATCAAGGACAGAGGTATGCGGGGGCAGCAGTGACATCTGAGACTGAAGTGATATGGGCAGAGGCTCTGCCCCCAGGGACTTCTGCCCAAAGGGCAGAACTAATTGCATTGACCCAAGCATTAAGAATGGGGCGGGACCGCAAAGTGACTATATACACAGACAGCCGGTATGCCTTTGCTACGGCCCACATACATGGGGCAATATACCGTGAGAGGGGACTACTCACTGCTGAAGGCAAAGACATCAAAAATAAAGATGAAATTCTGGCCCTATTGGCCGCTATTTGAGCCCCTAAAAAACTGGCCATAGTACATTGCCCGGGTCACCAAAAAATAACTGATCCAATCTTTCGAGGAAATAACCTCGCTGACCGAGCTGCACGCCAGGTAGCGCAAAAACCCATCCAAGTACTACCTGCGCAGCTACCCGACCCAGGGCCCCAAGATTTACCCCCACAGCCTGAATACTCAGAAGATGATCTTATCTGGATGCGCAAGTTCCCCATGACCCAAGTTACAGACGGATGGTGGAGGGACTCCAGAGGCCGCCTTATCCTTCCCGAAAAATTGGGCCACACAATCCTGACAAAAATACTCCAGAACGCGCACCCACATGCCACAGCCCAAGGCCACCAAAAAAGAGGAACCATACCGGGAGCCCACTGGGAAGTGGACTTCACCGAGGTAAAGCCCGGCAAATACGGCTATAAATACTTACTAGTGTTCGTAGACACTTTTTCAGGATGGACTGAAGCCTTTCCAACCAAGAAGAAAACGGCGCAGATACTAGCCAAAAAGATCCTAGAAGAAATCCTGCCCAGGTATGGTTTTCCAGTCATGATAGGGTCAGACAATGGACCTGCATTCGTCTCTAAGGTAAGTCAGGGATTGGCTTCCGTACTTGGGGCAGATTAGAAATTACATTGTGCCTACCGGCCCCAAAGCTCAGGACAAGTAGAAAGAATAAATAGAACATTAAAAGAGACCCTTATTAAATTGACTATGGAGACTGGCGCTAATTGGGTAAAATTACTCCCCTACGCTCTGTACAGGGTTCACAACTCCCCATACAAGTTGGGCCTTACACCCTATGAAATCGTGTTTGGCCGACCCACACCTATCATACCTACCTCATCATACCTACCTCATTCAATTAGACCAAGATAACAGCCTCTTGTCTTCTCTCAGGGCTCTACAGCGGGTTCATGAGGCCGTGTGGCCTAAACTAAAAGAACTGTATGAGACGGGGCCCCCACCCACTCCTCATCAGTATCATCCAGGAGACTGGGTCCTTGTCAAGCAACACCGGCAGGAGAACCTTGAACCCAGGTGGAAAGGACCTTACCAAATCTTCCTGACGACTCCCACCGCCATCAAGGTAGATAACCTCCCCACCTGGATTCACCACACCCACATGAAGCCTGTCGACCCGCTGTCTGACCTCGTGGGACACACTGATAAAAATACTACTTGGACTGTAGACCGGAGTAAGAAAAACCCCCTCAAACTAACCTTGCACCGTGCCTCCCCTAGACATGTTCAGGATAGTAACCCTTATCCTACTAGCCCTCAACCTCAACCTCATGGAGGGAGGACTAAATGCCCCCGTTGACAAACAGAAATTGTACAGAGCTCTGTATGGAAGGCCCTGTGATTGCAGAGGTGGCGTAGTTAGAACCCTTACCCTGCCACATGGTAACAGACTAGTAGCCGGCTCTGTAGGAAGGGGTGGTCACTATCAGCGAAGATACACTCAAACCCAAGACTGTGGGACCACAATTGCTCACTTAACCCAGACCTATGACATCACAGGACCGCAAAAACAGCAGTGGTTATGTGTTGACAAACCTAAGCCCCTGCCCCCCACAGCAGAATGCCCTTACTCTACTTTCCAGGAGTCGATGCATAGCTCTTGTTATGACTCCTATCAGCAATGTATAGGGCCAGACAACTCCACTACCTACTTTACACCTATCCTACAGAGTAACAGGGCAGCAAAAGCTAGTAATAATAATATGCAACTTCAAGCCGGCTGCCGTGGCTCAGTTGGAGCCACCGTCTGCTGGAACCCCCGTGCCCATCCCTAGTTTAAACTTTGCAACTGGCAGATCCAAACGAGCTGTGGTTGTTATCCCCCTCCTGACAAGCCTAGGAATTACAGGTGCATTAACTACCGGGACAGCAGGATTAGGAGTCTCCATACACTCCTATCTGCGACTCTCTCGGCAACTAATTAACGATGTCGAGGCCTTGCCAGGGACAATCCAGGATCTGCAAGATCAGCTAGATTCCCTAGCAGAGGTGGTGTTACAAAATAGAAGAGGGTTAGATCTGCTAACCGCAGAACAAGGCGGCATCTGCTTAGCCCTACAAGAAAAATGTTGCTTTTATGCCAATAAATCAGGAATAGTTCGGACCAAAATTAAATAGCTCCAAGAGGACCTCGCACGTCGAACAAAATAATAAACTTTATCAGGGACGGACTAAACACCATCCAGGTTATGGTCCTTAGGCCACAGTATCAGCTCCTAAACATAGAAAGCGAGCTTAAATAGGTAACACTGTAGGACCCAAGATTGGGTCCTCGGGTACTTGAGAAAGGGGGGAATGAGAGGCCTGAGAAAACTGAAACTTAAAAGCTTAAGTTACGGGAAACTGAAACCTAACCAAGCCTAACCAGCTTGTTCCGCTTCTGTACAATTGCTTGGCACATCCGTGTATTCCTGATCAATCATGGTTGCTTGGCACATCCGTGTATTCCTGATCAATCATTGTTGCTTGCACATCTGTGTATTCCTGATCAATCATTGTGATACCCATACACCTGGTTGTGGTCTGACCTAAAGGCAGGAACCAATCGAATACTGCTAAATGTCCAACTTTAAACACCAACCAATCGCAGCTCTGTAACTGTGGAAAATTCCTGATTACCCCATGACTTCTTTGTACCTGTCTACAACAGGGGTGTAAAAACCTCTCTCGGAGCCTCTTAGAGTCACCGGCAACGAGTGCGCAGAGATCCAGGTTCGAATCTGCAATAAATAACACTTGCTGCTTAGCTTTGACTCTGGACTCTGGTGGTTCGTTTTGGGGGGTCTCTTGGACTCTGGGCGTTTCAGAGCCGCCTTGGGGCATGGGCCCTCACCTCAGCCTTCGAGGGAGATCTCGAGACGAGAGTCGCTTCGGCCCTGGCGACGTCGCTGGAGCGAACCTTAACCCTAGCTAAGGCTGTCTCCCCAAGGGGACCCAATTCCAACGTCTAACAAGACCACGCGCCTGGGGTCCAGAAGCAGTGCAGGCTCTCCCGGCATGGAACCTGGATGCTCATCATGTCGTTTCCCAGGCCCGGCTGCAGCTGCCCGAGAGGATTCCGGAGGCCTCCTCCACCAGGATCCCAATCACGTGTGTGGCCTTGGCATCCAAAGACGGATCCTGACCGGCACCCTCCATTGTGCCCTCATCTCAGCCCTTGGGGGAGACCACTGCTGTGCTGTGGGGTCGGCGCCTGGAGCCTCCTGGGACTCTACCCTAACCCTAACCCTACCCCGAACCGGGACCCTCCAGCGAAACCTAAGCCTGCCTCGACCCTAACCCTGCACTTGAACTGCCTAGTGGCATGGGCCCTCATTTCAACCCTCGAGGGAGATCACGAGACCAGCGTCGCTTCTGCCCTGGTGACGTCGCTGGAGTGAACCCTAACCCTAGCTAAGGCTCTATCCCCATGGGGACCAAATACCAACGTCTGACAACACCACGCGCCTGGGGTCCAGAAGCGGTGCAGGCTCACTCAGCATGGAACCTGGAGCTCAGCATGTCGTTACCCAGGCCGGGCTGCAGCTGCCCGAGAGGATTCCTGAGGCCTCCTCGACCAGGGGCCCATCGACTTGTGTGGCCTTGGCATCCAAAGACTAATCCTGAGCGGCCCGTCCCTTGTGCCCCCAAGTCAGCCCTTCGGGGAGACCACTGCCCTGCTGTGGGTTCGGCGCCTGGAGCCTCCTGGGACCTAACCCTAACCCTAACCATATCCCAAAGGGGAAAACTCCACCGAAACCTAACCAGAATCGAACACGAACCCTCCACTTGAGCTGCCCCGTCGCATGGGCCCTCACTTCAGCCCTCAAGGGAGATCACGAGAACGGAGTGGCTTTGGCCCTGGCGTCGTCCCTGGACCGATCCCTAACCCTAGCTAAGGCTCACTCCCCATGGGGACCAATCCAAAAGTCTGACAACACCACGCGCCTGGGTTCCAGAAGCGGTGCAGGCTCACTTGGCATGGAACCTGGAAGCTCAGCATGTTGTTACCCAGGCCCGGCTGCAGCTCCCCACGAGGATTCCTGAGGCCTCCTCGACCAGGGGCCCATCAGCTTGTGTGGCCTTGGCAGCCAAAGAGTGATCCTGAGCGGCCACCTCCCTCGTGCTCTCAACTCAGCCCTTCGGGGAGACCCCTGCCCTGCTGTGGGTTTCGAGCCTTGAGCCTCCTGGGACCTAACCCTAACCATACCCCGAAGGGGGAATCTCCACCGAAACCTATTCCGGCCTCGACCCCTAACCCTCCACTTGAGCCGCCCCGCCGCATGGGCCCTCACTTCAGCCCTCCAGGGAGATCATGAGACTGGTGTCGCTTCGGCCCTGGCGTCGTCCCTGGACCCAACCCTAAACCTAGCTAAGTTTCTCTCCCCATGGGGACGCAATCCCAATGTCTGACAACACCACGCGCCTGGGGTCCAGAAGCGGTGCAGGCTCACTAGGCATGTAACCTGGAATCTCAGCATGTCATTACCCAGGCCCGGCGGCAGTGCCCGAGAGGATACCTGAGGCCCCCTCAACCTGAGGCCCATCGACTTGTGTGGCCTTGGCAGCCAAAGACTGATCCTGAACGGCCCCCTCCAATATGCCCTCAACTCAGCCTTTTGGTGAGACCACTGCCCTGCTGTGGGTTCAGCGTCTATGCCTGCTGGGACCTAACACTTACCCTGACCATACCCGCTGTGGAAACCTCCACCGAAACCTAACCCGGCCTCAAACCCTAACTAACCACTTGAGCCGCCCAGTCGCATGGGCCTGACTTCAGTCCTCCAGGGAGATCACAGACCGGAGTTGCTTGGGCCCTGGCGACGTCCCTGGACCGAACCCTAACCCTAGGTAAGGCTCTCTCCCCACGGGGACCCACTCCCAAAGTCTGACAACACCACACGCCTGGGGTCCCGAATTGGTGCAGGCTCACTCAGCATGGAACCTGGAAGCTCAGCATGTGGTTACCCAGGCCCGACTGCAGCTGCCAGAGAGGATTCCTGAGGCCTCCTCGACCAGGGGCCCATCGACTTGTGTGGCCTTGGCAGCCAGAACTGATCCTGAGCGGCCCCCTCCCTTGTGCCCTCAATTCAGCCCTTCGGGGAGACCACTGCCCTGCTGTGGGTTCAGCGCCTGGAGCCTCCTTGAACCTAACCCTAACCCTAACCCTATCCTGAATCGGAACCCTCCACCGAAACCTAAGCCGGCCTCGAACCCTAACCCTGCACTTGAGCCGCCCCATCGCATGGGCCCTCACTTCAGCCCTCCAGGGAGATCAGGAGACCGGAGTCGTTTGGGCCCTGGCGACGTCCCTGAACCGAACCCTAATCCTAACTAAGGCTCTCGCCCCATGGGTAGTCAATCCAAAAGTCTGACAACACCACGCGCCTGGGGTCCAGAAGCGGTGCAGGCTCACTTGGCATGGAACCTGGAAGCTCAGCATGTCGTTACCCAGGCCCAGCTGCAGCTGCCCAAGACGATTCCTGAGGCCTCCCCGACCAGGGGCCCATCGACTTGTGTTTCCATGGCAGCTAAAGACTGATCCTGAGCGGCCCCCTCCCTTGTGCCCTCAAATCAGCCCTTCGGGGAGACCATTGCCTTGCTGTGGGTTCAGTGTCTGGAGCCTCCTTGGACCTAACCCTAACCCTAACCCTACCCCAAACCCGAATCTTCCACCGAAACCTAAGCCGGCCTCGAACACTAACCCTCCACATGAGCCGCCCCGTCGAATGGGCCCTCCCTTCAGTGCTCGAGGGAGATCACGAGACCGGAGTCACTTCAGCTCTTGCGTCGTCCCTGGACCAAACCCTAACCCTAGCTAAGGCTCTCTCCCCGTGGGGACACAAGCCCAAAGTCTGAGAGCACCATGCGCCTGGGGTCCAGAATCGGTGCAGGCTCACTCAGCATGGAACCTGGAAGCTCAGCATGTCGTTACCCAGGCCCAGCTGCAGCTGCCCGAGAGGATTCCTGAGGCCTACCCCACCAGGGCCCCATAGAGTTGTGTGGTCTTGGAAGCCAAACTGATCCTGTCTGGCACCTTCCCTTGTGCCCTCAACTCAGGCCAGCGGGGAGACATCTGCATAGCTGTGCATTCAGCGCCTGGAACTTCCTAGGACCTAACCCTAACCCTACACCTAACCAGGACACTCAACGGAAACCTAACCTGATCTCAACCCTACCCCTACCCTTGACCTGCACCATCGCATGGGCCCTCACTTCAGTCCTCGAGGGACATCACGACACTGGAATTGGTTCAGCCATTGCAACGTCCTGGACCGAACCCTAACTGTAGCTCAGGCTCTCTCCCATTGGGGACCCTAGGAACAAACCATAAATCGTCTATGAGTAAAATTGAAGAAACAGAAAGAAATGGAAAACATTCCATGTTCATGGATTAGAAGCACAAACATTGTTAAAATGTCAACACTACCCAAATCCATCGACACATTCAATGCAATTGCTATCAAAATGACACCAGCTTTCTTCACAGAGGCAGAACAAACTACCCCAAAATTTGTAAGGAGCTAGAAAAGATACCAAATAGCCAAAGTCATGTTGAAAAAGAAAACAAAGTGGAAACATAACAATTTTGGATTTATGGTGTATTAGAAAGACGCAATCATCAAGACAGTATGGTACGGGCACAGAAATGGAGAGAGACATCAATGGAAGAGAATAGGGAACCTATAAATATACCCTCAAACATATGGCTGAGTAATCTTTGATAACACAGATAAGAATATCCAATGGAAAAAAAGAGTCTCTTCAGCAAATCGTCCTGGGAAAACTGGACAGTGAGAAGAATGAACCTGGACACTTTTCTTAAACCACACACACACACACACACACCTCAAAATGATTGAAAGATCTAAATTTAAGTCAGGAACCATCAAAATCCTAGAGGAGATAACAGGCAATCTACCTCCTTGATCCTGGCCGCAGCAACTTCTCACTTGTCATGTCTCCAGAAGCTAGGGCCATAAAAACCAAAATGTACTATTGGGTCCTGAAGATAAAAAGCTTCTGCACAGCAGGGGACACAATCAGCAAAACTAAAAGGCAACTGAATGAAATGGGAGAAGATATTTGCAGGTGACATTTGAGATAAGGGTTAGTATCCAAAATCTATAAAGAACTTATCACACTCAACACCCAAAAGCCAAATAATCCAGTGAGAAAATGGGCAAAAGACATGAAGAGACACTTTAAGAAAGATGACATCCGAATTGGTCACACATGAAAAGATGCTTAATCTCACTCGTCCTCACTGAAATACAAATCGAAACCACAATGAGATATCCCCTAACACCTATCAGAATGGCTAAAATTGACATCTCAGGAAGCGACAGATGTTGGCAAGGATGCAGGGAACTTTTGCAATGAACTAAATGAATGGGTCAAACAGGAAATCAATGAGAAAATACACTGAAACAAATGAAAATGAAAATACACTGGTAAAACCCTTTGGAATGCGGCAAAAGCAGTCTATGATGGAACTATATAGCAATACAAGCCTACCTTAAAGAGCAAGAAAAATCTCAAACAATCCTAACTTACAACTAAAGGAATGAGAAAAAGAACAGCAGAAAGAAAGAAGGAAATAATAGAGATTAAGGCAGAAATAAGGAATATAGAAACCAAAAAGACACTAGACCAAATCAATGAAACCAGGGGCTGGTTCTTTGAAAGCAGTAATCAACTTGAAAACCTCCTAGGCAGGCTTTTCACAAAGAAGAGAGAAAGGACTCAAATAAATAAAATCACAAATAAGGAAGGAGAAATAACAGTCAACACCACAAAAATACAATTAGAAGATAATATTATGAAAAGCTATATGCAACAAATTGGACACTCTGAGAAAAATGGACAAATTCCTAGAAACACACAAACTACCAAAACTGAAATAGGAAGATATCTAAAATTTGAAAACAGAAAGAAATCATATCAGTAATTAAAAAAATCTCCCCCCAACAAGAGTTCAGGGCCAGATGGCTTCATTGATGAATTCTACCATACATTTAAGGAAGAGGTAATATGTATTCTCCTCGAATTATTACAAAAAATAAAAAAGAAGGAAAACTTATAAATTCATCTTATGAGGCCATCATTACCCTGATACCAAAACCAGATAAAGCCTCCACTAAAACCGAAAAGTGCAGCGGCGCCTGTGTGGCTCGGTCGGTTTACTGTCCAACTCTTAATTTCAGATTAGGACATTCTTGAAGTGCGTGGGTTCGAATCCCACGTTGGACCCTGCCATGACAGTGTGGGGCATGGCCAGGATCCTCTATCTTCCTGTCTCTCTGCCCCCCCTCACTTTTATGTACTCTAAGTAAATAAATAAACATTTTAAAAAATGTTAAATTTTAAAATTTTTAAATTTAAAAAAATTTTAAATAAAACTGTAGACCAATAGCCTGTTGACTATGTATGCCGAAATTCTCATTAAAATACCTTCAAATTAAAGTCAACAATACATTAATAGAATCATTTACCATAATCAAGTGGGATATATCCCTGGGCTGCAAGGGTGGTTCCACATTCACAGATTAATCAACATAATGCACCACAGTAATAGAAGAAAGGATAAGAACAATATGATGCTTTCAACAGATGCAGGAAAACCATTTGACAAAATGTCACATCCATTCATGATAAAAACCCTCAGCAAAGTACATTGAGACTCAACCTACTTGCACATAATAAAGGTCATCTAGGAAAAACCGACAGCTAATCTCATCCTCAATGGGGAAAAATTGAAAGTTTTTCCTCCAAGGTCAGGGACAAGACAGGGATGACCCCTCTCACCACTGTTATTCACATAGTACGGGAAATCCTAGCCACAGCAATCAGACAACAAAAAGAAATAAGAGGCATCCAAATTGGCAAGGAAGAAATAACACTTTTGCTATTTGGAACTGACATGATGTACTCTATAAAAAACATGAAAGACTCCCATAAAAATTGCTAGAATTAATATATGAATTCGACAAGTCACAATATACAGAAATCAATGTACATAAATGTATTGCATTTCTATACACAAATCATGAATTAACACAGAGAGAAAGTAAGGGATCAATCCCATTGACAGGTTCACAAATACCACAAGATACCAAGAATATACCTAACCAAAGAGGTGAAAGACCTGTACTCTAGAGGCTATGAAACACTGATGAAAAAAATGCAAGAGGACACAAAGAAATGGAAATACATTTCATGTTCATGGACGGCAAGAACAAAATATTGTTAAAATGTCTACACTGCTCAAAACAATCTACACATGTAATGAAATCCCTATCACACTAACAAAAACATTTGTCACAGAACGGGAACAAATAATCTCAAAATTTGTATGGAATGACAAAAGTCCCCAAACAGTCAAAACAAACTTGAAGAAGAAAAGCAAAGCTGGAGACATCACAATTCCAGACTTTAGGTTATATTACAAAGCTGTACTGATCAGAGCAGTATGGTACTGGGAAAACAACAACAACAACAACAACAACAACAAAACACAGAGGCATAGATGAATAGAATGTAAACCCAGAAATGAACTCACACCTATATGGTCAATTAATTCTCAACAAAGCAGGAAAGAATATCCAATGGAAAAAAAAAAAGATAGTCTTGGGACACATGGTTGTCTCAGTCACCAAAGCATGTGATTGTGAATTCAGCTCAGGTCATGATCTCAGGGCAGTGCAGAGCATGTGTGGGATTCTCTCTCTCCATTTCTCTCTGCCCCTCTTTTGCGTGCTCTCTCAAAATAAATACATAAACTTAAAGTCTCCTCGACATATGGTTTTGGAAAAACTGGACAGCAACCTGCAAAACAAAACAAAACAAAACAACAACGGACCACTTTCTTACAACATACACAAAAATAAATCCAACATGGATAAAGACCTATGTGTGAAACCTGAAACCATAAAAATCCCAGAGGATAACAAGGGTAGTATCTTATTTGACATTGCCTGTACAAACGTCTTTGTAGATATATCTCCTGAGGCAAGGGAAACACAAGCAAAAATAATGGGACTTCGTAAAAATAAAAAGCTTCTGTCACCAAGGAAATAATCAACAAAACTAAAACACCTACAGAATGATATTTGCAAACAACATCTGATAAAGGGTTAGTGTCTAAAATATATAAAGTTATACAGCACACAAAAAATGAGAAATCCGATTAAAACTGGGTAGAAGACACGAATAGACATTTTCCCAAAGAAGACATACACGTGGCCAAGAGACACATGAAAAGATGCTCAACAATACTGATCTTCAGGGAAATACAATTCAAAAGTACAACGAGATAACACATCACATCTGTCAGAATGACTAAAATCAATGAATGATGAAACAGCAGGTGTTGCCAAGGATGTGGGGAAAGAGGAACCCTCTTGTCCTGTGGTAGGCATGCAAACTGGTGCAGCCACTCTGGAAAACATCATGGAGATTTGTCAAAAAAAAAAAAAACAAAAAAAACCAAACAAACTGGAAATAGAACTACCTTACGATCCAGCAATTTCACTACGAGGTATTTACACAAAGAATACAAAAATAATTCTTCAAAGGGGTACATGCACCCTGATGTTTACAGAAGCATTTTCTGCAACAGCCAAATTACGGAAACTGCCCAAGCATCCATCAACTGATGAATAAATTGAGGTGTAGCGTATGGAATGTAATATTATTTAGCCGTAACAACATGAAATCTTGTCATTTGCCACGAGGTGGATAGAGCGAGAGAATGTTATATCGGGTGAAATAAGCCTGTCAGAGAAAGACAAATACCCGATGATTTCACTAACACATGGCAGTAAAACAAAACAAAGTGGGGGGGCGGGGAGAGGAGACAGTGACAAACAAACAGACTTTTAACTAGGAAACAAGCCGAGGAGTTCCGCAGCCAGGTGGGGGAATGGGTGAAACAGCTGATGGGGATTAAGAAGTGCATCTGGGATGAGCACCAGGTGACGTGTGGATGGTGCGCTGCATTGTACACCTGAAACTAATATTACATTGTATCTTTCCTCACTGGAATTTAAATTAAAAATAACATAAGGCTAATGACAGGTACGAACCAGGTTTTCTGTAGTTTTCAATCACTTCACTAGGTTAGAAAAATAACCATGAAATTTTTAAGGAAGCACGTATGATGTGGGGGACAGTTTGTGCCCTTACCTCCGTCTCCGGTTCCAGCAGGACTCGGAACGTGGGTCCCAGCTCATTCTTCTAAAAGATCCAGAGACGAGCATTTCATGTATCCACGTCCTAACTGGTTGCAGCTCCCGTTCTTCTGAATTTCTGTCAGGGTTTCTTCCCGGAAACAAGCCTGAATCTGGAACAAACCATCGACTGCATCTATGAGGTGATGTCGTGGGACCCCGCCATCCACGAGTCTTTTAAGTAAAATACGTCTTGTTCAAATACCGTCCGGGAAGGGGAGGAATGAAACACGAAAACAGCCCAGAAAATGCAAAGGCCTGTGCAGCTCAGCAACCAGCTTGCCCAGGGAAGCCACCCGGCGCCCCCTCCTCAGCACTCAGTACAACAAGGCAGCTTCTCTCTGGCGACTCAGGAGATGCCAAGTTGCTGCTAAGCTCCCAAGGTCTCCCCTGGGGCGGGTGGCAGAACCTGCTGGAAATGCAGCTCTGCTCTCTGTACTGAGGCAGCTGCAGAGGCCCTGAGTCCTCTGGGAGCAATAGAGGCCCTTCCTGCTCTGAGGTGCCCTGGGTCAGAAAAGCAGATGGTGCGCCCTCTGTTGGCTATCACTGCCCAGCAGAAGAACCCGCCCCTCCCGGTCTGTGGTGCTCGAGCTCCCTCTGCTGGCCACCATGGGAATTCCTGCAATGTTGAAGGCCCTGGTTGCTCAGCTGAGAGACCGAAGGTGCTCTGGGCAACTAAGCCTGTTCTCCACATTGGGAAGGGTTTTAGTGACCGGGCCTGGGACACAAAATCTTTTCCTTCTCCTTTCTTGTGAGTGAAGAATGAAACCTAATTTATTAACGTAATGACATCATTTGTAATGTTTTAAGCAATACAATTTACACATAGAAAACAGACCGCCAATTTACACATGCTGAATAAGAGGTAATTTTATTTACCCACCAAAATACTTAGGTTAGATAAAGAATGGACACCTTTGAGAGAGAGATACCAGCGTCCAGCTATGGAATGAATGAGTCCTAGGGATACAAGGGACAGCCAATGGAATAGAGTCAATCCTGTAATAATACTGTTGCATGCTCTCACATGATAGCTACACTTGTGGTTAAGTACAACATAATGTATAGATATATGGAATGACTACAACGTATGCCTAAAACTAACACAACAAATGTGTGAACAATATTTCAATTAAAAATAGACATCCTTTACACTATCTTTAATTTCTCCTTCTTTGCCAATAAGCTATCCTTCCTGGGGTGCTTGGGTGGCTTAGTCAGTTAAGTGTCCGACTTTGACTCAAGTCATGATTTTGCAGTCCATGAGTTTGAGCCCCACGTCAGGCTCTGTCCTGAGAGCTCAGAGCCTCGAGCCTGCCTCAGATTCGATGTCTCCCACTCTCTCCCCCCTCCCCAGCTCGGGCTTTCTCAAAAAAAGAAACATTAAAAATGAAAAATCATTCCTCATTTAGAATCTGTGAAATTCCATTTATACCAGATTCTCTAACATCACCTTCTTGATGTTGAAAGCTTATCTGAAAAGTCACTAATAATATCTTTGATGACACATATGTGACAAGGTCAGAATGCAACTTACAGGGAGCTACACATCTGTTGTGAATTTACAGTATGTATCCTTGGCTAATATTTCCAACGAAATGTGCTTTAGGGATACGGATGGATAAAATAATGTCCATCAGTCATATAGGTCAATTTCCTATAGGACCATTATGCCTTCAATTACTAATTGCCATCTCTTCAGAATTAAAAGAAAGCTGGGACAAGAAAATATCTTTGAACTTGATGTAAGAGAAGACTATGGTGTTTTAAAGGGTTCACCTACCTTCTGGAATCCTCAGATTGGTTGTGGACAGGAGGATAGCAACCCACGATTTGGATGCACAGCGCTAGTCCCAGAGGGAGGATATGGACCTTATTGTCAAATATTTTTTTTTATCAATATTACTAATCCACCTCTTCCAGGTCCAGACTGCAGGACCTGGGGGCAACACAATGCCTGATGCCTGGGTTCAGAACTTGAGGAAGGCCAGCTGGTGGGGGGAGGGGGGAAATCCAACAGGGCCTGGGGCAGTGAGGGAGATGGCCCCGGGACACCTCCCCACAGGGCAGGCTCTGGAGTTTACCTGCCAAAGAGCAGCACACTCTCCCTCAAGACATCCCTCTCCATGACAGAACGTGAGGCTGAGCCTCACAATTCCAGAAGAAATGAGGGATACCCATCTTTTCAATTCCAAAGGCCTCTGCAGAGCTTGGACCCAGGAATGTTGGAGTCTTGGGGTCATGGAACTCTGATGCCCATGATACAAGGCCTTTCTGCCCCAGCACTCAGAGCCACTTCATACATCCCCTCTCCCCTGGCCCATCTAACCCTGTCCACATACCTGGACCAGGTATCTACTTTCCTCCTTGTACTTCTTCTTTGTCTCTGTTTCTCTCTAACCACATCTCTCTCTGTTTCTTCCTTTCACTCTCTAGGGAGTGGTGTAACATACGGTGCTAAGCTTTGTTCTTATACATGTGAATATCCAATTTTCTCAGCACCAGTTATTCAAAAGACTACTCTTCTCCACTGTGTATTATTGGCTCCCTTGTCAAATACTAGGTGACTGTGCATGCATGGGTTTAGTTTGGGCTCTCAATTTCTGTTCCATTGTCTTGTGTGTGTGCTTATGCCAGTGACATAACTGATTTCTTTGTGTTAGAATGAAGCTTGAAATCAAGAAGTGTGATGCCTCCTGTTTTGTTCTTTCTTGCGTTGGCTACTTGGGGTCTTTTTGTGGTTCCAAATACATTTTAGGATATGATTTTCTAATTGCATAAAAATTGCATCGGAGTCTTGATAGAGATTGCACTGAATCTCTAGAGGGCCTTGGGTAGTATGGACATTGTATCTATATTAATTCATCCGAAAGTTGGACATGGGATGGCTTTTCACTGACTTGTGTGTTCTCCTGTTTCTTTCACCCAAATTGAATTTCTTCCATTCCTGCACACAGGTTTTATAGTTTTCTGTAGAGAGATCTTCCACTTCCTTGGCTAAATTTATTCCTATAAATTGTTTTTGATGCTATTGTAAATGGGATAGTTTTCTTTACTTCTTCTTAGATAATTGCGTTAGTGTATAGGAAGGCTACAGAATTTGATATGGTGACTTCCTATTTTGGAACTTTACTGCATTTCTTGATTGATATTAACAGGTTCTTTTACATTAAATTTTTTGTTTCAGTCCGTTACCTTATTTAAAAAAAAAAAAACATGTTATTTGGGAATAGCTGACACACTATGTTACATTGGTTTCAGATGAACACCATGGTGATTGGACAAGTGTATACATTCTGCTACACTAACACCGGTGTAGCTATCATCTGTCACCATGCATCACTATTCCAGTACCGGTGTCTATGTTCCCTATGCTATATCTTCTATCTGTGATTTATTCATTGCATAACCAGAAGCCTGCATCACCCAATCCCCTTCACATATCTAGGGCATCCTTGTCTTGGGCCTGATTTTAGTGGAAAATCTTTCACAATTTCACTATTGAGTATGATATTAGCTGTGGGCTTCACATACATGGCCTTTCTTATGTTGAGATATGTTCCTTCTACACTGAATTTTAAAGAGTTTTTTAGCACAAATGGATACCAAATTTTCTCAGAACTTTTTTTCTGTGTCTATTGACATCATCACATGAGTTTTCTTTTTATTTTTTAAAATGTATTTATTTAGTTTAGTTTAAATGTATTTATGTATTTCTTTAGTATTTATTTTTTCAAGTTTTTATTTAAATTCCAGTTGGTTAACATACAGTGTAATGTTAGTTTCAGGTATAGAATGTAGTCATCCATCACTTACATACAACACCCAGTGATCCTCACTACCAGTGCCCTCCTTAGCCATCACCCATTTAACCCATCCCCCTGCCCACCTCCCTTCTAGTAACCCTCCGTTTGCTATTTATAGTTAAGAATCTTTTCTGGTTGATTTTTCTTTCATTCAATTATGTGAGGGGTCACATTGATTGATTTGCATTTCTGAAACATCCTTCCTTTGCAGGGAAAAAACCCTTCATCACGGTCAATGATCCTTTTAATGTGCTGCTGAATTTGGTTTGCCTGCATATTATTGGGAATTATTCATCTACATTCATCACGGGGATACTGGCCTATAGATTTCTGTTCAGGTAGTATCCTTTTCTGGCTTCCTACCAGGGTAATTCCAGTGTCATGAAATGAGTTTGGTGGTGTTCATCCCTTTTGAATCAGTGAGACGACTGCTGTTAGTTCTTCTACAAACGTTTGGTCAAATTCACCAGTGAATCCACCTGGTCCTGGGCTTTTCTTCCCTGGGAGAACTTCGATTACTGATTCAATTTACTTACATTGGTTATCTTCTTGTATTGATACAGTCTTCCTTTAATGGGTCTGTACAAACCTTCTATTTCTTCCTGGTGCAGTCTTGGTAGGTTGTGTGTTTCTAAGAACCTATCCATTTCTTCTAGGTAGGCGGTTTGCTGGCATCTAATTTGGCCAGAGTCGCCTCTTTGTCTCCTTTATGTTTCTTTGGTATAAGGTGTAATGTCTTCTCTGTTATTTATAATTCTTTTGAACTGGGTACTCTCTCTGTCTTAGCGTAGTCTATGTATAGTCTTGACAATTTTGTTTCACTCTTCTGAAAACCCCTGTTGGTCTACTTCATATTTTCTATTGACTTCATGGTGTCAGTTTCATTGGTTTGCACTCTCATATGGATTACTTTCTCCCTTTTGAGAACATTGGACATAGATTGTTGTTGTTTTTTTTTCTAGTTCTTTGAAGTTAAAGGTAGGTTGTTCATTTGAGTCCCAAATCTATCCTCCACGCATGCAAATCCAGTGCCTCATCAGAGAACCTTCAATAGGTCTTTTCTGTCCTATTTCTCATTCTCAGAACTCTGAGAAATGGAACCAGAAAATCTATTTGAAGACACAATAGATGAAAACTTCCCTAATGTGGGGAAGGAGACAGATCCAGAAGCAGGAGGCACAAAGAACCCCCAATATATTCAACAGAAGCAGATCCATACCAAGTCATATAGTAATTAAAACTCAAAATGTCGTGATAAAGAAAAATTTTCACAGCAGGAAAACAAAAGATGACATTTACCTACAAGGGAAACCCCATAAAGTTATCACTGGATGTTTTTCAGAAGAAACTTTGAAACTGTAAGTAACCAGCATGGTATGGTAAAGGTGCTGAATGGAAAACATCTGCAGCCAAAGAGAGTCTATCCAGCAAACTATCATTCAAAAGGGAGGAGAGATCAAGAGGTTCCCAAATAAATACTCAGCGAGCTCACAACCAACAAACCACGCCCGCAATAAATGTTAGTGGAAAAGAAACACCTAAAGTGACAGTATTAAAGTGCGAAACGCAAAAGCAATAAAAATGTGTATATCTGTAAAACATCAGTCAAGGTATTCACAATATGAAAGGTTTTGAAATAGGAACACTACATAGCTACAACACGGGGAGGAGAGGAGTAAAGAACTGGTTCAAACTCAAGCAACTATCAACTTAATATAGACTTCCACATGCAGAAGTGGTTAGGTACAAACCTCATAATAACCACAAAACAAACACCACTAATACATATGCGGAGTATAAAGGCAAGCAATTTCAACTGTGAAATTGTGATGAAACCCAGCAAACCAAAAAAAGAGAAAGAGAAGAAAGGATCAGAAAAATTCAGAAACAACCAACATCAAGTAATAATAGGACAAGTGCATGTCTATCAATTACTTTGAATGGTAACAGAATAAATGCTCAAATCAAAGGCACTGGGTGACAGATAGGGGCAACTGGATGGCTCAATCGCTTGAAATTTTGACTCTTGATTTCGGCTTAGGCTATGATCCCAGGATCATGGGATTGAGCCCCAACTGAGCTCTCCACTGAGCATGGAACTTGGTGAGGATTCATTCTCATTCTCATTCTCTCTCTCCCTCTTTCTCTCTTTGTCTCTCTCTTCCCCCATTCCCCCCACCCCGCCCTCCCATGCCTGTGCGCTCTCTCTTCATAATAAAAGGCACTGGGTGATAGAATGAATACAATATAGGACCCATCTATTTCCTACCTACAAAAGACTACTTATAGAACTAAAGTATCAAAAGAAAACTGCAGTAGCCATACATATATCAGACAAAATAGATTTAAAAATAAAATTGTAACAAGACACAAAGAAGGACACTATACTAATAAAAGGTACCATCCAACAAAAAGATAGAACAATTGTAAACATATATGCGCGCAACCTGAGAGCATCCAAATACACAAAACAGTCCAAAACTAAAGTCAAGAATTGATAGTCATACAATCATAGTAGGGCACTTTAACACCCCAATGACATCAATGGAGAGATCATTCCATCAGAAAATCAACAAGGAAGTAGTGACTTTGAATGACAGAGTAGACCAGATGGAGTTAACCCATATATTTTAGACATTCCATCCTAAAACAGCACAATACACATTCTTTTCACGTGCACATGGAACATTCCCCACACTCGATAAAATATTAAGTCATAAAACAAGCCAAAACAAAATCAAACTGATCGGCGTCATACCATGGGTCTTTTCAGACCACAATGCTATGAAAGTAGAAGACTACAACAAGAAAAAGAAATCTGGAAAAGGCACAAAAAGATGGAAGTTAAATAACATGCTACTAAACAATCAATGGCTCAACCAAGAAATCAAAAACAAAATCCAAAATGACATGGAAACAAATGAAAATTGAAAACACAGCAATCCAAACTTCTGTAAAGCAGGAAAACTGGTTCCAACAGGGAAGTTTATAGCAATACGGGTATGCCTCAAGAAAAACAAAAAAACCCTGAAGTAAACTCCATACTCTTATAGCTATAAAAGCCAGACAAAGGACAACAAACAAAACCCCCAAACAGCAGAATGAAGAAAATAATTAAAATCAGAGGAGAAATAAATGATATAAAGATTAAAACTATGCACCCCATGGACGAAAAATGGATGAGGCAGTACGTGAAAACCTACCACAACAAGAGTGGGCAGTGTGATGGTGTGAAACAGTCCACAACCAAGCTGGAATGGGGCGAGGTGAGAAAAACCTCCAGTGCAGGGAGACAGGGGAGATAAAATGAACACAATCCCTCCCAGATGGAGGGCCGTGTCCACCCATGATCATCCTCCCATTACAAGTGGGAGAGCAAACATGACCTACTTCTTGCCCTAGCCCTAACCCCAACACTAACCCAAATCCCAACACCTAAACTTAACAACTAACCCTAACCATAGCCCTAAACTAAACCTTGCCCCTATCCCTATGTCTAAACACAACTTTAACCATACTGAACCAGAAAAGTAAACATAACGAGAACTAACCCTAACCCTCTTACCCTAATCCTAAAACTCTAATCCTAAAACCCTAACCCTAATTCTCTAACTCTACCTGCTAACCCTAAATTTATAAACCCTAAAACTAACACTAACCCTAACCATAAAACTCTAACACTAACCCTAACGCTAACCCCTAATCCAATCCCCTAACCCATGACCAAAGTCCTAGACCTAGACCTCACCTTATTCCTAAACCTAACGCAAAACCTAACACTAACGCTAACACCTAACCCTAACTATACCATCTAACCATAACCCTAACTCTCAAACCCAAACCGTAACCCTAAACCTAAGCCTAACCCAAGCCCAAACCTAACGCCTAAACCTAACTCTAACTCCAAACCCTAACCCCTAACCATAACCCTAAACCCAATCCTAATGCATAAACCTAACTCTAGCCCCTAACCCTAACCCCTAACACCAAACCCAATCCCAAACGCTAACCCAACGCACACAACACACAGGAATGGTGTCACCTCAGCACTGGTGAAGTCCCTGGACAGAACATTAACCCTAGTTAAGGATCTCTCTGGATGGGGACCCAATTCCTATTTCTGAGAACACCACAAACAATGGGCCCAAAGCGGTGCAGGATTACTTGGCATGGAACATGGAACATCATCATGACATTTCCAATGTCCGCATGAAGCTGCACAAGGGGGTTGATGAGGCCCAACTGAAGATGGCACACACATGAGGCTGGCCCTGGCTCACAAAGACTAAGCCCGAACAGCCCACTCCAATGAGGCCTACACTCAATCCTCTGGGAAGACCACTACCCTACAAGAGTTTCAGCACTTGGAGCTTCATGGGACCTAACCCTAACCTTAACTGTGACACTCACATACCGCTCAAACTAAACCTCATCCCAACTCAAACCTAACCCTACACGTGACCCGCACCTGCGCATGGACCCTCATTCAGCCCTCCAGGGTGATCACGGCAATGGTGTCGCTTTGGCCCTGGCAACGTCCCTGGACTGAAACTTAACCTTGGCTAAAGCTTTCTCCTAATGGGGACCCAATTCCTAAGTCTGAGGACATGACGGACATGGGCCCCAGAAGCAGAGGAGAATTACGCGGCATGGAACCTGGAATATCACAATGTCATTTCCAAAGACCAGAAGGAGCTCCACAGGGGACTTCTTGGGGTCTAACCGAGGAGTGGCCCTGGCACCCAAAACTCAGCCTGACTGAGATCCACCTTAGACCCCTCTATTCAGCCCTGCGGGGAGACAACTGCCCTACTGGGGGTACAGCGCCACGAGCCTCCTCTGATCAAGCCCTAATCTTAACGGTGACCCACAGTATACACGTGAACCTAAACCTCACCTCATCTTTAACACACACCCTAAACCTGACTCGCACCATGCATGTGCCCACACATCATTGATACAGGGAGATCACAGGACTGGTGTCACTTCAGCCCTGGAGATTTCCCTGGCCCAAACCCTAGACGTAGCTAAGGCTTTCTCCACATGGGGACTGAACACCACAGTCGGACAAGAGCACACACACTGCGTTGAGAAGCAGTGCAAGATAATTCGGTGTGAAAGGTGGAACATCAAATGTATCACAACACATGTAACAACGTGGAGGAACCTACAGAACATTATGCTACGTTAAGAAACCAGACATAAAAGGTCACCACTTGTATGATTCCATTTTTATAAAATATCCAGAAGAGGCATATACACAGAGACATACAGCATATTTTTGGTTGTCAAGGGCTAGGGTAGGGAGGGAACGGGGACTGATAGTTTAACAGGTATGGTGTTTCCATTTTGGGGTGACAAAAATGGTCTGGAACTTGATACTGGTGACAGTTGCGCAACATTGTGAATGTACTTCATGCCACTGAATTATATATTTTAAAATGGTTACGATGGTAAATGTGACATGCACTGTTGATATTATATGTATTTTGTCCACATGTATTTGTAATTTTTTACATATTATTTGTATTTTGCCAGAATTAACTAATCAATGGATCATAAATGTAGGGATTTGTTTACAGTCTCTCAATCTGTTCTGCTTATTTATGGAATTATTGTTTCATCAATACCACACTGTCTTTATTACTGTGGTTTAAAATAAGTTTTGAAGGGGGAGCCTGGATGGCTCAGTCAGTTAAGCCTCCGACTTCAGCTCAGGTCATGATCTCACAGTTCCTGGGTTCGAGCCCCATGCTGGGTTCTGTGCTGACTAGTCAGAGCCCGGAGCCTGCTTTGAGTTCTGTGTCTGCCTCGCTCCCTGCCCTTCCCCTGATCACACTTTGTCTCTCTCTCTCTCTCTCTCTCTCTCCCTCAAAAATGAATTAACATTAAAAAAATAAAATAAAATCAGTTTTGAGGAGTGATCATGATTGGAGCCAAAATCAAGTGTTGGCCACTTAACCGACTGAGTCACCCAGGCTCCCCAGGTTCTTTTCTTAATTTCATGTTTTGAGTTTTTGTTGCTAGTATATAGAAATACAATTGCTCTCTTAATATTGATCTTGGGTCCTGTGGCCTTGCCAAATGTTTATGGATGTGGTAGCTTTTTTCTCTGCATGCATTTCTTGGGATTTTCTCCATATAGGATCATCCGTGAATAAAGATGGCTTTATTTTGTCCTTTCCAATCAGAATGGTTTTATTCTGGTGGGATGGGGAGATTATTCCACTGGCCAGAACCTCCAGTTTTATGTGGAGTTGAGATGGCAAAAGTGGACATCCTGCACTTTCCCATATGAGGGAAAACCTTCATTGTTTTTTAAGTTTATTTACTTATTTTGAGAGAGAGAGAGAGAGAGAGAGAGAGAGAGAGAGAGAGACCAGGGGAGGGGCACAGAGAGAGATTGGGAGAGAGAGAATCCCATGCAGTCTCCATGCTGTCAGCGCGGAGCCTGACTTGGGGCTTGATCTCACCGACCTGGAGTGAGACCATGCCCTGATTCTAAACCAAGAGTTGGATGCTTAACTGACCGAGCCATGCAGGCACCCCAAAACCTTCATTCACAGATACCGTCCAGAGAGGCCTGGCAACACCTCAGTCTCGGAAGGCTGCGAGCCGGGAACAGCTCCCAGGAGGGGACGGTGGGTACAACGTGCACTCCAAGGACAGGGAAGGAGGTGAGGAGCTTCTGATTGCCCGGCTCAAGTTCGCGGGTCAACCAGGGACCACATCCTCACCATGACCTCCTCCAAAGACGGCCACAGGGATGATGGGGAGCTTAGGGGGACAAAGCACCCAGCATGGCACCTGTTGCCCAGCAGGCTCTCACCACCTGTCACCGGCCAGTTGCCTTCACTTGGTTTCCTCTCCTCATAGTGACAAGGCTGCTACAGTTGAGACCTGAGGACAAATGTTGAATAGCCAAGAACCCGCTGAATGCTCAGAGCCACCTTGAAGGCTCCCTGCTGATGACCCATGAGTACATGTGGCCGGACTGGGGCCAGGCAGTGGTCGTCAGAAGAGCTGGACTCAGGGCGCCACCCTTACTAGAGAGGAAGCCGCCTGCCTTGCTAGGTGGCAGGGAAGGGTGGTCCTCCCTCACCAGTGTGCCTGGGCCCCTGAGCCCTGGTCTGACCCTGCCATCTTGGTTGTGACAGGCTACCTGATCCCTCGTCTGAGTTCAGGACCATCAGGCACCGAACAGGACCGTCCGGACAAAGCAGAGGGAAGCTCAGGGTGCTGGCAGGGACTGGGGTCCATCCCTCCTGTGGTGGCAGGTGTTGGGAGGGTCGCTCTTGTCACGGTGCTCCGGCGGGTGGAGCGCACCCAGGCTGTGCTCCTCAGCGTGACCGTGACTTTGCATCCTCAGGACACCTCCGCCCTGGGGACGGTGGGCCTCCCTTCTTCACCTCGGCCACTGCGGTCCTCCCCGGGCCCCCTTCACCAGCCCTCTCTCTGCCTGACTGCCCATCCTTAGCCCTGCAGCCTCGGACCCCGTGACAGGCTTCCCTGGGGAAGCACTGAAGGCACAGCTCGGGTCTAAGATGGGGAGAAGGGGTGCCGGCTTTCAGTCCCCGTGATTCATCGTTTCCAAAGCTGGGAGGCCACCTGGACGGCAGGGAGCCGAGGGGGACTTCGCTCTGCTGTTGCAGAGGGGCCTCCAGGTGACCCAAATTCGGTGCAGAGAACCCATTTCCCCCCACCTCCCCCATCTCCCCATCAAGACTGACCGCAGGAAGTGCTTTCTGACACCAGGCTGTAAAATGAAGAAAAGACTCGGGTACTGGGTACTCGGTTATGCAAACAAAGGCTGTGAATGGGACAAACTGCCCCCAGTCAGGCCTGCGCTCCTGCCTTCTCCTCCAGGGGCACTGGCCCAGGCAAGTCGGGGCCTCTGAGCATCTTCTGAGCAGGCCTGCATCCCTGCCACGGCCCCAACCCCCTTGCAGCCCTCCCAAGTGGGTCCCCCTCCCCCTGCTCCGGGCCCTCCAAGGGGGGCTTCCGGGCTATTGCCCCACACCACGAGCGGAGGCCTCTGGTCTTATTTTATTTTATTGAACTCAAGGAGTCTTGTTTGGTTTGGTTTTGAACTTAGAGTGGCAAGATTTGACAATACCAGAAGCAAGAACATTTCTCAGCAGACGGTGCTGACCGGTACAGTCAATCACACGCAGGAAAGTGACGCTCATCTTATTCAGCTCGTGTCTCTGATTTTGTAGAAGCTTCGCTGCCTGGAAAACAGACTGCAAATAAATAAAGTGCACTGAGAGCCCATCAGGCAGCCAGGGCCGACTGGGGGGAGAGGGGAGAGCTGGGGGAGGAAGCACGCTAACTACTCAAGGCCAAAATGGTCAGAAAAGCAGAGGCAGGAACACATGCTGAAGATGTGCGGACCCTCCCCAGTCCCCGGGCCCCGCGCTGAGACTTCCTGCGCCCTGGGGACCGGGACCGGGGACCCACGGGGCGGGGCGGGGCGTCCCTGCAGAGGAGGGGTCTCAGGCCAGGGGCCCTGAGGCTCCCCCCACACTTCTCCCTGTTGGGAAGAGGTGTCATAGGCCCCGGGCAGCTCCAGCTGAGCCACAAGGCTGCAGCTGGGGAGCAGGTCACCCCGAGGGTGAGACCTGGACTTGAACGGGGCACATCTGTGGATCAGCCCCGAGGAGGCCCCTCGTCCTCTCCTCTCAGGCAGCCCGTGTGGCTCTCGCAGGCTGTCCCCACAGATCTGTGGATGGAGTCAGCAGGCTGGCAGGCTCCCACAAGTGGTTCCGGGTGGAAGGGGATTGGGTGCAGGAGGGGCCACAGGACCGGGGATCCCAGGACACTCGGTACAAGGAAGGAAGCCAGTACACCCTGTCTGCGGGGAAACTGCAGGGGATACATGGTGGCCTCGTCTGGCCTCAGTCCCCAGGGCCAGGCAGGCAGAGCCCTTCACCCAGGACCGGGCTTCCAGCTGGACGGCAGAGGAGGGCAGGTGGTGTGACCCTGGGCCACTCTGTCCCCGGGGCTGACCGGACCACTTCGGTTTTCAGTCCCAGGAACTCGGAGCACTGGGGGCCGAGAGCAGCCAGCGGCAGAGCGGCTGTGGGACCGGGGTCTTTCCTGGCTCCCCCGGGGCCGAGCCTGGCCATCCCGGTACAGGGGGAGCAGCACACCCGGGGCCTCAGGACCATCCAAGCCCATCTAGAGGAGGTTCTCTCGCGTGATCCTGGGCTCGGGGGGCCAAGCCTGGGGACAGAGAGATAGGGTTATGCGTGGGTCCCGGCCCCGTCCCCCACACCAGCTTTATCCCTTCACCCTCCTGGTTCCGTCACGTTCCCAGGAGCCACGCTACCCCCCACCCCCACTCTGCCACCCAGACTGAGAGGCTTCTGCCGCTCGACTGCTGAGGAGTCCTTGGTCACGCCTGGGGTGGCGCGGCAGGGGAGGCCAGGCTGTGTAGATGAAGGCCTCGGCTCCACGAGGGGTTCTGGGACTGTCTCCCGTGTCCATCTCAGCCCCGACTGTCTTCCCTGTGACCTGTCACCCCCCCCCCCCCCCAAGGAAAGCCAGTTCCCCACACTCCCTACCCTGGGCCTCTCTCTCCCCCTAGGTGCCCCGAGGGCCTTGAGGTCCCCTCCCCCACCCCAACCTGTCCTGCCAGGTTTTCTGGAAGACAGGGGACAGATTCAGCCCCACCACTTCTTATGTGTGTGGCAAGGGCAAATCTCTTCCTGTCTCAGAGCCCGCTTTTCCAATCATGGGGTGGGGAGAACAGAACGCCCTCAAAGTGTTGCTAGGAGGTCTAGTGTGGAGGTGACAGGGTCTCGTCCTTCCCCACGCCAGAACTGGACCGCTGGGTACCCCACCCCTCCGTGCCTCTGCCTGGAAGGCCCTTCCTGTCCTCCTGGGCCAGGCCCTTTGCCCAGCAGCTCCCCGGGGCAGCTCTAGGGCCAGGGGCGCCCCTGGGCAGGGATTTGAGTCTCTTGACAAGGCCAGAGAAGGGGCGGGTCACCACCTACAAACACTGGTTCCTGAAAGACAGAAAGAGACGGAGACTTGACAGTGCCTCCTCACCCAGAACACCCCCTCCCCTTTCCCCAAGTGCTGCCTCCTCTACAAGCCCCTCGTCCACCTGCTCTCCCCACCCCAGCCTGAGAGCTGCCCTCTGCTCAAGGAGATCCCCATTGCCCTAGCTCCTCTGGGTGCACAGGGGCTGCTGGAGGCGGCATTCCGTGGCACCTGGCCGGCAGAGGTAGGGGCCGGAGGGAGCGTGGAGCGTGGCTGCGATGGCGGAAGAGCAAGACTGTGGGGGCAGGGATAGGGCGGAGCAGCCTTCCCACTCGTCCAGGTCTCCAAACGTCCGGCCCCAGGATGCCCTCAGAGGGGGAAGGGAGCGGGAACAGGCCGAGAGCGGCCCCCCAGCCCCCAACACAGGACAGGAGGCAGTTCTGCCAAGGGCTGGGCGGGAGCTGTGGAGACCCCAGGGGCCTGAGAAGGGGACCGACCAGGGGTTTGGCCAAGAACGCAACCACCCTTCCTGTCTGGCCCACAAGGGGGTGAAAGATGGCAGCCTCTTTTCCTTCTAGAGCCTTCCCCGGCGCCTCTCCCAGCCCATTCCCTGGGGTTCCGGTGGCAGCAGAGGGGCCTCAGGGGACAGCGGGGCGGGGATGGGCCGACCCTCCGAGATGCCCAGGCCGCCGCCGCCCCTCACCCGTCTGGGAATGAGACCCAGGGAGTCCTGGGCACCTGCGGCCCCCCCTCCCCGCCCCGCCCCGCCCCGCCCCTGCCTGGACAGCTCAGGGGCTGGCTCCCTCGGGTCCAGGGCACAGTTCCTGCCGGCCACCACGATGTCATGGCAAGCGCTCCCGCCGGCCCGAAGCCCCAGCCTCTGGCCTCCTACCTTGTTGGTCAGGGCCAGTCAAGTCCCTGCTGCAGAATTTTTCCTTTCTGCTTCCCCCACCCCGGCCAACGTGAGGCGACAGGTCGGCCGCAGTCAAATGGTGTTTTCTTTCTCGAGCCCGACGGAAAGGACCCGTCTGGTGAGTTTCTGTGCAATGGGTCACCGGCCGCGACGCGTGTGGGCGGGTCGCGGCCGGGGCCCGGCTGGGTGGCTCGGTGGCCCGCGTCCTCCCGCGGAGGTCTAGGGTCCGGGGGCCCCGGCCGCCCCGCCTCCTGCCCCCGCCGCGTGCGGGCGGCCGTCCTCCATGCCGGCGCCCCTGTCCGTCTGGGCCGCGCGCGCCGGTCCCTCTGGCCGGGGCTGCGGCGGCGTGCGCTCACTCGATCCGCACCTGCAGGCGGACGTTGAGCATCACCGAGGCCACCACGTAGAAGTAGGGGAAGTTCATGCGCAGCCGCCAGGCCAGGTCGAAGAAGGTGATCAGGGTGCGCGTGAGCCCCTTGCAGAAGGCGCCGTACGAGCCGCGGGCCGCTGCCGAGCGCGACAGCCGCAGCGCCAGGCCTGACAGGGCCGCCGCCGCCGCCGCCGCCGACAGAGCCGCGGACGCCGCCATGGGCCTGGGCCCGCGCAGGCCCCGCCGACCGACACGAGTGCGAGCGGCCGGGCAGGTGGACGCGAGGCCTGCAGCGCCCCGCCCCGCGCCGCCCTCTGTCACCTCTTCCCTTGCTGGCCCCGGGATGCCCCACCGCCGCCACCTCCGCCACCGCCCCTTCTGAGCCGCTCGCAGAGAGCTCCGCCCACGGAAAGCTCCGCCCCTCACCGGCTGCCGCAGCGGCGGCCGCCAGTATAACCCCGCCCCCCTCTTGGCCACACCCCTCCCGGGCGCTACAGAGCGGCCGCCGCTGTCATAGACCCGCCTACGGGACCGCCCCGCCTGCAAGCCCCTCCTCCTCCTGGCCTCCCAAGGGCAGAGCCCGAGGGCGCGAGTGGTTTGGAAGGTAGTGCTGCCCAGGGATTGCTTTTGCTGAGTATCCTTGAGGGGAGGGGAGGGGAGGGGAGGGCCGGAAGGTCTGGACCGCTATACTGATTCTGTATTGAAGGCCCACTGGGAAGGCTCCCCCGGTTTACCTTATCCCCTGCCCCACCATCTCCTCCGAAAACCCCGCAGGGCGACCTGTTGGATCTTTCTTTAATTCACATTTCTCTGCTAACTCAGCAGAGTTTCCCCAAGCCACAGACGCATTTTTCCTCTCTGATATATTTGCTGCTCATGTGTATTTCTTTATTATTTCATTGCCTTGTTACCCCTGTTGTCTTTATCTTTCACATCGTAGTGATTTTTTTAATTTTTTTATATTTATTTATTTTTATTTTTTTTTTTTTGAGAGACATAGAGCACAAGTTGAGGAGGGGCAGAGAGAGGAGACACAGAATCCGAAGCAGGGTCCAGGCTCCGAGCTGTCAGCACAGAGCCTGACGCGGGGCTCAACCCACGAACCTCGAGATCATCACCTGAGCCCACTTAACCGGCTGAGCCACCCAGGCACCCCGACCTTTCACATCATAGTGATTTCTAAGTACTCTTAAGTTTATCTTTGCCCTGGATACTGCACAAGGTCTTCTCAGTTTTTATTTGCCCTTGTTTATGGCTTTCCCCACCCCCCTTGCCGGTGGGCTTAAAAGTCCTTTCCTGGTTTCATCTCATCTTTGTTCTAAAGCACATCCAACCCAAACTTTACCACGTTTTCAAGACTACTGAAGTGTTCAAGCTTCATTATAGCATGACTTTTGAAAAGCTGTCTGCAAGAAGTAGATTCACCATGACCTCGGCCCAGTTTTCACAAGAAGGGCTGGCCTGGGTATTTAGGCTCTCTCAAAATGCCTATTCATCATCACGTTGAACATGTGTGGCGTCTCTCTAATGAAGGAACTCAGCAGAGTTATATACGCTTTTTGAGCAATTGTCATACCTACATAGTCATGGGGGAAAAAAGAGAATTTCAGAAACACTAGGTTATTGTGTGGCATCATGGCTTTATCCACAACATAACCATGCACAGGTGTGAATGCATTAAAAAATGCTAGAGCAGATAGATCAAATAATCAACATTGTTTACCTCTGATTAAGGCAGTAGGAAGACATGCTTTTTTTTTACTCTCTGTATACGTATGTATATCCATTTGTATAAGTATTATTTGTGTAATACAATGAAAAACTTCCTCATTTGAAAAAGAAGGGCCACAGAAATTCAGGCTTAAGCCACATAGAAACCCTTTTGTTCCAGACTGAATCCAGCCTCATTCACTTCTATAGCTTATTTCCTCTAATCTAATTTCTGAAACCCCTCCTTGGCTTCATTTCATTTATTTTTTTAATTTTACTTGTTTATTTTAGAGAGAGAGAGAGCTCTGATGGTGGGGGCAGAGAGGAGAGAGAGAGAGAGAGAGAGAGAGAGAGAGAGAGAGAATCTCAAGCAGACTCCATTCTCAGCGCTGAGCCCGACTAGGATCATGACCTGGGCTGAAACCACAAGTCTGACACTTAACCGAATGAGCCACCCAGGTGCCCCATCATCTCATTTATTTGTAACATTTTATTTTGAAATAATTATAGACTCACAGAAAGTGGCCAAAATAGTGCGACAAAACCTTGTGCCTTTCACCCAGCTTTCTCAAGGGCTACATTTTCTATAGATGCAATGTAATATCAAAACCAGGAAATTGACATTGGTACATTACTGTTAATTTGTGTGTGTGTATGTGTATTGATCTAGCCATTTTATCCCATGTCAGGATTCCTGTAACCCCCATTACAATCAAGATACAAAAATATTCCATCACCACAAAAGACCTCCTTTGTGCAACCTCTTTGTACTCACTCTGTCACCTGTACATATTTTGTTAGAGTTATATCTATTTCATTTTATTTGGAGTGGCTGTGAGTGATACTATGCGTTTAATTTTGGTTTCCACATGTTCATTGTTAGTATATAGAACTGAAATTGAATTTTAATTAAATATTTTTAAATTTTGAGATAGTCGTAGATTTGCATGTGGTTGTAAGAAAAAATACAGAGAAATCCTATGTACCTTTCACAGAGTTTCACACAGTATTGCATCTCTCAAAAGTATGGTACGGTATCAAAATCAGGATATTGACACATCTATCTATCTTGTTCAGATTTCCCCCAATTTACTTGTTCTTGTGTGTGCATACATTTAGCTCTATGCAATTTTATCAGATGTGTAGGTTCATGCACAGTCAAGAAATAGCACTTTCTTCACGATAGGGATCCCTCATGTTGCCCTTTTCTGACCACATCCACTTCCGTTCCCCTCTCTCCTTAAGACCTGGCAACCACTAATCTGTGTTTTCTATTTTCTTTCAAGAAGGTCATACAAATGGAATCATACAATGTTTATCCTTTTGGGATTAGCTTTTTTTTTAAGCAGCATCATTCTGTGGAGAGTCATCCAGCTGTGGGGCATGTCTTGTCAATAGCCACTTCTTCTTATTGCCAAGTAGTATTCTTTGATGGTTGCATCATAGCTTGTGTGCCATTCACCCATGAAGGACATCAGGGTTGTTTCCAGTTTTGCTATTAGGAATAAAGCTGCTGTGAATACCTGTTTACAGATTATCATGTGAACCAAATTTTTTACCTAAGATAAAGATCCCAGAGTTCAATTTCTGGGTTGTATGGCAAGTGCATGTTTAGTTTTGTGATTCCAGAGTGGCTGTGATATTATACATTCCCATCAGCAATTTTTGAATACATCCAGTTTCTCTGCATTCTCATTAGCACTGGGTGTTATCACTGTTTTTTGTTTGTTTTTTTTTTTACTTTTGCCATTCTGGGATCTTTCATTGTGGTTTTAAAGTTTATTTATTTATTTTTGAGATGGGGTGAGGGGCGGGGGGGGGGGGAGAGAAAGAGAGAGAGAGAGAGAGAAAGAGAGAGAGAGAGAGAGAGAGAGAGAGAGGGAATCCCAAGCAGGCTCCACACTGTCAGTGCAGAGCCCAACATGGGGCTCAATCCCACATCCCTGGGATCATGACCTGAGCTGAAATCAAGAGTCTGATGCTTAACCAGTGCTGGGAAATGTCTTTTGTCATTTTCTAATTGAGGTGTTTGGTTTTTATTATTAAGTTTTGTGAGCTTTTTTTAAATATATATTCTACATATGACAAACACACGGTTTGCAAATATTTTCCTCCCAGTCTGCAGGTTTGTCTTTTCATTCTGCTCTCTTGGAGACAAATTTTTAAATTTCGATGAGGTCCAATTGACTTATGGATTGTCGTTTTGGCATCAGATGTAAAAACTGGTTTGTTTAGTTTAGTTTTGTTTTTACCAGGACTTAGGTCCCAAAGATTCTCTCCTGTGTTTTCTTTGTAAAATATTGGTTTTATTTCACATTTCGATCTGTGGTCCACTTGAGTTCATTTCTGTGGAAGGTTCGGAAGTTTAGGTCCAGGTCCGATTTTTGATAAGAATGCCTAATTGCTAGAGCACAATTTGTCGGGAAGGCTATCCTTCCTTCATTGAGTTTCTCTCCCATGTTTGTCAAAAACCAGTCGAGTATATCTCTGTGGATGGCACCATATTCTGGCGCATTGACCTATGTGTCTATCGTTTCTTTAATGCCATACTGTCTTGGTTACTGTAGCTATCTAGTTTATGTTAATATCAGGTGGAGTGATTCCTCCCACTTTCCTTTTCTTTTTCAACAGATCTTCAGCAATTCTAAGGCTTGTGTTTGTCCATATATATTTGTCTATGGGTTCAGAAAGCCTACGCCAGAAATAGTGTGAGACTTACCAAGTTGGGGAAGAATTGACATCATTTCTGTTCTTAGTCTTCTAATCCATGAACACAGTGTGTCTATTTATTTCTTTACTTATTTACTTGTTTATTTATATCTTGATTCCTTTCACCAAAATTTGTGTAGCTTTCTGCATTTGACCCTATACATGTTTACTACATATTTCTTTTCTTCAAAGCAATTTTAAATGATGTTGTGTTTTTCACTTCGGTTTCTGCGTGCTCATCATGGCTGTGTAGAAAGTCTGTAGAATTAATTAGAAGTATGTTGTTTATTTTCCACATGTTTGGATATTTTCTGGTTAATTTTCTGTTACTAATTTCTAGTTTAATCCAATTGTGATCAGAAACCACGCTCTGTGTGCTTTCAATTCTCTTAAATATTTTTAGATTTATTTTATGATTTTAGGAAGAGCATTACTCTGTGGAGTGTTTCTAGAGGCAGCCAGTATGGGTGATAGAAGAACTGGGTCCCAGGTGCCTGGGTGGCTCAGTCGGTTGAGCACCCGATTCTTGATTCAGCTCAGGTCATGATCTCGCAGTCATGACATCAAGCCCTGGGATGGGCTCCATGCTGGGTGTGGAGCCTGCTTGGGATTCTCTCCCTCCTGCTCTCTCTACCCCTCCCCTGCTCATGCACTCTTTCTCTCTTTCTCTCCCTCTCACTCTCTCAAAATAAATAGATAAACATTTTTTAAAAAGAACTGGATCCAAGTCTTGTGATGAATGATTGAAAGAAACATTTGTAGTTTAGAAAACAAGACTTATAAAGGAGATGTAAGAACTCCTTCAAATACTTGAAGGTCTACCAAGCTTAAAAGGGATTAAACTACTGCTTTATTATTCCATGGTTTAGAATTCAGGCCAATGAGCTGAAACTATTCTTGGTCAACATAAGGAATGGACAGCCTTGACAAGTGATGAGGCTCCCACCGTTTTAAGTACCGAGAAGCACGTGGAAATTAATTATTGGTTGGAGATATTGTTAAATTAAGTTTTCCATGATGGAGCCATTACACTTCAGTGGCCTGAGTGATCCTTTACAATCCCAGTCTCATGTGCTTCCAAGTTCACCCATGTTTATGTTCATTATAAAATTAAGTAATTTTATTGTGTAATTTATTTGGATACCTATTTTTTGTACAAGAAGCATAAAACTATGCTTAAATGTGAATGTATCTTTAAAATAATGTAAAATTTGAAGGTTCTTGTAGACAGCATAAAGTTGGGTGATGTTTGTGCAAAACTCTATCCTGCTAATTTCTTTCGATTGCCATTCTTATGCTACCTACATTTAAAGTAATTATTGATGCATTACAGCTTAAGTCTGCCATTTTATTCTTTGTTTTCTGTTTGTTCATTTTGCTTCTCATTCCTCTTTCTCTTTTCTTGTTTTCCTGTAGGATACTTGAGCATTTTTTAGGAACTCCATTTTTATTTACTTACAGTGTTTTTGAGTATATGTCTCTGTAGAGCTGTATATTATTTTATTTTATTTATAATTTTAATATTTATTTCATAGTTTTTTCAATGCAATATACACGTGTACATATTACAGTTTACTGGTGTTAGCACTTAAACCCATGGAGTGAAGTAGAGAAACTTTACTTCCATTTAGGTCCTTTTATCCTCCTTCGCTTTAAATATAAATAAGTTAAGTATTTCCTCTATGTACATTGAACCCACATCAGATGATGCTATAGTTTTTGCTTTAACCATAAAATAGGATCTTAAAAACTCATGAGGAGACAGTGCTTCTATCCTATTTACTGCTACTTTTTCTCACTCCGTCAGTCTGTCTTCTTGCCTGGAGGCCCATCCTCCTTATGTTACCATTTCCTTTCTGGTTTTAGGGGACTCCCGGTAGCCATTCTTTAAGAGTAGGTCTGTTGGCAACCAATTCTCTTAGATTTCCTTCATCTGAGAATGTCCTTGTTTCACCTCATTCCTAAAGGATGTATTTGCTGGATACAGAATTGGCAGTTGACACTGAGTGGGAAAGCAGAGGACCAGGAGGGGATCAGAGTGATGGGATGGAGGGTCAGCTCCCCACCCACCCTGCTGAAACTGGGAAAATGAGAGGGGCACTTTGGCTGAAGGAAGGTGGGTGTGTTGTCCAAAAGGTGTCCTATTCTGTGAGGCCACCCTTTTCCTGGCCTTGGCCCAGGGGGAGCAAGCTTTTCTTTGTTGACGGTTCTGGGTTTCAGACTTCTCCAGTGCCACCGTAGGGATAAGTGGCAGGCAAGGAGCAACCCGGAGAATTCATTGCCATGTCTTTCCTCAAGTCCTAAGGTCCCCAGGCAGCCTTGCTTCCATCTTTCAGAGATTTCTGTTTGAGATGTAATCAACATACAATAAAATGCAACACTATTAAGTATACATTTTGAGGAGTTCTGTTAAAGTTACACATCTGTGCAGCCATCACCACAGTCAAGATATAGAACATTCCATCATAACAGAAAGTTCTTTTGTGCCTCTCCCAGTCACTCCTTCCCTCCACACCCATCCGCAGGCCACCCCTGATCTGTTTTCTGTCATTACAGATTTGTTTCTGGTATTCATTCCCTTGGGCAATCCACAGCCTTGAACATAGGCTGGACTCCATGACTTACATTTAATAGTAACACTTACATTTATCAGTAACACTTACATTTAATAGTAACACTTTTTAATTGTAGCCATCCTACGGGGTGTGTACTGATATTTCACGGTGGTCTTCTTTTGCATTTCCCTTATGATTAATGATGCTAAGTATCTATTCATATGCTTACTTGCTATTCAATATCTATTTTCTTGTAAAGTGTCTATCCAAATCTTTTACCACCTTTTATTTTACTTATTTTTTTCATTTATTTTTTTACTTTAGAGAAAGAGAGAACACATGCGAGGAGAGGAGAGGGGCAGAAGGAGAGAGAGAGAGAGAGAGAGAGAGAGAGAGAGAGAGAGAGAACCTTAATCAGACTCCAGGCTCAGCGTGGAGCCCAACAGGGATCTCAATCCCCTGACTCTGGGATCATAACCTGAGCCAAAATCAAGAAATGGATGCTCAACTGACAGAGCCACCTAGGCATCCCTCTTTTTCCCCCTTTTAAAAATTAGGTTGTCAGGGTACCTGGCTGGCTCAATTGGAAGAGCAATAATCTTTGCAATATACTTCTGTCCTGAGCATGCAGTGAAGGCATGCACACAACTTGTGTCTTTCCAAGGCATCTGCTTTATTCAGTCACCAAGCAAGGTTAACATAATTATAAAGCAGGTTCAGGATTCCCAACTCAATGACACTTCACCATGTGTTTAACTTGGTTTCTTACATGTCACACACAAAGCAAAGCACAAGTCACACAACAAACAAGATAGAACAGGGGGTAGGAAGTTCACAAACCAAACACGTTATCAGTCTGCAGGCACACAGTTGAGATAAGGCCTCAGTCTGGTCCAGGCCAGCTCTCCGGGCTTACTGTTTATTTATGTTCAAGCAGTGACAGATCTCAGGTCTGTTCAGAGATTGATCAGGCAGAGCCCTGGGTAGCAGCTGCCCTTCTGAAGTGGTCAGACATAGAGAGGTCAGTGTCTGAGGAGTCTGACAGTTTGCTGCAAAAAATCCTCTTTTTAAAGGTTTTTAATCAGTCTTGGGCCTCTGCAGACCTCCTCTGTCTCTGCTGGTTATCTGTTCTGAGGGTCTCATCAGCTGGCGCTGGTCTCTGCAATATCTGGTGTTAGCTTCCATGCCCTTAGCTGTTACGTCATCGCTTGACACAGGCTCCTGCTTGACATGAGTGACTCCATCTTGCTCTCCACAATTTCAAAGACCAGAAGGTTTTAATCCTGATAAAGTGTATTTGATCAGTATTCTCCCTATGGTTCATGGTTTTTGGTCCTGTGTGAGAAACCTGTGCCTGTCCCAAAGTTACCAAGATCTTCTCCTATGCTTGACTTTAGAAGTTTTATAGTCTTCTTTTACATTTTTTTCATGTTTACTTTATTTTTGAGAGAGAGACAGACAGACAGACAGACCATGAGCGGAGGAGGGGCAGAGAGAGAGGGAGACACAGAATCCGAAGCAGGCTCCAGGCTCTGAGCTGTCAGCACAGAGCCAGATGCAGGGCTCGAACCCACAGACTGTGAGATCATGACCTGAGCTGAAGTCAGACCCTTACCCGACTTGGCCACTCAGGCACCCCAGAAGTTTTATAGTCTTAGTGTTTCACTTTGATCTGTTACCCGTTTTAGAATAATTCTAGCCTGGCTGCCAGAAGTGTCTGTGCACAGGGAGAGAACTTTCCTGCTCTGGCTGAAAAAAAAAAAAAAAATTGCGTCCTGCATAAAAGACAATGTCCATTTCATTTATCAGACACCATTATGGAGGTATAATTGACAGAACATATTTAAAGTGTATAATTTAATAAGTGTTGTCATGTATATCCTCTTGAAACCATCACTGTGCTCAAGTGAAAACATCCATCACTCTCGGGTCTCCTCACACCCTTTGTAATTTCTTCCTCCCACGCTTTCCTACCTCCCACACCTAAGCGACCACTGATGTACTTCCTATCATTATAGATTCATAGGAGGAAGGGCCACTCACCAGGAGCTACAATTGTGGAGGGACATAGCCATTGCCAAAGACACAATGACAAGTCAGGGTTGTAAGAGGCAGGGAGGCAGGGAGGCAGGGAGTAAGAACCTTGGCCTCTCCCCTCCCATCCTTGGATTTCGTGAAATTGCTTACCATTGGCCAAACCCAACTACTAGCAAGAAGGCAAAGGAAGTCAGGTAATGCAATCTATGAGGTGCAGCCTTCTAGGGCACATAGCACATAGAGACAGTCACATGCACATAGCATGTCCAACAGTCCTCTTTTTTCAGGAACTGTTGATGGAAAAGGTCCAGCACTGGTCAGCCTATGGGCTTGTAACGTGAAGAGAGCAGAACCAGAGCTGTCAAGACCAGCCAGACAAGTAAGTGCCTCCCTATGTAGGAGGAGGTGAGGGGTGCTGGGCAGAGGGCAGCCCCTCTCTCCTGTCCCATGTGCCATCATTAAAGATGGTGTTGAAACCCCTTCTCTGTGTTTGTACTATGCGGTGACATTTTTCCCAGTCTTCATTTGTGTTCCTATGTCCACTGTGTGTGCTGCTGTTACAGACATATCGACTTGGTGTTTCCATGTAGGAAAAAGGGAAAAGATGAGACCCATGGACCAAGTGGAGAGCAGGGAGGGTGGTCTGCCAGTCTTTTCCTGCCATGGTAGAGTAGGCATGTGGTAAGGGTCTTGGAGGCATAGGCCAACAAAGTCACAAATACATCAGTGTTACTCTGCATTCTTCACCTTTGATACACGGTCCATTTTCTTGCTTTGCAGACATTGCTGGGACCACAAAGCATGTCTTACAGGCCTCCAGTATTGGAGTCTGGGAACCCCTTGGCTCATTCCCACAAAACTTCAGCTTCAAGCCTGGGTTTCCTCAGCCATAAAATGGGAATCATGCTTTGCTATGAGGAATGTTGCAAGGATCAAGAGAGATTATCTTTGTAAAGTGCCCAGCATGCAGGAGATAGTCAAGGGATTAGCAGCCCATATCCTTAATCCACATTTCGGGGCAGAACGTCCCGAACCTTGGTTTAGCATTTCTTCCTAGCCAGCCATCTTCCCGCTCCCTACCTCCCACCCCCACTCCTCCTCGTCCAAGCTCTTCAGACTTGATCATCATTTCCTTTGTTTGTCTTTTTTCCCAAGGGCACCAAGTTTCCTCAGGGATTAAATGGGTTTCTCTTTGGAAACCACACTTCTGTAATCTTACTCTGTAATCTTACTGTGAAACAAGAGGTGGCCCAGGACCCCCGGCTTTTCCTTGCTCTGAGCCATGTTCTGCCCCGGTGAACTTGGTTATGTGGAGGCTGACGTGGCTCAGTACCCAGCGCCTGTGAGGACTGTCCAGGATGTGAATATTGTGCATGCTGACCGTGCCTGACAGTTGACAGTGGCAGAAAGCTTTCTGCCCTGTCTTTTCTTGTATAAGGTCACTTCTTTCTGGGCAGTGATTAAATCATTGAAGATCAGGCGAAGACTTGACAATTAGAGACTGAGGGGTGGGGGGGTGGAGATGACCAAATACAAATATGAACTATCAGAAAATGTTCTCAAAGAGACTTTTTTAAAAAAAATTTTCTTAAGTTTATTTTTGAGAGAGAGAGAGAAACACAGTGTAAGCAGTGGAGGGGCAGAGAGAGAGAGAGGGAAACACTGAATCTGAAGCAGGCTCCAGGTCTGAGCTGTCAGTGCAGAGAGTCTGACCCAGGGCTCGAAGTCACGAACCATGGGATCGTGACCTGAGTCGAAGTCGGACGCTTAACCAACTGAGCCACCCAGGCACTCCACTCAAAGAGACTTTGACCTTCATTCTCAACAGACATCTCTGGTTATTCTCTTTTTCTATATGCACAGGTTTGATCACCAGGGTGGTATCATGCATCTGATGTCAGGAAAAGCTACATAATTTGCGGGGCTTCAGTGCAAAATGAAGATAAGTCTCTCATTCAAAACCTATTAAGAATTTCAAGATAACAATAGCAAAGGTTCAGACCAAACCCGGGCTTTGTTTGAATGCACAGGATGTACATTCATGAGGCCAGCCCCACACCTAAGATTCAAACCCCTAAATTTCTATTTGGTTAGAAACCAAACACCCAACCTCGCTTTTGTAGAGCACGTTGACATTCCAACACTCACCATAATTTATTAAATAATGTAAAAATCTAGGAATGTGGGGATCATTGTTATTTTCTATCTGTGACATGCTGAGGCCTTACATGTTTAGAAAAAGTGTAACCCCAAACCGTTTATTTGAGCCATGGCACTCAAGTTCTTTTACCAGGTGATTTGATGGTGACCAAGGGCCAGTCATTACCCAGATTTATAATCTGCTCTTGACCAAAATGTTGCTTATTTGCTCGACCAAGAAAGTTGTGAAGGTGAACTATATCTATAAAACTTCTCTTACCTTAGAAACCCTGTCATCTTGAATGCCTTTATTTTAGGCTGGGGGAAGACATCTGTGAGTTATTTGGTTTAATGAGCAACCTCACTGAGAAGAGGCGTTTAAAAAGGGCAAAGGAGTCCAAGAAGGGTGACTCTAATTGGTGGTAATCTCCAAATGTGGAAAAGTACTCACCCAAGGAAGGGGAAGGTTACTCTCCTCCAAATTTATGAAGTCTGGCTCCTTGGATCATTCTTGAGTTGACTTCTAGGCGGGACAAAAAATTTGCTATAAATTAGGAGTGATGTATTCCACATCAAACGAAGTGTTTTCTTTCTCCTTGTTATTGTCCTTATTGAAAAGAGAATGAAGTGTCATTGGAACTTTAAGGCAAGGCCATTGACTTAAACCCTGTGGACTACCTCTGGAGGAGGCACTTTTGCTAGTAATTGATGAAAAAGCACAACATATAAAAAGGCTGGGTATGCTAAATTTCTGTTCTATTCGAAATGACTGTTCAAACAATAGATGTGATATGTGCTAATGTAACTTTTACATTAGGTACATTAGGTCTAGAGACTTCAGAAGTGTACAATCAGATTTAAGATCACTGAAAATCCACCTACCTAGAATTATACTGGTAGCATTTTAGTGAATTTGTAGTTAAGCTTCCCTAACTCCCTAGCTAGACTGGGCAGAAAGTCTGGGTGTCTCTACCACACTATTACAGTAAGTGGCACAGAAGAGCCTAGTTACTGGCAGATTTCCAAAGAGCAGACCTATGAGCTTCTGCTAGAGGTTGCCTCACAGAGTCAGACTTTGCTTGGACCCTTCTCCATCTGATGATGCAGTAATTGATGTCCGGGCAAGGTATTCACCGGAGGGGGCAGAGTTAAGAGATGCCAGCTGGAAGTATGATGGGAAAGGAGCAGAGGGAGAACAGGACTGTTCTTAGTACACAAAGGAACCTGTGTAGCCTCCCATTCAGAGGGCAGCTTCATCCCTTCTCTAAATGTACTCTCTATGGGGCACCTGGCTAGCCCAGTCATGGAGCCTGGGACTCTTAATCTCGGGGTCATGAGTTTGAGCCCCATGTCAGTTGTGGAGCCTACTTAAAAAATAATATAAACAACCAACCAAACAAACAATTGACCCAACAAACCCAATTTCTTCTTTTCACTACTTCCCCCTTGGATGCTAAGTGGCTTCCTCTCTCAGGGTCTTTGTGAAGTGAGGATCTGTGCCAACAACAGAAGAGAAGCCCTATTTAAAAAAAAAAATTATAGGTGGGGGGCACCTGGGTGGGTCAGTTAAGCATCTGACTCTTGATTTTCCCTCAGGTCATGATCTCCTGGTTTGTGAGATTGAGCCCCGCGTTGGGTTCTGTGCTGGCAGCACGGAGCCTGCTTGGGATTCTCTCTCTCCCTCTGTCTCTCTCTGCCTCTCCCCTACTCGTGTTGTCTCTGTCTTTCTCAAAATAAATAAACTTAAAATATATATATCTGGATGGGGAAAGGTACTCCTTCCCTCTGCCCCCTGCTGGAAATTTCAGGCCTGTACTTGACCCTCAGGTGCCATCCTCAGTTCTCCTAGTGACTAGGTTGTTTTTTTGGAGCCTAGGTTCCAACCACAGATGGGAGACATTCGCCATGAGAAAAAATGTAGCTGTGTGTGTTCTTTCCTGAAAGAAAAAGCATTCCCGTTAAACCAGCCGATACAGGTACCCAAGCAGCAACAGTCCTTTTGGAAGAGGCACTAACTTGTTGGAGATGACCAAGTCATTGTTGCTGGTTGTGGAGGAGATGGTAATGAGCACACAGCCAGAGCTCCCAATGACGTAAAGCCTGACCAGGACCAAGAACTGTGCCCAGCATTTCATCTGTCTCCATCTTCTCAAAAACCCTATGGGATAAATAACTACTCTCACCTCCATTTTCACAGAAGAGATTGATTATTCCAGCATTCATCATCATAGCTGACGCTACACCTTGTTTCTGTCACCATCTTCATGCTAGTCGTTCACACACCGAAACTTTAGCTTCTCTCGGGGCCATTTTGTTGCCCATAGTCTAACATGGCACCTTAAAATTATTCCAGCAGCCATCATCGTGCCTCTCGTGTTACATCAAACCTTCACCTCATTGCTGCCTTTCTCATCATGTTTGCTATTTCCCCCCGAAGTTTATTATTTAGGAGTCTTATTCAGGAGTCAACACTATGTGGTTGCCTCACCCTGAAACAATCTTTGAAGTAGCTGTCTTCACACCTAATGTCTCACACTGAACAATTGCCTTACTTCAGCCTTCATCATCATGCTGTGGTCATGCATACAACTTCAGCTTAATCTGGTGGTCATTCACCTAGTTATTATCTGACACAATGCTGATTCAACTCCAGTGGGCCTCTCCATCCTCAGGCTGATTGTCTCACCTGCATGCCGTCCTTATTCAAAGACATCTTCTTGGTAGTTGTGCCGTACTGAATCTTGACCTAGTCCATCGGTAATATTCTAGATTGTGGACACACCTTAAATCAAACCTTATTCCAGTGACGTTAATGGTTGTTGGGTCACACTGAACTCCAGCCGTTCTGCACCAGTACTCTTCTTGCTTGTGTTGGCTTGGTGAACCCTAACTGTATCTCGGCTCTCATCTTCATCCTGGTTGCCACTCACTGAACCTCAAAGGTATTCCAGTGTCCTCTTGATGCTTTTGCTGCAGACTGTTTATTCACTTTACTCCAGCGATCAACTGAATGCTTGATATCACCAAGCCAACACAAGCAAGAAGAGTACTGGCAGAGAACCTTGTATCATACTGAATCTTCACCTTGTTCCAGCAGTCCCCATCGTATTGGTTGTCTCATAAGGATCTTTAATCTAATTCCTATGGCCACCACTACACTTGTTGTCCCTCACTCAAGCATAATCTTATTCAAGCAATCATGACCCTGACACTGTTCAATCTTATGACACTTACCCCAGTGGTCATCTTCAGGTCTGTGGACTCCCACTGAACAACAGCCTGATGGTGGGGGGGGGGGGTCAGCTTCATGTTTGATGCCTCACAATCAACCTTATCCGTCTTCCAGTGGTCCTTTTCGTAACTGTAGTCTCACACCAAACATGTCCTTACTCCAGAGGATCTTCACATTTGTTTTCTTAGACTGAACCCTAACGTTTTTCCAGCAAGCATTTTATGCTTGTTGCCTCACACTGAAGCTTAAACACTTTTGTAATTCACCCACTTGTTTATTGTTGCACACTGAACCTTGCCCTTATTCCAGCAGATGTCTTCAGACAAATTGCCACATGTGGAGCACTAATCATATTTCAGGTTTGTCATCTCGTTCTGACCTTCTGTTATAACTGTCGTCAACATGCCTGAGCATCATGCTGAACCTTCATTCCAGCAGTAATCAAATCAGCATGCTCATTCCTCACATTGACTGTAACTTTATTCCAACACCCAATTCCTAGCTTTGTATTCATTTTAAGCATAGCTTATGTATTACTGGAATTATTTTTTCTAGTTCCAGAACTCTTTTTTTTTTAATGGTTACTTACTTATTTTGAGAGCAAGAGCGCGCATGCAAGTGAGCATATGGGCAGAGAGAGAGGAGAGTGAGAATCCTAAGCAGGCTCCCAAGCTGATAGCGAGGAGCCAGACGAGGGGCCTGACCTCATGACCTGAACCAAAACCAAGAGTCAGACGTTTAGCTGACTGAGCCACCCAGGCACGCCAAGAACTCTATCTCTCTTTATTTTTAATTGAAGTCTAGTTGACATACAATGTTACATTAGTTTCAGGTGTACAACATAATGATTGGACAAGTCTATACATCCCGCTGCGCTCACCGCAAGTGTAGCTCCCATCTGTCCCCATGAAGCGCTATTACAATATCACTGACTACGTTCCCTATGCTGTACCTTCCATGCATATAACATTCATCCCATAACTGGAAACCTGGGCCTCTCATCCCAGCTTTTTGTTGCGCACTTGGAATCACCTTAATTCAGGGATTGTCTCTACAGTCACCAACTCACGCTGAACATTAACCTTATTCCAGTCGCCACTCTTCACACTATTGTCACACTCTGATCCTTAATCATAATCTCTCAGCCATTTTCTTGGTTGCTGTGTCACACTGAATGTTATCCTATGCCTGCAGTGACCTTCCAGCTTGTGGTCACACTCAAAGCCTTTGCCTTACTCCAGCCGTCAAGTTCATGGTTGTTGTGTCACACTAAACTTTATTCCCCCAGTGATCTTCTTTCTTGTTGTTGCACACCAAACCCAACCTCACCCACCAGTCAGCTTGGATGCTCTTCGTCTCACACTGAGGAACAAACTCACTGTGGCATTTGTCATCATCCTCGTGTTAAACTGAAACAATCCTTTTCTGAGAGGCCATCTAATTGCTTAAGCTGCCCGGTGAACCTTAACTTCATTCCTGCAGACACCTTCAGGGTTGTTCTTCACACCGAGGACAGCCTTATTTCAGCACTCATCGTACTGAAACTTGGTGTCTCGTACTGAACCATAACCTTTTCCCAGTGAGAGTTGCCTGCTTTTGTAGTACAATGAACAAACGGTCATCCTCATGCTTCTGCTTTCAACCTGAATCTTAATTTCACTCCAGTGGTCACCTGCAGAAGTAATGCTGCACCTTCTGACTAGTCCACCAGTCAGGTCTCTAAGCCTGGTATCGAACACTGAACCCTCACCTTATTTCAAATGCCATCTATACTCGCTGTCTCGCTCTGAACATTAACATACTTATGGAAGTCATTTTAAAAAGTAAATGTGGATGCATTTGTTTGGTGCTAAACATTTAAAATAAAACAATCTCCTGAATTGTTATAGTTTAAAAATAAAATTTTCCAGGGCACCTGGGTGGCTCAGTCGGTTAAGCAACTGACTTCGACTCAGGTCATGATCTCAAGGTTCGTGGATTCAAGCCCCGCATCGGGCTCTGCGCTGACAGTTTCTCTGTTCCTCCCCTGCTTGTTCTCTGTCTCTCTCTGTCTCTCAAAAATAAATAAACGTTAAAAAAAATTTTTTAATAAAAATAAAATTTTCCAGTGCGCCTGGGTGGCTCAGTCCGTTAAGCATCCAACATTTGGTTTTGGCTCAGGTCATGATCTCACAGCTCATGAGTTCCAGCCCCACATCAGGCTCTGCACTGGCAACATGAAACCTGCTTGGGATTCTCTCTCTCTCCCTTTCTGTCTGCCCCTCCTCTGCTCTCTCTCTCTTGCTCTCTCAAAATAAAAAATAAACTTAAAAAAAAACAAATTTTTCCATTCTCTTTTAGAAAAAAACTGTAGCACAAATCAACTCAGTGAAAACAGAATTACATTTAAAATACATCTAGAAAGCAGGGGTGCCTGGCTGGCTCAGTTGATAGAGCATGCAACTCTTGATGTCAGGGTTGTAAGTTCAAACGCCACATTGGGTGTAGAGATTATTTAAAAACAAAATCTTAAAAAAATGTTTTTTAACTTTAAAATTTTTTAATTTAAATCTGAGTTAGTTAACACATAGTGTAATAATGATTTCAGGAATAGAATTTAGTGATTCATCACTTACATAGAACACCCAGTGCTCACCCCAACAAGTGCCCTCCTTAATGCCCGTCGCCCATGTAGCCCATCACCCCACCCAACACCTCACCAGCAACCCTCAGTTTGTTGTCTGCATTTAAAAGTCTCTTATGGTTTGTCTCTCTGTTTTTTGCTTCACTTCCTCTATGTTCACCTGTTTGTTTCTTAAATTCCACATATGACTGGAATCATCTGATATTTTCTCTGACTGACTTACTTTGCTCAGTTAGCATAATACAGTCCAGTTCCATCGACATTGTTGGAAATGCCAAGATTTCATTCTTTTTGATCACCGAGTAATATTCCATTGTATATGTATGCCACATCTTCTTTATCCATTCATCAGTCGATGGACATTTGGGCTCTTTCCATGCTTTGACTACTGTGGATAGTGCTGCTATAAACATTGGGATGCATGTCCCCCTTCGAGTCAGCATTTTTATATCCTTTGGATAAATACCTAATAGTGCAATTGCTGAATCATAGGGTAGTTCTATTTTTAATTTTTTGAGGAACCCCCATACTGTTTTCCGGAGTGGCTGCACCAGCTTGCATTCCCACCAACAATGCAAAAGGGTTCCCCTTTCTCTGCATCCTCACCAACATCTGTTGTTGCCTGAGTTGTTAATGTTAGCCATTGTGACAGGTTGAGGAGGTATCTCAATGTGGTTTTGATTTGTATTTCCCTGATGATAAGTGACGTTGAGCATCTTTTCATGTGTCTGTTAGCCATCTGGAGGTCTTCTTTGGAAAAGTGTCTATTCATGTCTTCTGCCCATTTCTTCACGGGATTATTTGTTCTTTGGGTGTTGAGTTTGGTAAGTTCTGTATAGATTTTGGATACTAACCCTTTATTGAATATGTCATTTGCAAATATCTTCTCCCATTCTGTCGGTTGCCTTTTAGTTTTGCTGATTGTTTCCTTCACTGTGCAGAAGCTTTTCATGTTGATGAGGTCCCAAAAGTTCATTTTTGCTTTTGTTTCCCTTGCCTCCAAAGACATGTCAAGAAGTTGCTGCAGCTGAGGTCAAAGAGGTTGTTGCCTGTTTTCTCCTCTGGGATTTTGATGGCCTCCTGTCTTACATTTAAATCCTTTATCCATTTTGAGTTTATTTCTGTGTATGGTGTAAGAAAGTGGTCCAGGTTCATTCTTCTGCATGTTGCTGTCCAGTTTTCCCACTACCATTTGCTGAAGAGACTGTCTTTTTTTCCATTGGATACTCTTTCCTGTTTTGTCGAAGATTAGTTGGTCATACGCTGGTAGGTCCATTTCTGAGTTCTCTGTTCAGTTCCATTGATCTATGTGTCTGCTTTGTGTCGGTACCATATTGTCTTGATGATTAGAGCTTTGTAATACAGCTTGAAGTCCAGAATTGTGATGCATCCAGCTTTGGTTTTCTTTTTCAACATTACCTTGGCTATTCAAGGTCTTTACTTGTTCCATACAAATTTTAGAATTGTTTGTTCTTGCTCTGTGAAGAATGCTAGTGTTATTTTGATAGGGATTGCACTGAATATGTGGATTGCTTTGGGTAGTGTCAACATTTTAAATATTCATTCTTCCAATCCATGAGCATGGAATGTTTTTCCATTTATTTTGTGTGTCTTCTTCACTTTCTTTCATAAACTTTCTATAATTTTCAGTGTATATATTTGTCACCTCTTTGGTTAGGTTTATTCCTAGGTATTCTACGTTTTTTGGTGCAATTGTAAATGGGATAGACTCCTTGATTTCTCTTTCTTCTGCTTCATTATTAGTGTATAGAAATGCAACTGATTTCTGTACATTGATTTTATATCCTGCAACTTTGCTGAATTCATGTATCAGTTCTAGCAGTTTTTTTGTGGAGTCTTTTGGGTTTTCCACATAGTGTATCATGTTATCTGCAAAGAGTGAAAGTTTGACTTCTTCCTTGCCGATGTGGATGCCTTTTACTTCTTTTTGTTGTCTGATTGCTGAAGCCAGGACTTTCAACACTATGTTAAACAACAGTGGTGAGGGTGGACATCCCTGTCATGTTCCTGACCTTAGGGGGGAAAGCTCTCAGGTTTTCCCCATTGAGGATGATATTAGCCATGGGTCTTTCATATATGGCTTTTATGATGTTGAGGTGTGTTTCTTCCATCCCTACTTTCTTAAGGGTTTTTAATCAAGAAAGGATGCTGTATTTTGTCAAATGCTTTCTCTGCATCTATTGAGAGGATTATGTGGTTCTTATCCTTTCATTTATTAATGTGATGTATCACATTGATTGACTTGCACATATTGAACCAGCCCTGCATCCCAGGTATAAATCCCACTTGATCGTGGTGAATAATTCTCTTAATGTATTGTTGGATCTGGTTTGCTGTATCTTGTTGAGAATTTTTGCATCCATGTTCATCAGGGAAATTGGTCTATAGTTCTCCTTTTTAGTGGGGTCTTTGTCTGGTTTTGGAATCAAGGTAATGCTGGCCTTGTAGAATGAGTTTGGAAGTTTTCCCTCCCATTCTATTTTTTGGAGCAGCTTCAAAAGAATAGGTGTTTACTCTTCTTTAAATGTTTGGTAGGATTCCTCTGGAAAGCCATGTGGCCCTGGACTCTTGTTTGTTGGGAGTTAAAAACAACATATGAAAATATATAATAAAATATAACATAAACAAAAACATAAATATATATATATATATATATATATATATTTAGAAAACATACTCATAGTAGGTTAGTAAGTATGATATGTAATTGCTGGTAACAAAACCCAACACAAATAAAACACAAACACAAACATTTGCGTTTTATTGTGTTTGCATGCATCATAAAAAATAAAAACATGTTTTAAACTTTTCCAGGAGATGAATATAAACATATAAACAGACTATTTTCTTACATCATACATGAGAATAAACTCAAAATGGATTAAATACCTAAATGTGAGACCTGAAACCATAAAACTCCTAAAAAAAAACATAGGCAGTTATTTCTGGGACATCAGCCTTAGCAATATATTTATGGATCTGTCTCCTTGGGCAAGGGAAACAAAAGCAAACATAAACTACTGGGACTACACCAAAATAAAAAGCTTCTGCACAGCAAAGGAAACCATCAACAAAACAACAAGGCAACATACTAAATGGGAGAAGATATTTGCAAATGATATATCTGATGAGGAGCTAATATCTAAAAATATACAGAACTTATACAACTCAACACCAAAAAACCAGTCTGATTAAAAAAGTGGGCAGGAGGCTTAAATAGACATTTTCCCAAAGAAGACATACAGATGGCTGTATGTAGACACGTGAAAAGATGCTCAGCATCATTAATCATCAGGGAAATGTAAATAAAAACCATGGTGAAATAAGTCAGACAAAGACAAAATACCATATGATTTTTGGACAAAATATCACATGATTTGCACTTACATGTGGGATCTAAAATGAACAAACAAACAAAAACAGACTCTTAAATACAGAGAATAAACTGGTGGTTGCCAGAAGAATGGAAGATGGGAAGACGGGCAAAATAGATGACAGGGAATAAGAGATACAAATGTACAGTTATAAAAAAAATAAGTCATGTAGATGAAAAGTGCAGCATAAAGAATATAGTCAATAGTATATTGTAATATAACGTTGTTCGGGGACTACACTTACGGTGAGCACTGAATATTGTATAGAATTGTTGACTATGTTGTACACCTGAAACTAATATAACATTCTATGTCAATTATACTTTGATATTAAAAATACATATAAATAGAAAAAACTGTCCCTTGTTTCTTTTTGCCGCAAACTTTCTTCTGTATTCAGTGATAAAACTTTTTACTTTTCAAAAGCGTATGACAGCTCTCAGTATGAAGTTCTCACCGTAACATTCACATTTCATTTTATGATATACATAGCAGGCATTCATGATGCGTTTTTAAACGGAATAATTTAACGTCAAACCCGGGATGCGGCCATGTAACCAGAGAAGACGTACAGCCAGGAATGTACCACATCAGACTGTGCATGCATGCAATGCTGTGGTGTCTCACTTGCTCCCTGCTCACACGCAGTTGGGCCTGAAGGTAACTGCACACTAGACTTATAGCTTAGGAGCCGTGTCCAGTGCCTGATCCTGCTACAGAAATGCGAGCTGAGGCAGGGCTTGAATTTTGACCAGTCTGAATCTGCCTATGAGCAGATTCATTCTCTGCCACCAGAATCTGTTCCACAGAATGTTCCATCCCGCTGAGAGTCAATGATTTCCACGATCACTTGTTTTAATAGAATTTATCCTGCCACCTTTGCCCATTACTAAGCCGTTTGCAATCAATGCTTTGCTCCTTCCCCGTTTCATTCCTCCATTATCCAGTGTGATGTGATTTCTGTAAAGGACCTGGTCACTGAGTGTAAACAGAGGAGGTAGAGATGAGAGCCCACTGCCCCTTGGGAAGGGTGCTCAGGCCCCCAAGTCAGCTCTAAGGCGCAGGCGCACTTCTGCCCCCCTCCCCCCCCCGCCACCTCCACACCAACCGAGACTGGTAGCAGTCCTTTTTAAAAAAAAAAATTTAATGTTTATTTATTTAGGACAGGTAGAGGCAGAGCACGAGAGGGGGAGGGGCAGAGAGAGAGAGGGAGACACAGAATCGGAAGCAGGCTCCAGGCTCCGAGCTGTGAGCACAGAGCCCCATGCGGGGCTGTAACTCACAGACCGCTACAGCATGACCTGAGCTGAAGTCGGTCGCTCAACCGACTGAGCCACCCAGGCGCCCCTTATCTCACTTTGAACGTAAACTTATTCCCAGGTCTGCTTCGTGCCACGTCTTATAGTGAAACTTACCCTTTCCAGGCTAGAATCCTAATGGGCACCTGTAGACAACACTGGGTGCCCAGCACTCTCCCAGGCCAGGTGTCCAGGCTGGCAGCCTGACCCTACTATTCCTGAATGCCTAAGAAGGCATATACCTGCACGCTGCCTCAAGGAAGAGGCTCCAAACGGCATATGCTTGATATCGGGAGAATTACTAAGTCCCTGAATCACGTAGAGATCCAATCAAGTATACTTATCCCAGGAACCACTCCTTCGGCCATGACCAAGAAGCAGACTACCTCTGTACAAGTTTATGTGATGTGGTTTCAAATCTAAAGTTAAGACACTCAAATGCTACAAGCCCACTTGAAACCATGGATCGTTTACTCCTTGAGGGAACTTGGTCATCACGTTATCAGGTACAGAGAAGAAAGGGAAACCTGAATGACTTTTGTAAAGTGAAATGCAGAGGGCTCCCCGAGGCTTCAGAGATAAAGTTCTGGTAAGCAACACCCCTTTGAGGCAATGGAAGTGCTCCTGTGAGAAAACCAAAATGGCAGATGGGTTCAGACTACCAACAGCCAACGGCTTTTAGCAGAGAAAAAAGGAGAGAGCCGTTTTCTTGAGGACAAACCCACTTCTCCATACTAAAGATGTTCAAAAACGAAATCCTGTAGCAACATGCACCTTTACTATGGGCAAATGACTTGTACTAAGAGGCTTTCTGGCATCACGTGGAAGAATTGACTTTCAGTCCCACCTTTACCAATAGGGGTGACCCCTCCCTTGTGTATGGGGTAAGGTCTTGGTACGGCTGTATTAATCCAACAACTCGTTGATGTTTTTAATCCCAGGGGACTTTGAAAAGGTAAAGCAGACTGTAGGGGCATGAGAAAGTTAAGACACGCCCTCTAAGGGGAAAAAAACCAGACTCCAAAGTTTGGAGACACTATTGCCAGAACTCAGTGCATCAAGGAGATCAGAATGGAACTTGAAGATTGAGGTGGATAGAAGGAGCATCCTGGTTTGGACTTACCACTCGCATGGAAGGTGTCGTGGACACAACAGAGAGATTTCTTCAACTTCTTGTAGCTCTTCGGCACCTGGAGTGGTTGAAGGATAAGGTGGAAGTCGTATTCGGAGGGGTGGTTAGGTTTCTCTATTTCACTGTTTTGTCTTCTCTAGACGCTTGAGCTCTGGGTCAGTTTACGTGGGAGTCAGAGCGGGGGCTTTGGTAAAACTAAGAGAACAGGAATTTTGTTTTGAAAGGCAGTAGGACAGGGGGAGTAGTTTAAGGAATATGGAAAATCCTGGAATGAGGTACAGAGTATTATTCATCCTGGACTTTCTTCCACGGCATGTAGCACTTCAAAATGCAAGCCATGTTGAAAGGTGAGGACAGTGGTAGGAGTGTCCAGGAGAGTGAGGGTCACGGGTGGAATCCGCCATGGCCCTGTTGAAAGGAAATTCTGAGTGCCGTGGTGACTGCGTACATTCAACACAAACTACTCCTATTGTTCATTTCGAAAATCTCGAGAAATTCTTCAGTGACTCAGTAGTTCTGTATCTTCTGAACGTAAACTGGTTTTCTAATATATGAATCGGGTTTCCAGGTAATCCTTGGAGATAAAATTCCGGCGTTGAACATCAGGGTTTCATGTGTATCAGGGATTGTGATGGGTTCCGCTCACCCAGAGGAAAGATGAGTATTTTCGTTATCTTTGGATCCTCAAAAAATGTGAACTTAGGCCTTGCTAGACCTCTGAGAAGTCCTGTCTGGCAAACCAAGATGGAAAAGCTGAATAGAGAATAACTTATCCATCATCACACCGGTGAGAAAAGAAGCTACAACCACCCTTCAGTCCCAGTAGTTAAAATTCCAGAACTCGGGGCAGGTGAGGGGGAGTGGGGGGGAAGGAAGGGGCGGGGTACACTGATTAATGCTAAGGAGAGGCTAGGAGGTGAGCTGTCTGCACATGTGTTCCACATCTGTTACAGAGGGACTAGCAAAGAAGCCGGGGCTGCCCAGGGCTTAAGTGTGAGCTTTGGTTATGGGCGAGATTATTCAGCCCATATCCCTAGGCTAGAAATGACAGCAGGCTTCACAACCTGCCAGTGAGCCACTAGGGGCTGATTCACCTGTGTGTCCCGATTGCCTGGACTTGAACCTGGGTAGCCTCGTCGGCACACTCTGAAGCAATCCCCGCTGATTCAGCAGGGCCACGGTCGCAAACACCTCAAGGCATCCAGTGCAGGCTCTCTGCTTTCAGGGGGATAGACCACCATGGAATGCTCAGATTCTCGGCTGGATATGGAGACTCTAGGTCTCTCCTAGGTCATTTGGCCTCCTGCTTGTACTGCCGGCCTTGACAGCTGGGCAGCTATTAACAACTGCTATATAACATCCAGAACGTATTCCCCAAAACACTTCTTACCGAGGGAGCAAGGAATGCAAAAATGAAGGGAGGCAGAATGAGGAGGAAATCAATCTCTCCTGGGTCACTGCTCCCTTCACAAACACCAAGATGCCCCTAAAGACATTAAAGTAATGGAGGGGTCCGAGACTGTATTCTAAATGTGTGCCTTACATCCAGGATCCTTATTGTCTAGGGCTTTGGGATACCTCCCAAATTTTATCAAACAGAAGCTTAAATTTTTTAAAAGTCTAAAACGAACTTTAAAAGCAGAAATAGAATGAACCTCATTTTCTAGTCTCAATGGGGCAAAACCAAAAGTTAAAAGGAACACTGCAGTATCGTATAGCTTTGGATCAAGGGGAATTGTAATGAAAACTGCAGGAACAAATAATTTTGAAATCATCAGTCGTAACAATGGGATGATTAATTCAACATGTCAACTTGACTGGACTAAGGGATGCCTGGATAGCTGGCAAAACATCACTTCTGGGCCTGTCCATGAGGGTGTTACCAGAAGAGATCCACATTTGACACAGTGACTGAGTAAAGCGTTCTGCTCTCACCAAGTGCATGGACAAGCATCCAATCTTGAGGGCCTGAATAGAACAAACAGGGGAAGAAGAGTGAATTCCCTTGCTCTGTTCTTGAGCTAGGATGTCCATCTTTTCTTGCTCTTGACCATTAAAAGCTTCTGCTTCTCCGATTCTCAGACTCTGGGACTTACACCTGCAACCCCCCGGTTCCCAGGCCTTCCACTTTGGACTGGGAGTTACACCATCGGCTCCCCTGGTTCTTACGTGTTCCAACCCGGGCTGAATTATACCACCAGCCTTCCTGCCTCTCCAGCTGGCAGATAGATTATGGGGCTTCCCAATCTTCATAACTGCATGAGCCAATTCCTATAATCTCTCTCTCTCTTTCTTTATATATATATATATATATATATATATATATATATATATATATATTTGGTTGTTTCTCTAGAAAATCCTAATGCAGACATTATATATAAAACTATAGAATGTGACTAGGACTAAAACCATATTTAGAGGAAAATCAACAACTGAAATGTTTTTTATAATTAAACAGCAAAGAATTAAAAGACAGTATCCTGGGGCACCTGGGTGGCTCAGGCAGTTAAGTGTCTGACTCTTGATTTTGGCTCAGGTCATGAATCTGAATGAATGAATGAATGAATGAATGAATGAATGAATGACATATCCTGAATATTTATTGAAAGCTTATCCTGTGTAAGGCCTGAACAATACATCTCTCATTTAATCTTCTTAGCACTGCTGAGATGGGTCCTGGTTTTTGCCCTTCATAGTAGGTAGATATTTTGCCCTTACCTTTCTGAAATGTTCAGAAATTTAATCAGACACATCCACACAATGTTCTAACTAGGATGTCTGTTTCCAAGATTTCACATATTTCTTGATTTGATGTCACAAGTACTTATTGGTGTGTGTTACATATGGGACAGTATCACAAGGCAACAGGTAACGGATGTTCTCTACCCTGCAAAACCCGGCTATGTGTGTATGCTACAGATGAGGGGGAGGATGTGGCTCACACTATGATCACAACTAAGCCTACTAGCTAAACTTGCCTGTAGGAAATGCTCAGAATGAGGCATGAAGCCGGCACCACGGCCGCAGGGAGTAAAGTGATCCCACCTTTGGGTGGGAGCAGCAGCCAACTGTGGCACTTGCTGCCATAGCTGTCGGAAGTGCTTCTGAGTTGTTCAAACCATCAGTTAATGTGATTGAAGCAGGAAGAGCATACACATTTCCACTTTATTAAAATATTGCATAGATACAGAGCAGTTGGGCACATCCATTCTAAGGCACTGTTCTGGTTTGAATGCAAGTCCACAAGAGAGAAAAGAGAAGCCATTACATTCCGTATTTTTCATCTCTACATTCAGACTCCTCCTGTGTTACATGTTTATTGCTACTGGGATGTCAATTTTAACTCCACACTTATAGCAGCATCATACAGGGACCTGGATGACAGGAATTAAAGATACGTCCTGGCTGTAGCACGTGATACGCTTTGGCACTTAATTACAAACTCTCTTGCATTGTTCTCCATTTATTTCCCAACTCTTGTTTAACTAACGATACTATAAACTCCTTATGAACCGGACTCACGGATTCATGTCTTTACTAGTTTCCATTAAGCCTAGAACAGGACCAATTAGGCACAGAGTACTTGCCCCCGAAATACTTATTTTCAACATCACTTCCGAGAACTTCAGTGGAATAGAACAAAATACACTTTCCCTACTCCTAGTTTAGGGAAAGAATGACTGGTGTCTTCATAAAGGGAAAATACTTGAATGTCCTACTTCTTGTATTTTATAACAAGGAACTAGGCTGAATGAATATTTTCATGTATTAACAGCTATAACTGACAAAGAGAGTGCCTCCCTTGCTACAGGAATTTGAGTCCTTACCACGATTATACAACGTTTATATAAGTAGCAATATGCGTGTGTGATTATAAGTAAAATTCAAAGAGGTTGAGAATCACTGAACGACTGATAAATTATCTCGATTGGTGACCCTCACCTCCTTAAAATGATGTGTGTGTTATATAAAAAAAAAATGTATATACGTAAAGAATTTTTCATAACACCCTTGAAACAACTGAAGATAACTAGGCTTGGGAGCAACAAAACTATACTGATAGCTATAGAAATGGTTAAAGGCAGTGTGTTCCAAGCAATGTTTGCAGAATACTAGTTCTGTGGGTTATTACCGGGTATACATGAAAAAGGGTTCTGGGCGTCAAATAAGTTTAGAAAACACTCAGCCAAAAGAGGTGCTTTTTCTGCCTTTACCGGAGGACCTCTCAGAGATCCTTGTATGCTGATGTGCATTGTGTATCTAGAAAAGTGGAGACAGCAGGGATTCCCGAACTTATTTGTAAAATATCTTGTAGAACTAAGTGCTCTATGACACACGGTTAGGGGGACACTGAATTAAAGAATGGGCAAAATCTTAAAAGCACGGAGAGACACATCGGTGAATACCAAAGGACAGTAAAAAGCCACAGACACTGGTTTCGCAATCTAAATTAAGTTAGATTCTACTTGTATGACATCAATTGTCCAAGGGATTCTTCCACAAAGAGCTTAGTTATTCTGTGAACAAAATAAATCATCAAGTTGATACTCAGCTCTAAGCAGCATCACCCCAGACCGCCAACTAAACAGACTAGCAAACTTTGCAAAAATTCATAAGTAAAGGTTAAAATCTTAATTTCCTTCGACATAAACAATCTCAATGGCAATAACCCAGTTCTTACCAGGCAAATGTGTTCTCGACACATTTTTATTATTTGACAAAACACACTGTCTCCTTGCTTACTACTTAGAGGACACATATAAAGCTTTGCACGAACATCATCCCCTTTTGTAATGACAGCAGAATAATTATGGTGCTGCTTTAGTAGTTATGTTGATAGACATGATCATCCATCATACTGACCCTACTCTGAAAAGGATTGTCATCAATTCTATGCTTTATGCTTATATCTATGACATAGTTGGCTTAGGACACAAAACATTTCATTGTAAAAAAAAAAAAAAAAAGGAAGAGAGACAGCATAAATCAAATCTGGGAATGTTGCAAGAGTAGACAGATAGTCTAGAATTCATATACTTTGGAAGAAGGGCTTTTTAAATAGTTTTTAAAACCTGTTCTCATAAGCTCAAACAAAAAGATTCTTCCAAGGCAAACAGGCTGCTGTTGGTTAACTTTTTTTTTTTTTTTTAGTTAGTGTCAATCTCTGTGGGAACCTGTTCTCTTCAAGATTCTTAAAGAAGTCCTCTAAAGTGAGTGACCTGGTGCATAATAAGGCCTGCCCTCTGCCTGAAGCTTTTAGAACAGTGACTACACTTGTATGGCTTCTCCCCTGTGTGAATTCTTAAATGAATAACAAGGCTCGGTCTCTGTCTAAAGCTTTTCCCACAGTAATTACATTTAAAAGGTCTCTCTTCGGTGTGAGTTCTCTGATGCAAAGTAAGAGCTGTCAGTCTACTGAAACTTTTCCCACAACTGTGACATCTGTGAGGTTTTTCACCCGAATGAGTTTTCAGATGTCTTTTGAGACTCGATCCATGACAAAAGCTTTTCCCACACTCAAGACATTTGTAGGTTTCCTCTTCAGAATGCGTTCTCTGGTGCCCTATAAGGTGCGACCGTCGAGTGAATCGCTTTTTACACACAGTGCATTCGTAGGGCCTCTCCCCGGTATGAAGCCGTTGGTGTCTATAAAGGTCTGAACTACGAAGGAATCTTTTTCCACACTCAGGGCATTTATGCGGTTCCTCTCCAGAGTGAATTCTCTGGTGCCCTGTAAGCTGCGACTTCCGCGCAAAGCATTTTCCACACTGAGGGCATCGGTGAGGTTTGTCCCCTGGACTCTTTTTCTTCTGGGGTCTGGGGTCGAGAGGCTCTTCTAAGTTGGAATTCTCAGGTTTCTCTCCTGCAGAGGGGTTCGGATGATCTATCAGTTTTGTTAAATCTGTCTGCAGATCCTCCGGGGGACTTTCCCACTGATTTTCCAACTGTACATAGTCTTTTTGCAAAATGGGCCCATGGAGAGCATTCCCCTCTAAAGTAACAATAAATGGATACATATTCTCCAGTTTTTTCTGTTTTGAAGGATCTTCTTCATTTTCTATCCCCATCTCAAAACCTGAGAGAAGAAACAGAAACTGAAGATGTCACTGCGTCCCACAGAGAGGAACACACGAGGGAAAAGGAAGGATTGTATTAAACCACCAGCAGGAATACAGAAACTCCTTGGTAGAATCCCAAACTCTTTACCCTGATGAAGGCCGAATTTTTCTTTTCTTTATTCCATGACGTCAATGAACCATGACTTACCTATCTTGGAGTCAAGTAACTGTTTCATTTCTTTGGAATCTTGTAGTTCCTTCACCCATGCCTCTTCTCGAGGCTCCAATGAAAAGTTCACGTCCAGCTTTGGTAGTGGATACCCTGGCCATAAGAAAGATGAGAAGCAGAATAGTTTATGTCATCAGGGGTTTTCTCTGACGACATCTGGGACATGTGGCCGCTTAAGGTCTACTTTCTCCCCAATGACTATGACTCCACCCAAGATCTCTCACAAGAGACTCTCTTTTTTAAAGATAAAAACAAAACATGTGATGAGAGAACATCCTTTCGTGCTCAATTCAAGGCCATTCTCCTCTATGGGAGGAGAGTAAACCATTTCTGTGTTGAAATCAACACACTACATGACTTCTATATCTAGTATGATATTCAATTTATTCAGGTTAGAACCAAAATAGGCAGTAAATCTTCATAGAGTTTTGGCATAAAACTGAGAAATGCTGCTATTGATACCGAGTGAAGAGAAAGCTAAAAGTTGGGGTTAGGAGGGGCACCTGGATGGCTCAGTCAGTTAAGTACGTGGCCCTTGATTTCTGCTCAGGTCATGAACTCTTGGTTCGTGAGTTTGAGCCCCAAGTCGGGTTCTGTGCTGAGAGCTCAGAGCCTGCGTGGGATACTCTCTCTCCCTCCCTCTCTGCCCCTCCCCCGCTCCTGCACATATGCACGCCCTCTCTCAAAAATAAATACGCTGAAAAAATTAATAAATAAATGTATGGGTTACGAAACTATTTACTAGAATCTTTTCTATTGAGATTTTCAAATAAAATGGAAAATGACTAGGTTGCCAACAAGCAAAAGCAGGGTTTATGTTTATTTCAGGGGAAGTCTAGAAGTGCACTCCCTTGAAATTAACCCCAAACACCATCCAACGGTATTTCTATCAGTCTAAGAACAACTAGAACAAGTTCCTACACTCACTGTCCGCATGTCCTACCACCTCTCTCCCCACTGACAGCTGCTGTGGCTCACATTCTCTTTCCACGACCTTTCCTGTTGCCTTGAAATCTAACTGCAGGATGCTGTTTAAACATCAGCAATATTTTTTTAAATAGTAGCATTATTAAAATACATTAGGAAAGGATCGGGGCGCCTGGGTGGCGCAAGTCGGTTAAGCGTCCGACTTCAGCCAGGTCACGATCTCGCGGTCCGGGAGTTCGAGCCCCGCGTCGGGCTCTGGGCTGATGGCTCGGAGCCTGGAGCCTGTTTCCGATTCTGTGTCTCCCTCTCTCTCTGCCCCTCCCCCGTTCATGCTCTGTCTCTCTCTGTCCCCAAAATAAATAAAAACGTTGAAAAAAAAAATTAAAAAAATAATAATAATAAAATAAAATACATTAGCAAAGGAATGAAAATTTACGTTTCAAAACATTATGTCAAAACATAGGAAGGGGACTAAAATACCTTATTTTATATTTTCATGGAAAAAAGACCTTTTGCAATTAAGAATGACAAACAAAAATGCATTTCAAATACAATTTTGTTTAAGTTCACTATATTGTTGAGGTGCCCAGGGTGGCTCAGTCTGTGAAGTGTCTGGCTCTTGATTTCATCTCGAGTCAGGGTGTTGCTGTCAGTGAGTGTGAGCCCCAGATCGCTGGGGCCTCTCTCTCTGCCTCTCCCCCCATGTGCTCTCTCCTTCTCTCAAAATACATAAGCTTACAAAAAATGAAAAATAAATTCACTGCATTGTTTTTGTTTAGATTGCAAAGCGAAGAGTGGGATCAAAGGGTAACATGGCACAGGTCAAACAAAACTGGGGGTTCCAGATCAAAGGAAAGCTGCCATGAGGGAAAAGTGAAACTTGAAAGAGGCAGACTAGCAAAGGCCTCGGTGTAAAATGTGGATTTATAACCGAAATGTAGTCGGGGAGGTGGATTTCCAACGTATCACGAGGAGCTCTGCAGACCTACTTCCCAATGAAACTAGTGACAATTATTAAAAATAAAAAACCAGGATGGGGCGCCTGGGTGGCTCAGTCGGTTAAGTGTCCGACTTTGACTCAGGTCATGATCTCGCGGTTTGTGAGTTCGAGCCCCGCGTCGGGCTCTATGCTGGCAGCTCAGAGCCTGGAGCCTGTTTCGGATTCTGTGTCTCCCTCTCTCTCTGACCCTCCCCCGTTCATGCTCTGTCTCTCTCTGTCTCAAAAATAAATAAACGTTAAAAAAAATTTTTTTAATAAATAAAAAAAAACAGGGGCACCTGGGTGGCTCAGTCAGTTAAGCGTTATTTGGGCTCAGGTCACGATCTCACAGTTCATGGGATCGAGCCCCGCAATGGGCTCCATGCTGACAGCTAGGAGCCTGCTTGGGATTTTCTCCCTCCAGCTGCCCCTCTCCTGCTCGTGTTCTGTCTCTCAATAAATAAACAAACTTTTTAAAAAATTTTAAAAAATAAAACAAACATGGGTCCTAAGGGCCTACAGCAAACTAGGAAACATCTATTTTTTTTTTAATCTGCTAAAATTCACAGGTAATAGGGAGATTCTTTTTTTTTTAAAGTTTATTTATTTTTGAGAGAGAGCCAGAGCACGAGTGGGGGAGGGGCAGAGAGAGAGGGAGACACAGAATCTGAAGCAGGCTCCAGGCTCCGAGCTGTCAGCACAGAGCCCGACGCGGGGCTCGAACTCACAGACCGTGAGATCATGACTTGAGCCGAAGTCAGACCTTTAACTGACTGAGCCACCCAGGCGCCCCGGTAATAGGGAGATTCTTGAGGATTTAAACCACAACAGTTCTCTTTGGTGCCGCTCCCCGCTCCACTCTACACTGGCACAGGGACCGAGGCAGCCTCTCCCCCAGACCCTTCCGAGGGCTATCTTCTTGGAAGGGGCAGGACCTCAGCATTTCTCATCCTACCCCAGCTACCCATTGTTGATTCTAAGGTCCAAACAATCGTGGCTGCAAGGTGGGGACAGCTTTTATCTGCCCAGTCTCTACTGGTGGCATGGAGGAGCTACCCTGGGTGTCCTATTGGTGACAACACTAGAGTACTCCCTGTTTGTCCTTGTAAGGCAGTTGTGATTATAAGACAGTGGTTCTAAGCCTGGAGAGGCAACCCAAGAAGACCTGAGGGCCGGACCTAGTGCTCAGCTGGAAAGTGGCAGTTTCACTTAGAGATAAGCACACCATTTCCCCCACCTCCAGAGCAATGTATCAGAGATTTGGCCTCGGAGAAGCAGGCCTTAAAACAGGTAGCTCCTAATATATTCTCAAAAAAAACAAACAAACACCTGATTCATTTGCAACAGAGGATGAACATTTAAGCCTAAGGATATTCTAAAAAAGAGCACAGATGATAATGAAAGGCAACAGGAAAGAGTTTGATAGATTTACGGACTATACACCCTAAACCCCAGGCTGACTAGCTTGCTGAAGAAAAGTGGGGGGAAAAAGACAAGCTGGGAGGAGCCCTCCTGGGATCACAACAAATCTCAAAACCTGATCTCAGGAGCTAGCCCAACAAAGGTATCTGAAATTGACTAGATTGGTCCAGGGAGAAATTATGCTCCAGGGCATTGCTGAAAACAATAGAGCAATTAGCTGGAAATTAATGGCAGGGTCAGGTCAGGGAAAGAGGCAGCCAAAGAAAGCCCTGTAAAAGTGCTGCCTTTCCAGGGTGACTGTGTGCACATCCGAGACTGTGCTCCCTGAGGGGCAACATCAAAAGGTTAACATTTCACAGTGGACTAGAGTTGACTGAAGGAACGCAGCCATTACCAAACAAATAAGCAAACAAATAACAATAACAAGCCCTAGGGAGGGGAAAGAAGGACTCCGGAGTTGCTACAATGTTTTATCTAAAATGTCCAGTTTCCAACAAAACATGATGAGCCATGCATGTGGACAGGAAAGTATGACTCATACACTAGAAGAAAAAAAAGAGTGGGGACCGGACTCTGCCTATGTGAGTGACTAGATAGTGAATTTAGCAAAGACTTCAAAGTAGCCATTATGAGTATCCAAGAACGAAACCAATCCATGATTAAGGAAGTAAATTATGATGACAAACAGCATTACATCACATCACATCAAATAGACAATATCAATAAATAGAACGTATAATAAGAATCCAGTGGAAATTCTGGAGCTGAAAAGTACCATAACTGAAATGAAAAATTCCCTAGAATGGCTCAAGAATGGATGTGAACTATCAGAACAATCTCTGAACTTGAAGACAGATCAGTAGAGATTATACTATCAGAAGAACAGAGAGAAAAAAAGAATGAAGGGAAGTGAATAGAGCCTCAGAGAAAAGTCGGGTACCACTAGGTGCCATTATAATAGATGTATAATGAGAGAACCAGGAGAGGGTGAGAGAAAGGAGCAGAAAAAAAAAAAAACCAACTTGAAGAAACAGTGGTGCCAAACTGCCCAAATGTGTTGAAAACACATTCATCTACACATCTCGGAAGCTAGATGAATTCCAAGCAGGACAAACACAAAGAGATCTTCAAACACACATATCAGAGAACCTGGGTGGCTCAGTCAGTTAAGCATCAAATTCGGCTCAGGTCATGATCTCCGGGTTTGTGAGTATGAGCTCCACATCAGGGCTCTCTGCTGTCAGCACGGAGGAGCCTGCTTGGGATAATCTGTCTCCCTCTCTCTCTCTCTCTGCCCCTCTCCTGCTCTCTCTCAAAAATAAACATTTTAAAAAACCAGACATATCATAGTAGAAATCCTAAAGGTCACATAAAAAGAAGAAAACCTTGAAAGACAGCAAGAGGAAAATGACTTGTCACTTACAAGGGAACTCCAATAAAATTAAAGGCCGAGTTCTCACTAGCAACACTGGAGGCCAGAAGACAGCGGGACAACATATTCAAAGTGCTCAAAGAAAAATGAGAAATTATATCCAGAAGAGCTATCTATAAAAAATGAATTGTGAGGGGCGCCTGGGTGGCTCAGTCGGTTAAGTGTCCAACTTCAGCTCAAGTCATGATCTCCCCATTCATGAGTTCGAGCCCCACGTCGGGCTCTGTGCTGACAGCTCAGAGCCTGGAGCCTGCTTTGGATTCTGTGTCTCCCTCTCTCTCTGCCCCTCCCCCTCTCACGCTCTGTCTCTGTCTCCAAAATAAATAAACATTTAAAAAAATTTAAAAATTAATTTGGGGGCGCCTGGGTGGCGCAGTCGGTTAAGCGTCCGACTTCAGCCAGGTCACGATCTCGCGGTCCGGGAGTTCGAGCCCCGCGTCGGGCTCTGGGCTGATGGCTCAGAGCCTGGAGCCTGTTTCCGATTCTGTGTCTCCCTCTCTCTCTGCCCCTCCCCCGTACATGCTCTGTCTCTCTCTGTCCCCAAAATAAATAAACGTTGAAAAAAAATTTTTTTTTAAAAAAATAAAAATCAATCTGGAATAACAATATTTCTAATAAACAAAAACTGAGAGAATTCATAGGCAGCAGTCTTGCCTAACAAGAAATACTAAAGGCAGTTCCTCAGTCTGAAAGCTACTGATTCCAAATGGGAATTCAAATCCACACGAAAAAACAAAGGGCACAACAAGGGAGGGTAATTATAAAAGACGGTATAAATACTAATTTCTGCTCCTTTCTTCTCTTAAAAGATTGAGAGAGAGAGAGATAGAGAGAGAGAACGAACAAACAAGCAGGGGAGGGGCAGAGAGAGAGGGAGACACAGCATCTGAAGCAGGCTCCAGGCTCTGAGCTGTCAGCACAGAGCCCGACGCGGGGCTCCAACTCATGAACCCTGAGATCATGACCTGAGCCGAAGTCAGTTGCTTAACTGACTGAGCCACTTAAGTGCCCCTCTTCTCTTAAAAGATTTTAAAAGCAGTGTATAGAACAATATATATGTAGTGCACTGTTGGGCAAATAATCTGTAGAAATGTAATATATTTGCCAATAACAGCACAAATGAGGTGGATGAGCGCAAAACTGTATGGGGGTAAAAAAATGACTCTAATTAATAACTAAAATCCACAGGGAAGATGAAGAAAACCGGAAATATACATAATGTTAATACAACAAAAGTCATAATATCTACTTGTATTTCTTTCTTCTCTAGCTCTTTTAGAAGGCTTAAAATTATATAAAGTAATATCTTTAACAATGTATTTTTGGGTTTCTAACATTTTTTGAGGTTTTAACATTTTTAATGCAATATGTATGATAGTAACACCACAAAAAAGGAAGAAAATAGAGGTATATATAAGAAATATTTCTATATTTTACTAGCATGAAATTAGTATAAATCTAAATCTGATTACGTTAAGATGTACATGCTAATCTCTAGAGTAACCACTAAGGAAATAATGTTTAAAAAATAGTGAAAATTGATTTAAGTAAAGTGCTACATTCAAAACATTTACTCAGTGCAAAAGAAAGCAGCAAACGAAGGACAGAGAAACAAAAAAGATATGAGAAATATAGAAAACAAAAAGTAAAATCGCAGATGTAAATTACACCATATCAAAAATCAGGTTAAACATAGATGCATTAAACAACTCATTCAAAAGGCAGAGATCATCATACTAGGTTTTAAAAATCCATCTACATGCTGTCTACAGGAGACACACTTTAGATTCAAAGAAACTAACTGAAAGGGATGGAAAAAGATATATCATGCAAATAACAACCACAAGACAGCCAGACTGATTACACTAATATCATACAAAATGGACATCAAAACAAAAAAGTTTCTAGAGATAAAGAGGATCAGTTTATAATGGTAAAATGACCAATCAGGAAGATACAACAATTCTAACCATACATGCACTTAAAAACAGAGTACCAAATACATGACTGCAAAAACTGACAGAAAGAGTAAAAGAAATAGACAATTGAGCAGTAGCAGAGACTTAAATACCTCTTTGCACTACTGGATAGAATATCTAGGCAGAAGATCAACAATAGAAGACAAAAAATTATAATCCTACTAAATGTCACAGACATTTATAGAACATTCCACCCAAGAAGTATAGAATATGTGTTCTTCTCAAGTGCACATGGAAAATTCTCCAGGGCAGTCAAGATGCTATACCATAAAACAAATGTTCAAAAATGTGAAAGGATCACAATTACAAAGTATATTCTCCCACCAAAATGGAATGAAGTTAGAAAAAAATAACAGAAGGGTGCCCGGGTGGCTAGGTTGGTTAAGTGTCCGACTCTTGATTTCAGCTTAGGTCTTGATTTCAGGGTTCTGAGTTCAAGCCCTGCATGGGGCTTCACGCTGGGTATGGAGCCTACTTAAAAAAGAAATAACAGAAAGAAACTTGAGGACTTCATAAATACAAGGTCATTAAACAACACACTCTTAAATAAATAATCAATCATAAAAAAATCAAAAGAGAAATTAGAAATACTTTGAGATAAATGAAAATGAACACACAATATACCAAAACTTAGGAATGTACCTAAACCACTGCTTAAAGAGAAATTTATAGCTATGAATGCCTATATTGAAAAGAAAGAAAAATCTGAAATTAATAACCTAACTTTGCACCTTAAAATATTAGAAAAATAAGAGCAAACAAAACCTAAAACAACCAGAAGAAAATAATAAAGATTAGAGCAGGATTTAATGAAACAGAGAACGGTAAAACAATAGAGAAAATCAATAAAACCAAGGTTGGTTCTTTGAAAAAAATTAACAAAATTGACAAATCTTCAGCTAAATTGACCAAGAAGAGAAGAAAGAAAACTCAAATTACTATGATCATAAATGAAAGGGGAACTATTACTACTAACCTTACAGAAATAAGAAGGATTATAAAGGAATAGTATGAACAACTGCCCAGAAACAAATTAGATAAATGAAATGCACAAATTCCTGGAAACACAAAAACTACCCAAAACTGATTCAAGAAGAAATATAAAATCAGAATAGACCTATAACAAGTAAAGGTACTGAATTAGTAATCAAGACACTTCTCACAAAGAAAAGCCCAGGTCTGGATGATTCAGTGGTGAATTCTACCAAACATTTAAAGAATTAACACCGATTCTACATAATCTCTCACTGAAAACAGAAGAGAATGGAACACTTTCCAACTCACTGTACTGGCATAAGGAAAGAAAAATGTATCAGTGGAATAGAATTGATAAGCCAGAAATAGCCTTGTCATTTATTGTCAATCCATTTCTGAGAAAGGTACCATGACAATTCAATGGGGAAAGAATAGTTTCCTCAACAAATGGTGCTGGGCCAACTAGATATGCACATGTAAAAGAATGATGCTAGTCCCATTTCTCACACCATATACAAAAGTTAATTCATAATGGATCAATGATCTAAATTTAAGAGCTAAATCCACAAGACTCTTAGAAGGAAACATAGGTACAGAGGCACCTGGTGGCTCAATTGGTTGAGCATCCAACTTTTGATTTTGGCTCAGGTCATGATCCCAGGGTCATGGGATTGAGCCCTCTGCTGGACTCTGCATTGAGCCTGGAGTCTGATTAAGATTCTCCCTCTCTCTCTCTCTCTCCCCCTCCCTCTGACCCTCCCCTGACTCACGCTTTCTCTCTCTCTTAAAAAAAAAAAAAAAAAAAAAAGAGGGGCACCTGGGTGGCTCAGTTAGTTAAGCATCTGACTTTGGCTCCGGTCATGATCTCACAGTTCGTGGGCTCAAGCCCCATGTCCAGCTCCACGCTGTCAGGGTGGAGCCTGCTTGGGATTCTCACTATCTCCCCTCTCTCTGCCCCTCCCCTGTTCGTGCTTTCTCTCTCTCTCAAAAGAAATAAACTTAAAAAATATATTTAAAAAAAGAAGGAAACATGGCTATAAATCTTCATGACCTTGAATTAGGCAACAGTTTCTTAAATGTGACATCCAAGGTATAAACAACAAAAGAAAAAAAAACAGCAATTCTTCACAAACACATCCAAAAAACAGAAAAGGAACAAAGGGTTTCCCACTCAGTCTATGAGGCCAATAGTACCCTGATAACAAAACCAGATAAAGACAGGACCAAAAAAAAAAAAAAAACACCTACAGACAGTATCTCCGATGAAAATAGATATAAAAATCTTCAACAAAATACTAGCAAACCAAATCCAGCAACATATAATATGAATTATACACCAGGATCAAGTAATATTTGCATCAGGAATGCAATGTTGGTTTAACATTCAAAAGTTAAGGAAATACACCATTACAAGAGAATAAAAAGTAAAACCATGATCATCTCAATAGACGCACAAAAAGCATGTGACAAAATTCAAGAGTTTTTTTGATAAAAACACTCAATAATCCATGAATAGAAGGGAACTTCCTCACCCTAATAAAAGGAATCGAGGAAAGGCCCACAGCTAACATCATAAATAACAGTAAAAGACTAAATACATTTCCCCTGAGATCAGAAACAAGACAAGGATGTCCGGTCTCACCACTTACATTGAATATTGTACTGGAGGTTCTAGCCAGGGTAATTTGGCAAGGAAAAGGAAGAAAAGGTATCTAGATTAGAACAAGATAAGTAAAGCTATCTCTTTTTTCAGATGACATAATCTTTGATATAGAAAATCCTAAGGAACCCACTAAAAAATAATTTGAACTATTAAACAAGTAGGATTACAGGACTCAAGATCAATATGCAAAAATTAATTATAATCCTATATAGAGAGATATTAAGTTTATTTATTTTGAGAGAAAGAGAGCACATGCACGGGAAGGGCAGAGAGAGAAAGGGAGAGAGAGAATCCCAAGCAGGCTCCATGCTCAGTGCATAGCCCAATGCGGGGCTAGAATTCACAAACCGTGAGATCATGACCTGAGCTGAAACCAAGAGTCAGATGCTTAACCGACTGAGCCACCCAGGCACCCTGTAATCCTATATATTTTTAATGAACAACCCAAAAATGAAATTAAGAAAACAGTTCCTCTGGAAGAACTATTAAAAAGAATACTTGGGAACAAATTTCATAACAGCAGCGTAAAAACTTATACTTGGGCAACTATAAAAAATGTAAAAAAAAAAAAAATGAAAGAAAATCTAAATAAATGGAAAAGCACCACATGTGTATGCATCACAAATTTAACACTGTTAACATGGCAATACTCCCCAAACTTATCTACAGATTCAACACAACCCCTATGAGAATCCCAACTGACTTCTTTGTAGAAACTGATAAGCTGATGCTAAATATCACATGGAATTGTATCAAACTCAGAACAGCCAAGACAATCTTGAAAAACAAAAGCAAAGTTGGAGCCCTCACACTCTCATATTTCCAAACTTACTGGAAAGCAATAATAAAGACAGCGTGGTATTTCCATAAGAATAGACATAGAGATCACTAGACTAGAGCTGACCGTCCAGCAGTAAACCCATATACCTGTAGTCAACTGATTTTGGACAAGAGTTTCAAGTCCATTCAATGTGAAAAGAATGAGCCTTTTAGCAAACCATGCTGAAACAACTGAATATGCGAGAATATATGTAAATATACATATTATTTGGGCCGCTACTGTGCAACTTATACAAAAATTAATTGAAAATGAATCAAAGCATTAAATGCAAGCTGAAACTATAAAACTCTTAGGAGAAAATTTAGGGGTAAATTTTCATGACCTTGTATCAGGCAGTGGTTTCTTAGGTATGACATAAAAAGCACAAGCAACAAAACAAAAAATAGTTAAACTGGACCGCATCAAAATTTAAAAAAAAAAAGAACTTTTGTGCTACAAAGGACACTATTAAGAAAGTTAAAAGACAGTCACAAAACATGAAAGACTACTTATAAGTCATACATCTAATAATAGACTTTTATCTAGAATATAAAAAGATCATACACAACTCAATAATAAAAACACATATAATCCTACTTAAAAATAGGCAGGGGTGCCCAGCTGGCTCAGTTGTTAGAGCATCCAACTCTTGATCTCAGGGACCGGAGTTCAAGGCCCACATTGAGTGTGAAGCCTACTTAAAAAAAAATAAATAAATAAAAAACAAAAATAGGCAAAAAATCGAAATAGGCATTTCTCCAGTGAAGATACACAAACGCCCAATAAGCCCATGAAACGATGCTCAACACCATTATAGTCTTTGAAGAAACACTTCACACCCACTAAGATGGCCAGAATAAAAATCTCAGATTCTTCTCAAGTGCATATGAGACAGTTTCTGGGATGCAGATGGTATGTTAGGCCACAAATTCATTTCTATATATTTAAAAACACAGATCTCATTCAAAGTACTTACTCTGACCACAATGGAATGAAGTTAGAAATCAGAACAGAAGGAAAACTGGAAAATTGACAAATTTGTGAAAATTAAATAACACCCTGTTAAATAACCAATGGATGCAAGAAGAAGTCACAAAGAAAATTAGAAAATACTTAGAGATCAATGAAAATGAAAATGCAAAGTACCAAAACTTTTGAGACATAATGAATGCAGGGCTAAGTAGGGAATTTATAGCTATAAATACTTACATTAGTAAACAAAAAAAGCCCAAAACAGTAACATAACTTTACAACTTAAGGAACTAATAAGAAAAGAAAAACACTAAGCCCAAAGCAGAAGGAAGGAAACAATAAAGATCAGTCAGAGATAAACAAAATAAAGACTAGAAAGACAATAGAGAAAATCAATGAAACCAAACATTGGCTTTTTGAAAAGATGAATGAACTTGACAAACCTTTAGCCAGATGAACTAAGACAAAGAGACAAAGAGAAAGAAGGCAAAAATTGTTAAAATTAAAGTCGGGATATTTCCAATCATTCTACAGAAATAAAAACAATTACAAGACAGCACTATGAACAACCGTACACAAACCAATTGGATAACCTAGATGAAATGGATAAATTACCAGAACCACAAAACCTACCAAGACTACATAACAAAGAAACAGAAAGATCTGAATAGACCTATTCAGTAAACTAGTAAAGAGAGTGAAGCAGTAATCAAAAATCTCCTGACAAAGAAAAGCCCTAGACCTGATGGCTTCACTGGTGGATTCTACCAAACATTTAGGGAAGAACTAATACAAATCTTTCTCAAACTTTTCCAAAAAAAAATGAAGGGGGGGAAGCACTTTCCTCATCCTCTGAGACTAACATTGCCCTGATACCAAAGCCAGAAAAGACACTGTAAGAAAATGACACAACAATATCCCTTATGAACATTGATACAAAAAACCCTGAACAAAATATTAGCAAACTGAATTCAGCAACATATTAAAAGGATTATATAACATGACCAAGTGATATTTGCTTCTAGAATGCAAGGCTGCTTCAACATATGTAAATCGGTCAATGTAATATACCACCTTAACAGAATGAAGGGAAAAAAACACACCATTTCAAATGATGTGGAAAAAGCATTTTGACAAAATTCAACATCCTTTCATGATAAAAAAAACAAAAAACACTCAACACAATAGGAACAGAAGGAAATTACCTCCACACAAATAAAAGCCATATATGAAAAACCCACAGGGAACATCACACTCAGTGGTAAAAGGCCGAAAACTTTCCCTCTAAGTTGAGGTAGAAGGCGAGGATGTCTGCTTTGGCCACTCTGTTCAACACAGTACTGAAAGTTCTAGCCAGAGAAATTAGGCAAGAAAAAGAAGTAAAAGGAATTGAAATTGAAAAGGAAAAAGTAAAATGATCTCTATTGGCAGATTATATGATCTAGTATGTAGAAACCTTGAAGATTCCATTAAAAAACTGTTAACATAAATAAATGAATTCATCAAAGTACCAGGATACAAAATGAACCTGCAAACATCAGTTCCATTTCTATATACTAACGATGAACAATGAACAATTCCAGAAATTATGAAAACAGTTCCATTTACAATAGCATCGGAAAGAATAAAATACTTAGGAATTAAGTGCATCAAAGACTTGTACCACAAAAATGACAAAGCATTGGTAGAATAAATTAAAGAAGATATAAATAGGAGCGCCTGGGTGGCTCAGTTGGTTGAGCATCTGACTTTGGTTCAGGTCATGATCTCGTGGTCTGTGAGTTTGAGCCCCACATCGGGCTCTGTGCTGACAGCTCAGAGCCTGGAGCCTGCTTTGATTCTGTGTCTCCCTCTCTCTCTGCCCCTCCCCTGCTCGCACTCTGTGTGTGTCTCTCTCTCTCAAAAATAAATAAATATTTTTTAAAACAAAAAAAAATAAAGAAAGAAGATCACATCCCATGTTCATGGATTGGAAGACTTGATACTATTAAGATGTCAATACTACCAAAAGTGATCTACAGATTCAATACAATCTCTATGAAAATCCCAATGGTACTTTGTTTGCATTAATAGCAAAACCCATACCTAAAATGATATGGACTTTACAGGGATGCCCAAACAGACAAAAATTCGTGGAAAGGAAGAACAAAGCTACAGGACTCACACTTCCTGATTTCAAAACTTACTAGCATATAGACTAATGGAATAGAACAGACAGCCCATACATAAACCTTAATATATATGGTGAAATGATTTTTAACAATGATACCAGGATTATTCAATGGAGAAACAATACTTTTTTCAACAAATGGTGCTGGAAAAACTGGATATGTGTGTGCAAATGAATGAAGTTAGAACCTTACATAACAGCACGTGCAAAAATTAACACAAAACAGATCAAAAACCTAAAGTCAGGACCTAAAATTATGAAACACTTAGAAGAAAACATAGGGGAAAGCTTCATGACACTGGATTTGACAATTATTTCTTGGATATGACACCTAAAGTATAGGCAACAAAAGAAAAGGTAGACACAGAGTAGCTCATGAAAAATTTAAAAATTTATCCATCAAAAGACAGTTTCAACAGAGTAAAAAGGCAACCCACAAATGGGAAGAATATTTGCAAATCATATCTGATAAGGGATTAATATCTAGAATATATAGAGAATTCTAAAATTCAACAACAAAGCACATTCCGTTTTTGAAATGTACAAAGGGAAATAAACTTTAAAAAAAAATGGGGCACCCGGGTGGCTCAGTCGGTTAAGTATCCAACTCTTGGTTTGGGCTCAGGTCATGATCCCGTGGTTTGTGAGTTCGAGCCCAGTGGCAGGCTCTATGCTGACAGCATGAAGCCTGCTTGGGATTCTCTGTCTCTCCCTCTCTCTGCCCCTCCCCCACTCATGCTCAGGCTCACGCTCCCTCTCTCAAAATAAACAAATAAACCTTAAAGAAAAAGAAATGTTCAAGGATTTGGATACACATTCTCCAAAGAAGATATACAAATGGCCAATAAGCACTTGAAAAGATGTTCCATGTCACTAACATTTGGGAAACACAATTCCAAATTACAGTGAGATACCACCTCACATCCATTAAGAATGCTACTATCACAAAACAGAAAATAACAAGTGTTGATGAGGATGTGGACAAATTAGAAAAGTTACGCACTATTGACAGGAATGTAAAATGGTACAACTACTGTGGAAACCAGTGTGGCTGTTCCTCAAAAAATTAAAAACAGAATTGCCGTTTGATTCAGCATTTCCACCTCAGTTGTATACCCAAAAGAAGTAAAAGCAGGGTCTCAAAGAGATATTTGCACACTAGCTAAAACATGGAAGAAAACTAAGCATACATTTATGGAAAATAGAGAAAATGCAGTAGGTACGTACAATGGCATATTATTTAGCCTTTACTTGGACGGAAATACTGCCATATGCTACAAAATGGATGAACCTTCAGAACATGTGTTAAGTGAAATAAGCCAGTCACAAAAAGACAAATACTGTATGATTCCATGTAGATGAGGCATGCAGAGTAGTCAAATTCATAGAGACAGAAAGCTGACTGGTGGTTTCCAGGGCTAGAGACATGGGCAATTATTTGTTTAAATGAGTATGGGGTTTCAGTTTTACCAGGTGAAAACAGTTATAGAAACGGATGTTAGTAGTGGTTTGACATTAATAATGCACTCAATACCACTGGACTATACACGTCACAATGATTAAGAGGGTAAATTTTATGTTATGTGCATTTTGTAACAATAAAAACAACTGAAAAGGGGAAAACAGGCTTCTTGAGCAGGGTCATTAGCTTACAGGGTTTTTAATCCCATCTGATGTACCGTGCCTTGTTCTCGGCTCCTCCCAGAGAGGCGTCCCTCCTCCCACGCTTCATCACAGTGGTCCCCTTCCATCCAGCAGTGGGTGTTTCTGACCCACCCCCAGACCTGGAGAGCGCTTCAGCCCTCAAAGTACAAACCTCAGAAAGGAAATAAAACCCCTGCCTTACCGGGGTCCAGGAAGGGCTGGCACTCCTCAGCGGCACCATAGCTCAGCTCCTGCAGCCCTGCCTGTGGGATCCAAGGCTCTGCCACTGGGCCCTCCGGGGCAGGTCCCATTACTTGGAGTGGGGGTGACTCCAGGTGGATGTTTGGTGGTACGTGTGCCGTTCCCACCGGTGCCAGTTCTTCCAAGAGCATTTCCTGCCTATCGATCTGGGGCAAATGGCAGAACCCATCACTCTAAAGTCTAGACCAGCAATGCCCGGTAGCGACAGTGTGACCCGTGTACGTCATTTTGCTTTTGCAGTACCCGCATAAACAAAGAAGAAAGCGATGAAGTCAATCTTAATAACATGCCTCGGTTAACCCAGTACCGCTAAAATACCCTAAGTTCAGAATGTAATCAACGCCAACCGTTACTAGGGAGATATCTCACCTACTTTATTTCTCATGCTCAGTCTTCTGAATGCGGCCAGCATTTTCCACTTAGCGCGCATCTCAGTTTGCACCGGTCACATCGCTAGCGCTCAAGGGCCACCCACACTTGGCTGGTGGCGGCCGTACTGGGCAGTGCACGATTAGGCCACAGGCACGTAAAATCTGCTATCGTAAGCCAAACCCAGAGGACAGAGAGAGGAAGGGAAACCATAAAGTCCTTACGCCCTGGGGCGGGCGCAGGAAATTTTGCAAGGCTCCGGTTCAGTGAGGCTCACGGCACAGCCCCGTCAACACACAACACCGGGCACCTCAGGCCCAACTCGAAGCCCTTTCTCCCTCCTGCCACAGGTTCTGCCCTGTGCCCTCCTGAGCAGGGGACAGCAGCGCCACCACCACAGGGTGACGTGGCATGAAGGCAGGTGGCCGGCGGCATTCGGTGGGCAGAGACGGGAGTATATACCGTTCACGGTGCGGCACTGCTCCGGGTCCCCGCCAACTCTGTAGTTCCCCCTCAAACTTCCATCCAGGTAAAAAGAACCTGTCAAGGACTTCACACTGTGGCTCATATACACACCAAATAGTTTTGCATATGGTAGCGTGACCTGAATTTTCTAGGAAAGCCCTACCTGGGAAATCAGACAACCACTGTATTCCTTGCTGTTCAGATTGACTAACACTCGTTGCCACTGTGGAAAATCACCCGACCAGCGGTGCCACCCAGTGTTTGAGCTGTCCCAGTCTGAACTGGTGGCTGTCGCCTTCCCGGTGACTTTATGCACAGATGCGGGCATCTGACAACTTCAAGTCTTCTGTGCAGTCAAGCCCGAAAAGGGAGTGTGTTCAAATGCTGATTCGGTTTTGGCAAACTATGTCCCCTTTCCTTGATGTCCTTTCTAGACTCCACCTGACCCGGGCTGGCAACATTTTCTTATAGTCATATATTAAATAATTTACACTTTATGGGTCATGTTGGTCTATCACCTACACTTCTTGTATTTAACAACCTTTTAAAAAGGTAATAACCATTATTAGCTCATGGCCTGCATAAAAACAGGCCTGGCGCTGCATTTGGCCCACAGACCACTTATTGTAGTATTGTTTTTGATTTTGTGTGTATGTAAGGTTACATTATATGTAAATTTCATTTCAGGACAGGAGAAGAGACATTACTAAGTATTTGTTACAGAATAGAAGCTGGGTTTAATAGTTGAGAATCACGGAACCATATGCCAATTCCAGCAGAAGGAAAAAATGAAAATCATTTCAGGGAAAGCGCGGGGTTGGAATTGAAATGTCTGATCTAGTATCAGACGTCTCTGCTACTTCTGTCTAATTACCAAGATCCCAAACTCTTCTCACCTGCTGATCTGGAATCTCAAGCTCTCTCTGTAAGTCTTCTATCAGCGACACAACTCTTTCTCTATTCTCTGGGCAATGTTCCCTCACCCAGGTCTCTATCTCTGTGGGCAGGATGGTTAGGAACTGCTCCAACACCAACAGCTCCAGGATTTGTTCCTTAGAGCGCATCTTTGGCTTGAGCCATTGACAGCAGAGCTCCCAGAGTTTGTTGAAGGCTTCATGAGGCCCGGCTGCTTCTTTGTACTGGAACTGCCTGAAGCGCTGGCGGAAGACTTCACAGTCCGCGTCATAGTCTTGAAACACAGAGCCCTGATTCAAGGAAGCCTGGATTGCACAACCCAGGGCCACAGCCATCGCCCCCTTCTGGCCGTGTGCAATTTCTCTGGGGCCTGAAGTCTCAGATTCCAGTATTTCTTTGTGTACGTGTGTCAAGGGGGAGCCACCCACAGCTGAGGACAGGACAAAAGGAAAGGAGAAACAGCAGTGATTACCAGAAGCCATACTTACTTCCCTTAACTTGTTTACATTCCGCCAAAGCCCTAAAGCAGCAGACCTTAATCTTTTCTGGTGATTCTGAGAATCTAAGGAAGGCCAGGGAATCACTTCCTAGAAAAATACACATACACATCTAATGCTGCATCCATTTTCCAAACATTTACAAAATGTTCTACGCCCTACACGGACCCTCTAGAACGGAGCTGCCCAATATGGTAGTCACAAGTCCCATGTGGTAGATTCAGTTCAAAGTCATTGAAATTAAAAATGCAGTCTCTCATTCATACTAGTCACATTTCAAGTGCTCCACAGACATCGCTGTAGAAAGTTCTACTCGATAGTGTGACTCTAGAATTCCACTGACCCAAGGCTAAGAACCTCTTCCCTTAAATGAACCACCCTAGATGTGCTGCCCTGTGACTATACTCCCAAGCTAATACAAGCTATTTTGTGTCTCTGAATATATACAGGCCACAAAAGAAATAGGGGAGCAGTGGTGAACCACCCTGAAAGTCCCTGTGCTATTGAGGAACCCTCGGTTGCCTTAAATAACAGGCATCTTAGGAGAACCACACCTCCAAAGGCTCCAAATCCGCAACCTTTCATTCTTCTCCACTCAAGGCATGTGTACTTCAGCCCACATCAGCGTGACCCTCATCCTGCTATGGCATGCCTGCTGGCTTTCTCATGAGAAAAATACACTACATCAGGGCAGGCCATCAGCCATCTGGGCTGCATTAATTCCGAAGGCCACTGATGGCATTCATGTTGCTAAGTCCAAGTGCTGTTCTCGGCTTCCTGCATTTATTAGGTCAGGTAGCCCTCACCCAAAGAGAGGAGGTGGGGACTAGTATTATGCCATGAATTCAGATGAGGGAACTGAAAGTTGAGGCTCAGGAGGACTGAATAACTTGTCCCATGTCACCCAGTAAATGCCAGACAGAAATGGTGACAAGGTTAGAATGAACAGATTCCTGCAACGCTCATGTCTAAAAACATCCAAATGTTCTTAGGGCAATGCCTGAGGTCACAGACGTGTCTCAATACCAGCACCCACCCTAAGCTATGGGTCCTCTCTCTCTCTCTGCATTAGCCAAGACGCCTCAGGTACCTGTCCTCTTCCCTGGAGTGGGACAAAGAAAAAAATACTCATGATCTTCCTACCTAGTCATTCCAAATGTACACTGTGATCCTATCACCCCTTATCTCGATGGTAACCTGGACTTCAGCGGCAGACCATCCAGGCGGGATAACCTGCTGGCTTTGTGAGCCTGACACCCAGCGCTTCTGTAACATGAAAATGATGATAGCATCGATTTCACAAAATTTCCTGTGTCGGATGCAACTGCACGGAAGCGAACGACAGCATGCGGGGCACAGAGGAAGCACTCCGGAAAGGTTATTGTCCCGAGCACTGATTCCTAGAAAGCTTCCCCATCTCCCGCCTAGGCACCTAACCGTCGCTGGAGGGCATCCAGGAACTCGGCCGGCTGGGGCTGTAGACCCGCCCTTACCGTGCTCAGCCTCGCAGCCCGCAGCCCTCCCCAGACGCGCCGAACCCTCCACCACGTCCACCAGGGCCCTGACCGTCCCGCTGTCCCCCCATCCGCCCTTCCGCAAAGAAACGTCACTGCACCCCGGGACTCACGGCTTCTCCCCAAAAGCCGCCAGAGCGAGCCTGCTCTCGCCCGGCCCACGGATAGAGAGGTGTTTGCAGAGCGGGCACTCGGAGAAAGGCGAGGGGGGACACGTCGTGGGAACGTCTAAAAGCCAGTCACAAATCGGCTGCCTGGGGCGCGAGCATGGCCCCAGCGCGCTCCCGCCCACGATGTCCCGCCGCCTCGAGGGGCGATCCCGGTCTCGGACAACCTCGGGAAGGCCCGGCCCGGTCGCAGGGAGCGGTGGTAGGGTCCCGGCCGGACAGCGGCCCGCCGCCCGTCGCTCGCCCCTGCACACGCCGCGGGGTCAGAGCTGGCGATGGACGGTTGCCGTAGCCCCAGCAGCACCGCAGCACCTCCGCCCGCGCCCGCGCCCCAGGGACGGCCACGCCCTCTGGCCGCTCGGGGACTCACCGCCTCGGCGCCCACGGCTCTCCCAGGCTCCCCGGAGCAGCTGCGCAGGGCGCAGGCGCGCGCCCGCCTTTTGGACTACATTTCCCGGCAGGCCCCGAAACACCCGCCAGCCGTCTGGGCCCCTTAGCAAGCTGACGTGGGAGGGGTCGCCACTTCCTTGGCCTCCCCTGGGCCTCCAGCCGCTATGGAAGCCTTCCCGTTTCCGGTCTTAAGTGCCTCTGGAGCCCAGGGGCTTGGGTGGGACGTTCCCGGTTCCTATTCTAGGGAGGGCTTCTCTCCCGGTAACCCTACAGAAATCAGAGCAGTGGGGACCTCCGTTAACTCTGTTAGGACTGGGTCACTGATTCCCAAACCTCTCTGTGCAGGAAGAATTTCTTGGGAGAGCCTGGGAAAACTTCAGATTTCTGGGCCCCTTCCCAACACCCTGAAGCACCGCAGCTTGCATGAGCTCGAGAATTCGCATTTTAGCAACCTTTCCTGGGCTTATGACTCTGGTCTTGGTCTCCCGGGTGACAGTGGCCTTGGGCTACCTTTCTAGTTTCTTCTCTTGAAGACCCGAGCTTCAACCTCGCTACCCTGTGTGCTCCTCTCTGCCTACCGCCGCCACCCGCGAGCTTCTGGGACTTTGGGTTCGCGCAGTGGCCCTGCCTCTTGTCTTCTGATTCGTGCCTCCCGAGCCCCGCGCTTAGCTCACATTTCCCCTCCTGGGTGAGTTGGCGCAAGGCCAGAGGCGATGCTGTTTCTGGGAGACCTAGTCCTCACATTGGTCCCCAGCTAGTGCTGATGGTGTTCAGACGCCAGACTTTAGAGCTGGTACTTCCCTCGTGGGACCAGGACGGACAGCCACCTGTGATTGTGCCTCCCAGACCTGGGCGGAAGTGAGATGAGGGACCAGGCGTCCCACCGCCCCGAACACGCAGAGGCCCGGGCACTGGAGACAGCTCCCCCCGGGTCGGAGTCGGGCTGGTGGGCTGGGACTGGGGGCCAGGGGCATGCGGATCCTGCACATGCTGTTTATTGTCGCACGGGGCTCCGGACACCTTTGCCGGGGTCGCGGCTGGTTTCGGGGTCAGGATGTCTAGGAACCTGACCATGGCATCTGGCCCAGGCTCCCAGGAGCAAAAAGGGCCCCTGTTGTGACACCCCAGGAGTTACTGTGCCTACAGTGAGGACCTGCCCTGCCCCCCCACCCCCTTGCCCCCCGCACCTGATGGCCCAGACTGGTGGCCTCCCACTTGCGCGTCTGTGGCTCCTGGCGCTAGGTCCCTGGAAACCGTCAGGTGGCTCCTGGAGCTGTGTCACTCGTGGGTGGCTTTGGCCTGATGCGAAACCTGGAGCAGGCCCTAGATCTGTTGGTGTCCGAGCGGTCCCTGGCCCTCCTGTCCCAGGACATCCACAGCCAGGTGCAGAAGCTGTTTCTGCCTCTTGCAGCGTCTATGCAGAGAGCTTGAGAGATGAGGGAATAGGTGAGAGAGAGGGACAGAGAGAGTGCTTTTATCTGGTTTGGTTGGCCCCGAAGACTGGGACACCACGGACACTTACTTCCCCATTCGGATTTTCTTGATTCCCCTGAGTAGAGCTTACTTGGGCAAGTGACTTTTTCTCATTTCGTCTGGAACTGTGATCCTCCAGATTTTCCCCAGGCGCAGAGTGAACGGGGAAGAGGGCCTGTTCCACAGGGAGGCAGTGTTGCTGCTACAATGGTCAGTGTCCACTCGAGGTAGATCCTAGGGGTTCAGGTCCTGGCTCTGCTCACTGCCCACTGACGATGTGACTTTGGGCAGGTGACCGTTGCCCCTTGGGCCTCGCTTCCCGCGTGGCTCAAAGGCTTATGTGGTGGTTTTGAGGACTAAAGGGGGAGCGCCGTGTACATTTGACGGCACTGCTGGCATGTTGGTGCTTAAAACTGTCAGCTGGCCTGGCCTGGTGGCCAAACCTGTAGGTCCAGCTGCCCCGGAGGCTGAGCCAAGGAGGATCACTGGAGCGCAGGAGTTCTGGGCTGGAGAGCGCTATGCTGGCGGGGTGCGTGGGCCAAGGTCGCCATCTCTTTGGTTAATCTGTCAGCAGCGAGAGACCACCAGGTTACCCGAGGAGAGGCGAACCCACCCAGGCCGGAAACTGAGCAGGTGAGAATTCACAGGTGGACCAGCAGTGGACTTGTGCCTGTGAATGACCTCCGCCCTCCATCCTGGGCAACATAGGGAGACCCGTCTCTAAACAAACACAACGGTTGGTTAGCCGTTGTTACCTTAGGGTCAGCAGTCCGGTCCCGTCCGCAGAGCTGGGTCTCAGTTGACGGTGAGCCCAGAAAAGCAGTTTGGCTTGAGGCGCTGAAGTCATTACCCCCCCCCCACACCCCCCCCCCAAGTCAGGTTATCCAGCAGTGAGGAATGGGAGAAATGGTGGGGGAAGGAAAGAGGGAGTGGTGTACATCGGAAGATGTATGGGGGGAAGGTGTGCACCGGGAACGTCTCCCCACACGCTCCCCATACAATCCCATGCACACATTTCCACTCTTGAAGCCATTTGAAGCTCTCGTTGGGTCCAAAGTGACAAACCGGTCGTCTGTTACGAAAGTTTGTCCTCAGATCCCTGTAATAATTTCCCTTGCTGTTTGGCCCTTTTATGATAAGTGATGGCAGGTTGGCTTTTAGGTCACAAACAATGAGCTGGGAACAGACATGCTTTCCAGGGAAACTTTGCCTCAGGGAACAGCGTTAACATCACTGAGCTTCAAGCTGTGGCCAGTGGACACTCAGGGAAGCCCTGAAGCCTAGAGTAGTTGCTACTTCTGGTTCGTTAGGTCTAATCAGCTTATCATCATCAATATAGTAGTTCTTGGTGATGTCTTGTGGAAGGGAAAGTTGATCAAGATTCCCGGAACTAGAGGTGCCTCGGTGACTTAGTCGGTTGAACGTCCAGCTCTTGAGTTTGGCTCAGGTCACGGTCTCGCGGTTCATGGGTTCGAGTCTCGTGTCGGGCTCTGTGTTGAGAGTTTGGAGCCTGCTTGAGATTCTCTCTCCCTGTGTCTCTGCCCCTCCCCTGCTCACTCATGCACTCTCTCTCTCTCTAATATATAAACTTTTTTAAAAAGCTTAAAAAAAATAAATTTAAAAAAAGTTCCAGGGACTAAATGAGGACACAGATTTAGAAGTTGACACATGCCCGAGGTGGGACAATGAAAATGTATTGCTGGCCTTGCTGGCTGAAATCAAATGGCTTCTGGTGGTATTTACTAACAGTTATCGAGGAAACACATTTGCCAGGAGCTGCATACCAGGTACCAGCAATGAAACCACATCTGAAATAGTATCTGTAACTGTGGTCCCCGCCTGGGCGAGTTTACGGTAAGGCACTGTCATCCCCCAGGATGCATCTGGTGTCTACACAGGCTAAATCAGCAGAGTGAATTGGGGCACAGTGGGAATCGCCATTCCTACGTGTTTCAGGTCCTTGGTGGTGGCACTCACCCCTGAAATCCCTCTAAGAATGTGGCATTGCTTCTGGATTACTACTTTTCGTAAATAAAGGAAGTTCTAGTGGTTTCCACTTGGCCTTTCTCACCATAATAGCTGTCACTCCATAGGTCAGGGAAGAAATGTGGGTATACCTGTTCCAGTTATAGTCTGAAACGGGGGAAATAATCATAGGGTGCATTTGGGGACTTAATGGGCCCTCTGTGAGACAGTACTAAGCTAAAACTGCATTAATCACCTGACCTCCATGAGCCCCCACTCTGACTGGTGGGCCACAGCAATGCTTCGGGTCTGCTGGAATTAGTGTCAGCTCAGAAGCAGTGTTCATTACTCCCCCAAAGGTCTGCTCATCTCCTTTTCCCTAATGCACAGTCACCCTGGTAATAGGCCATAGGTCCCTTCAGGGGAAGGCTGGCTGAAAGATTAACATTCTACATTTTTGGCAGTGTAGTGAGGTCTTTCCTTAGGGGCCTCGTGTCCCCTTCATTCAAAGGGAGCTGGGTATAAAAACTGGCTCAGGGCACCTGGGTGGCTCAGTCGGTTGAGTGTCCGACTTCGGCTCAGGTCTTCATCCCACGGTCTGTGAGTTCGAGCCCCGCGTCGGGCTCTGTGCTGACAGCTCAGAGACTGGAGCCTGCCTCGGATTCTGTGTCTCCCTCTCTCTCTGACCCTCCCCCGTTCATGCTCTGTCTCTCTCTCTCTCTCTCTCTCTCTCTCTCTCTCTGTGTCAAAAATAAATAAACATTTAAAAGAATTAAAAAAAAACTGGCTCAAATCTGGCAGTCGGTTGAGGGGCTGTGACTGTTTTGGTCAATCAATTTCAACTTCTGCACACTCAACCGGGAACACTTCCACTTAAATAGCTCAAGTAAGAATTTAGTAGACTGTCCATTTGCTTCTCTTCAAGGGACACCATGATCAACTATGACACAAAGCTCATCCCTGGATTTTGGTGGAGGGCATACACTGTGCACTGTCCAAGTTTTCCAACTTTTCTGCGTGTAGACAATCCTCATGAGAAAGAGTTGGGGAGAGTCTTTTAAAAATACCATGGTTCATGCCCACCCAGGGACCCACACAAAAAAGGGGAAACCTCATAAAACAAGACCCGTGTACCTTATGATCACAAGCACATTGAAGTACAGGGGAAGGAAGAATCACCCTTCAACCTGCTTTCATGCATCAAGTACACGAAGTGGTCACAACTGTGAAAACATCGACACTAATTCTGCAAAGGGGTCACAGTTTCTGTTTCCTTTTACTGGGACCATCTCCACTGTCACCATGTCACTCTTCAACCGCTGCGGTGCCCAAGGTGGAGCCCAGCCCCTTCAGGGAGCACCAGATACGGAGGGGAGTCCAGATCCCCGCTTCTTGCCATCGGGCTTGTCCGAAGTCTCTGTCTGCAGGCGGTGGAGGGAGGTTTGCTGTTTCTCTTTGTAGCATAGCACACACCAGTTGGAGTTTTGATTCTTGACCTCATTTTCCTCTGAACCCCAGGTCCTTTTCTGGTTACCCATCTTTGTTTCTCCTTCTGGAGTTTCCCAGTCACATACAGTTTTGGTTGATATTGACACATGAGAGTTAAGGCTCTTTTATCATATTAAACCCACGCTTCCAGGAACGTACCGTCTCTCCCCACTGTCGCCTCCCCCAGGCAGACCTTCCCCTGTCATCAAACTGATGTGGCTCTTCCTTGAGGCCTTGTGTCTTGAACCTAGAACAGTGAGGAGCCCCAGATACTTGAGAGGCACTAGAGAGTCACCCGGATGAGAGGCCTCACCCAGCCCCAATCTTGTGCCGCTGCTGGCAAACGTCACCGGCGTAGCTATTCTCTGCTGTTTTCATGAGATGATGTCACTACGAAACATCACACGTAAAACATGGGCCAGGTGCACACGTGTGTCTGTGCTGTCTGGGGACAAGTAAGCTGGCCGATTTCCTTTCTTATTAGTCCCTGGCCCTGGGGTCAATGTCAGGTAACACTGGCCGGACTTTGTGGTGATAACCAGCTATGGGAAGGCAGGATCGATGGGCCCCATGCTCTCGTAGTGGTATTTCATACAGCAGGCCCAAGCCCCTTCCTGGAGGATCCCATGAGGTCCCTGCGAGGGTGTTTTGTTTTGGGAAGCAAATTGTGCTCAGAGACTGAGCAATGTATTCAACACAGGTTCGCTTGGGGATTTCATAAGCCACTCGCACACAGGGTAATGTCTTTTAAAAATTTTTTAAATTTATTTTTGAGAGAGAGAGAGAGAACACAAGTGAGGGAGAGGCAGAGAGAGAGGAGCCACAGACTCTGAAGCAGGCCCCAGGCTCTGGGCTGTCAGCACAGAGCCGGACGCAGGACTCGAACTCACTGACCACGAAATCACGACCCGAGCCAAGTCAGACGCTGAACCAACGGAGGCCCCCAGGTGCCCCCAGGGTAATGTCTCTTAATAAATGAATACAGAAGCATCATGATCCAAATCGATCACGCTGTTGTTCCAGGTAAGGGAGATGAGAGGAACCAAGCGCAGATTTAGTTGTGCTGTACCTTTCTATGAGTTGGTACTAGGCAGAGATGACTTAGCCAGCTGACAGCTGGCATGCAGCTACACTGCAAAAGCAAAAGCCCCCGTGGCTAGAGCAGGTTGCTAGAGAACCAATGTGGCTACCGGTGTTGCTGGGCAAGAGGACGGCCTTCCCAGGGCCAGTGGGTGGCTTTCATCACTGTTGGAAAAAGAGGCGCCTTTACTGTGGCAGTAGCTAATTGCCCCCAAGGTCTCTGGACAACTGTTTAGATCAGCAAAGTGTGGCCTGGCCCAGGCCAAACACTTTTGGATTGCCCTCCCAAACTCTGCGTATTGATAGCCAAAATGTCCCCTTATCTGGACATGTTGCTTCTTCGTATGTTTTTTATAGATAAGCCCCCAGCGAGGGCTTTCAGCAGCTGAGCTGCTGCGTGCTTATCAGTGAGAACAGACAGATGATGACGTCCCGACACAATCTGCCCATTCTTCTCTCAGAACAACTCTTTTGTCTTGTCAGAAGCAAGTGGATTTGAGATAATACCAAACCACTGCACAGCAAAGAGGCAGCTGAGTTCGTACCTTTTATGCTCCTACTTTTACATCACGTACTACACGCTGTTATGCTCTGACATGTCTGTAAAGGAAACCAGAACAGATTTCAACTGGTTTTATACAAAAGTGAGGTTGATGCTGGGGACAGTAAGGACCACAGGGGCCACAAAAGAGTGTCTGTGAGATGTGAGCCGACCCTGAGCAGGAGCCATGCCTCTTTGTAGCAGAGGTAGTGTGAGAGAGGGGCGGAAGGCTGCTGGGTAGAGAATCAGTGCCACCTTTCTACACTGATGGAAACAAAGCCCTAGTACCAGACCTGGGGCAGGGAGGTTATATCGTTGTATACCAACAAAAATCCCTGAATTGTATGATGTTTTTCAGGAAGTCACTTTATCTAAAAATTTTTACTGGAGCAGTAAAGGAATGTATGGATCTGAACGTCATAATCAGAAATTTGAGGTTTTGGACTCAGCAGCCTTTTAAGAGGAGGTTAGAAAGATTGCTGCCGAATCACTACATCAACACACACAATTTTAGAATGCCCAAAATCGCCACTGCTGGTTTAAGAGTTACAATCTATCTAAACGTTTCATAAGAGTTGAGATAACTAATTCTTGATATGTATTACCGGAAAACCTACCAGCACGTTTCTTAACATTAGAAGAATTCCTAACTCTGAATGTCAGGACTCAAGAATAGCAAGGTGCGCGGGTGGCCCAGTCCAGTAACCAACTTATTCTTCTTGATCTCAGCTCAGGTCTGGATCTCAGGGCCCTGAGTTCAGGCCCCACGCTGGGCTTGACACCTACTTAAAAAAAAAAAAAAATAGCAAGAACAGTTGAAGGAAAAAAATGCATATATTTTAAGACATGTTTAATTTAACATCTTATCTTATCTTACCCTATCCTATCCTATCCTATCCTATCTTACTATTTGAAAGAGAGCCCCTCAGCAGGGAGCCTGACATGGGGCTCTATCCCACCACCTTGGGATCATGACTCCAGCTGAAATCGAGTTGGATGCTCAACTGACTGAGCCACCCAGGTGCCCTGAAACATTTATTTAGCTTTCAATCTAACTTGCAAGCAATTTTAATAAAAATTCCTTTCCATTCTTGAAATGAGATCTCATTTCTTTCTGATAATATTATTTCTTACTAAGAGTGGATTATATACATTTCCTCCACGAGAGAAAATGCTTAAGGTTACCCCTTGCCTGACAGTGATACAAAGGACGTGTGCAGAGCATGTGTGTTACAACATAGGTAAATTCAACAGTGTCACAAAATGGTTGCGGATGAAAAACACTCATACTACACCAAAAAGAAACCTGATAAATCTTCCAGTAAACATTAATATCCTCAATTTATTCCTCAGCCTGGTAAAGAGTATCTGAAAGCCCACAGCTAATATACTTAATGGTGAAAGATTAAATACCCCTATGATCAGAAACAAGGCAAGAAGATTTTATAGATGTCCCTCTTCTGGACTTTTATATGAACGGAACCATATAAAAAATGTGGCACTTTGTTTCTGGCTTCTGTCACTTAGCACAATGTTTTCAACGTTTGTCCATGTTGTAGCAGTATCATCACATCATTCCTTGGTATGGCCAAATAATATTCCATATATGGATCTATAATTTGTTTATCCAGTAATCATTTGTTGGACGTATGGGTTGTTTCTTTTTTGGCTGGTATGAATAAAGGTAAAATTCACATTTGTCTGCAAGTGTTTGTGTAGCCATATGCTTTCATTTCTCCTTGGGTATATGCTAGAGGTCGAATTACTGGGTCATTGGTAATGTTATGTTTACATGTTTGAAAAACTGTGGGGCTATTTTGCAAAGTGTCTGCACAATTTTACATTCCTGTAATGCGTGAGGATTCCGGTTTCTCCATTTCTCTCCGGTGCATGTTAATTTCCGTGTTGTTTGGGGGTTTTTTTGGCTACCCTAGTGAGTGTGAAGTGGCACCTTAGTCTGCTTTTTATTTACATTTCCCTAGTAACTAACGATGTTGAGCATCTTTTCATGTGCTTGTTGGCCGTGTGTATATCTTTTTGGAGACATTTCCATGCAAGTCCTTTGCCAATTTGTAAATTGGGGGTTTGACTTTTTGTTGTTTAGTTGTAAGAGTTCATTATATCTGAGAATGGATCAAAGACCTAAATGTAAGTCGTAAAACTATAAAACTCTTAGAAAAAATGTAGAGATGAATTTTCATGACCTTTGGATTTGGCCGTGGTTGCTTAGATATGATTCCAAAAGCACGACGAACAAGAGGAAAAGCCAGGTAAATTGTGCTTTATCAAAAAGTTCTAAATTTTTCATCAATGGACACTATTATAAGAAGGAAATCACAACTCACAGAATAAAAGAAAAATTCTTCAAATCATATGACAAGGTGTATTGTCCAGACTATAAAGAATTCTTACATTGTAACAAAAACACAAACAATCCAATATTTGTAAATGGTCAAAGGACTTGAATGGACATTTCTCCAAAGAGTCTCAATGGCCAACACCCAGATGAAAAGATGTTCAATGTGATTAGTCATCAGGAAAATGCGAATCAAAACCGCAATGAGATACCTTAGACCGTGGAGTTGACCAAGAACCCACATGAAGATTTGGGAGGTACCCCCTGCTACCTGTTAGGTCCCTCTGCGCTGCTCGTGCTGTCTCTCAACGTGCTATTTGTGAGATTCCTCCCCGTTGTCACGGGCCTCTAGGTCCCAAGACTTATGGATCGTCTTGCCTCCTGTTTCTGTGAGCTGCGTGGGAGAGGGTGCGCGAAATCGCCCCTCCGGGGACACGAGAAGCTGAGTCAGAACTCACATGGCAAGGGGACAGGCCCGGGGAGGAGGTGACAGGATGCAGAGGGCTAGAGTTGTCCTGCATAACCCAAGGTTGGGGGTGGGGTGGGGAGCAGGAGCCCTGATGTGCGGGCAGGTGGAGGGTGGCGGGGGACCATCCTCGACCAAAAGCGGGGCTGGGGTCAGGCAGCTGTCCCCACTGCCCAGGACAGTTGTGCCTGCAGCTGCACTGCTCTTGCGGCTCCGCCCTCTCTCTCCCTGTCTCCTGCCTGGTCCCTGGGGCTGGCCATGTCGCCAGGGCACCCTCCCTGCTTAGCTTGCTTCTCGATGCCCGAAGTCCTCACTCCCATGCCGACTTCCCCAGGGGACTGTCGCGCCCTGCACCCTCTCCCCAGCATCTCTTCCAGGGGACCCCGCATCCCAGAACTGCCGAGATGGGCTGGGGCCTTCAGTCCAGTACATTCTCAGCTTCCAGCCACCACCACCACCAACTGCCAGGTTTTCCCCACCCGGCCAGATAAGGGCCTGACCGGTCCAGACTTTGGGGACAGTGAGAAGAGCCATTCCCTTCAGGGGGCCCAGAGGGTGTGACATTCCCATATTAAAATGCCCTGTGCTCTGACTTTTAAAATATGAAATAGAACCAACAATGACGCAAGGCTGTCGTGTCTAAATGATAATCTCTTGAGCATCAGAATAAGAAACCCCAAAGGAGTGTCCTCAACTTCCCGCCCTGCTGGTGGCCTGTTCTGAAACAATGTGTGTCCCTAGGCTAGTACCTGGGTTTTCCAGGGGAACCCAGAGGGTGTCTCAAAACCGCCTAGGGAGAGGAGTCTCCCTTCCTGGAGGGACCTGCTTCCACATCGCGGTTCCCTTTTGTCCCGGGTTAAAGGTGGAAGAGACCCGCCCTGCAGTGTGACCTCGCCATCCCCCGGTGTAGGAGAGCTCCTGCACTCCGTGTGAGCATGAGCACGATCCCCTGTCCAGTGTAACTGACCGAAGAATGCTGCTCGGGCAATAAGAACACATCGAACCAAAAGGAGGAAAACGCAGCTTTTATTTCAAGAGCTGACACGAGAGAGGTGTTTGTTATTTTAAATCCATTTTTCTTTTGCATTTTCAAGAGGTGGGGGCGGGGGTGGGGGTGAGCAGGCAAGACCCATGGTTGTTTGGAAGGGGCCACCTGCACCGGGGCGTGGCTCAGTCCAGCATCCACACCCACATGGACAGGTCCACGTCACTTCTGTGCCTCCCCAGCTGCCTATTCAGTAAAAAGCACAGGATATTTTGGGAAGGCCTGGGGCGTCTTGAGGGTCTAGGTGTCTTCTCCTCGTTGCTGGGTGCGGGTGTGCTGGGTTTCACTTCAGGTTTTTCTTTCTCCATGACTCGCTGACGCCACAGACGGCTTCACGAAGGAGCACGACTCCTGGAAAAGATGATGAAAGTCAATCGACCCAGGGGACCCGGGGGGCTCTTCCCCCCCCACCCCCCCACCACATGCACCTGTTTCCAGGGTAGTCCTCAGAGATCGCTTTATCTGCCTTGTTCCCTGCAACAGGCAAGAACAGTTAAAGAGAATCCACTCCAGGCATTTCAAGAAGGAAAGGATCTAAGGCTGGGAACTAGGTGCTGACAGATCTGTGTAAGGCCCGGAGGAGCAAAGGACAAGGGCTGTGAGTGTGATGACAAACTGCGTTTGGAGACCGCACTCACCCCTAATACCTGACCTTGACCCCCACACCCCTGATCCCTACCACCACCCCCAGACTGCCCCCCCCAAAAGCTTTGTGCTGTATTTCTGAACCCGACGCAGTGCCCGTTTTATCCAGTAGGGTTGGGGGTCATCAGGTGGGTGGGCGAGGTAATGTCACAAAGAAATATTACATGTTATTGGTGGATATGGATGTCTTACCTCTCAGACCACCGAGCTCGCTTCAGGAACGTCTGGAAGAGAGGTCAAGGAGTGAGAGAGAGGATTCTTCTCCTCCTTGTCTTATCCTTCCTGCCCTGAGCCCCAGGGCCTGACTGGCTAAGCCCAGAGGTGTCACGGTGACTCACAATGGCTCTCAGAACCTTTTGACCACACGCAAGTTCCGAGCGCTGGACACGATCACCTTGGTTACTACTGGTTCACGGCTGAAAACTGCAAGTGGACCAGTGGTGCCGGGGCCGGGGGGGGGGGGGGGGGGTCAGTTGTTACCCACATTCAGTGACACCTGGATCAGTTGAGGACTATGAGAACCAGGTCAGACCTCCTTTGCCTGAGAGGCAGGGAGGGCCCAGCCTCCAAGCTATCGTCCCAAACCTAGTAGAACCACGTCAAGACACTAAGATACGGAGTTCAGTCTCTAAAAGACCTCAGAAAGGGATGAGAACTATTATTAGTGTCCGACTAACACAAGACAGTGGCAAAACTGCCTTTGTCTTAATGGATTTCCTTCTTAGGAGAACCAAAGTAAACACCCAGGAAGTAGATCAGGAAAGGTTGGCTGACATCAGTTAAACACATAAGAAAATAAGTTTTGTAGACACTCCTATTAGGAAATACAATACAAAGAAAATGTCTTATTCAAACGCCTCATGAGCATTGTAAAATACCTCCAAATATAATTAACTTAAAAAAAAAAAACCTAGGGAAAATGTCCATGAACCTTTTCATGAGCTTCCTGTTTGGACACTGAAATAACATTTTTATTTATTTTGGGGGGGAAAAGGAAGGCTAATCTTTGAAATGTTGTCGATTCTGCTCTAAATTCCCCTCTAAATGTGTGATTTCAGTGTGACCGCAATCATAAACCACAACAGGAATTTGAGTGTATACTTGGAACCAGTACCTGGGGTATAAAATGACCTTGACGAGAAAATGCGAGGGATTATCCAAACGGGGGAGTTTTCCCTACTGGATATTAAAACTTACTCTATAGGATTAGCAATGAAACAGGAATTGACAAACACGTCAGTGGAACAAACTAGAGAGTCTAGAAATATTTTCATATATATGTGGGGATCAAGTAAGTGATAAAGCTGGCGTTTCACATCAGGTGCCACCTTTAAGCAGTATCTTATGACTAGGTTGGTGTGTGTGTGTGTGTGTGTATGTGCGTGCGCGCCCTCGCATACGCATGTTGTGTGTATTCTTAAAGTGCGGAGGAGCTTCTGGGGCCACTTGTTATCTCTCCTAGAGGTAATTCTAGATCCCGTCAACTTTTACAGGCTTTTTCAGTCATGCTTCTTCCCGAAGCCGGCTCTGGTGTCAACCAGTCATGGAGAAAGGACACGGAGACGTCGGTCCCAGCGCGCCCACGCAGAGCATCAAGAAGGCAGGTGAATACCTGAAACCCACCTGGGCCTGTTAAAACGTGCTGATAGCTTTTTACTGGGGCGGCAGCTGGGGAGGCACAAAAAGGATGAGGCTCTGACCCGGTGGCTGTGGACACTCACACAACGGTCACCAGGGTGGACGTGGCCTTTGCCAAAAAGCCATGGGACTGACCCACCCAAGATCCTTGGGGATCATGAAAAATCCCAGGAAATGCTGTGGGTCCGCGAATCCTTCCCCTGAGGAAACCATTCAAGTTGAAACATTGATTTCACTTCTCCTGGGTTCGTGTGTTTCTTGTTCTCGTGCTCTCCGTGCTTCCGACTCTGTGCCAGCCAAAAGCCACCAACGTGTCAAGTCCTGCTATTCACCCTTCGACGGTGTTTCCTAACACGGCAGCGTCTGGGGGATTTGGAATCGAGAGGGGCCCCCTTTGGAGAAGCTGGAAAGGCTGCTGAGTTTACGCGCGAAAAGGCCCCACACCTCCAACTTACTAAGGAGACGGGTCTTGCAGGAGGCCGCTCGGAGGTCTCAGAGTTTGCGGGGGACAGTGGGAAGAAGTCAGAATCCAAATAAGTTTCGAAAGGGGGTGACTGGGGGGAATGAGGACAGCTCTCCACGTGGGGGTCTAATGGTTGGAAACGGGGAGGGAGGCATATTCTGGCTGAGTCGCAGTGGGATGAACGTGCCACACCCGGTCCCCCTTTCCTACTTAGGCCTTTAGCCCGGGCCAGGCCCGAGCTGGGAGGGAGCGGAGGCATAAACATTGGCTTCTCTGGGGTGTCAAGCCCGCTGCCTTACAGACTACAACCTACACCTACATTGTCGTGGGCTCACTGCGAACTGGCGATCTTGGGACTTCTCGGCCTCCATAAGAACACAAGCCAATTCTGTTTCTGTTGCTTTTTGGTTTACTGTTTTAATTTATGCTTTTTCTAATTAGGCTCCATGCCCAATGTGGGGCTCAAACTCACGACCCTGAGATCAAGAGCTGCACGCTCTACCGACTGAGCCAGCCAAGCATCCCATAAATACTGTTTATTAAGGCTCCCACGACCTGATTCTTTCTGATAAATCTGACTCTGTCAGCCTACCTACCTACCTGTCTGTCTGTCCATCCTATTCGGTCTGTCTCTTCAGAGAACCCTGACTAATACTGTAAGAAATGCCAAATCTTGCCAGCAAGCTAGGCAAGGGCCTGGAACACATTCTCCCTCCCAGCCCTCAGAAGGAACAACACTGCCCACTCATGACCTCTGACTTCTCGTCTCCGGAACTGTGACTCCATACGTTTCTGTTATTTCCTCCACCGAGTTTGTGGCAAACTAATGACCCTTCTGACGCCACAAGTCGCAGAAGAGAATTTAAAAAGCAGCCTGCTCTTTCCCCCTTGTAAAACTGAGTTCCCCAGTTCCCAATTGTTGCGAGGACAACAAACACCCAGAGGTTAACGCACTGTTCTTTTCTTCCACGTTTATGGCCGTTTTTAAAGCGGCTGTTATTTCTTAGGTGTTTTTTCTTTTCTATTCTGTTTGCTTGTACCAGTTCATTCTGATTCCTGATGTTTCTAATGTGGCTTCATTTCAGCAATGGCTTTATTTCTTACTGTTTTTCTAAGAAGTATTTTTTATTTTATTTATTTATTTATTTTTTATTTTAGAGAGAGAGCATTGCAGGAGGGGGAAAGGGGCAGAGAAAGAGAGAGAGGGAGAGAGAGAGAGAGAGAGAGAGAGAGAGAGAGAATCCCAAGCAGGCTCCATGCTCAGCACGGGGTCCAGAGGCATGGTTTGACCCATGACCCTGGGATCATGCCCTGAGCCAAAATCAAGAGTCAGACACTCAAACGGACTGAACCCCTATTTCTTCCTATTTTTACATGAACTTTGCCAGCTCATTGTCATCTGTTTATTTCCTTCTCTATCTTATCATTTCTCCTTTATTTTCATTTTTTCCATTATTTAAAATTTCTTAGTGCTATTAAAAAAAGAGTATGCGTAACTTTCTCTTACACTACCTGGTAGTGATTCCTTTCCCTAGAAGGATACTTTCTCTGCCTTTTGTATTTTTTGGTTGTGTTACTTTGTTCCCTTTCTTCTTTCTTTCTTTCTTTCTTACTTTTTTCTGATAGCATCAACCCCCCATCTCATTTATTTAAACTTCTGCTTACTACTTGATTTCAATTACAGCAACCTTAACTCAGCCCGACACTGCTTAATAACAGATTGGGGGGCGGGGGGGGGGGGCGGGAAGTGTGAAGCATGAACACAGGGAGGGTCACTGGTAGTTAAACATGTAGTTCTTATGTGATCCCCCCCTTCTGATTTTACTCCCCTTTATGTTTTTATTTTTATTTTTAAGAGACAGAGTACTTGCATGCACGAGTGGGGGAGGGGCAGGGAGAGGGAGACAGGATCCAAAGGGGGCTCAAACTCACAAACCCTGAGAGCATGACCTGAGCCAAAGTCGGACACTTAACGGACGGAGACACCCAGGCGCCCCCGATTTTGCTCGCTTTTGTGGGCGCTAGAATCTAGAGGGCTCCCTGCCCGCCCGCCTGCCTGCCTTAATGTCTCCTTCTCTTGTTTTTTTTTCAAAGTTTATTTATTTAAGTAATCTCTACACCCGACGTGGGGCTTGAACTCCCAGCCCTGAGATCAAGGCTTGCATGCTTCTCCAACTGCGCCAGCCAGGCGCCCCCTTCTTGCATTTAATGACATCTGCACGTTGTATAATATCTGCAGATCTTGTCAGAGCTCTGCATCCTTCCTCTACATGTGGTTTGTGTCTGATTCTATTCCTACTATTATTGCAAATGGAATTTCATTCCCAATATTTTAACTTTTGGCTCACAGCTATCACAATGAGTTTCTACTCCCTATTCTACAAAAAGCCACTGGGAGGCAAGTTGGGGAAACTAAAAATATCTGCTGAAAACTCACGGAGGAACACAGTATAGAGCTCTAGGCAGCATGACTGAGTGCTTCCATCAGGACGTTTGAGCCACAGACCAGGGACAGCCCCAAGTCACTACGCCCTGCTCAGGTCTCAGCTTCCTTGCGTGTAACATGAAGGGGTTAGAGGAAGTCCGTTCTAAGCCTTCCACAGTTCTAAAATGTTACAACAGTAAATGTGATTTCATGAACCACAATTGAATTGTTCCAGGGAAGAGGCACACTTTTTGAAAGGTTTCTCTAAGTGTGCTATGTGTAGGAGATTGAACAGGCAAAAGTATGTTGCCAACGTTTGTTTGTTTGTTTGTTTGTTTGACTGATGGCCTCACGTTGACCTGTGTCAATGAGAACTGCGTGTCCCAAGGAACAAAGTACTTTTTATGGCAATTTTGCTTCCAGAGAGAAGTCATAGTGTCAGAGTCTGTATTTGATGCTAATAGAACTTTTGTTCCTGGACAGATGTATGTTTTCTTTCGCAAGATTCCTTCCGATTATAAGTGTATTCGTAATGCGCAAGCATCGTGTCCATGCACCATTCTGTTGAAGTGTCTCTGGTGTCCTTGAGAGCACAGGCCCCTTTACACACATCAGGGAGCCCTGCCTCCTCTCTCCTTCCAGCGGCTCTAATGGGGGGGGGGGAGGGGAGGAGGGCAGCCAATTGAGTAGAGGGAAAGAGAGGTGGCCCACCCCTTGCTGGTTACATTTTCACTTCCTGTTCCTGTCCCCACCCCAGGAAGACAGAGGAGGGGTGGGCATTGTGTCCCCTCTTCCAGAGCCTTTGGGAACGATGGAGGGTCTTCCCTGGCCATTTGGCGCTGCTTCTCCAGGCACTGGACAGGGGATGCTGTCAAGCTCCCCAGGAAGGACTCTTCTAGAAGAGGGTCTGAGCGCCTGGACAAACCAGAAGGCGGGAGGCTCCTAAGGAGGATGGGTGTGGACTTGGCTGGTCCTGTGCAGGGGGCCCAGGATCGACTTCTGGGGCCAATCTCTCTTTCCTTCCCCCTTTCTGGCTCCCTCTCCTCCATCTCGGTCTCTCTCTGCCCGCCGCCGCCCCTTTGGATGTCTTACTTGTGCTTCTGACTTCTGGAGACACAAATGACGCTGAAATGCATCCCTCCAGTAACACTGTGGTGGAGGGATGTCCCTCCAGTCAGATCTGCACACCATGGGGGCTCATGGGGAGGCCTCTGTGACCTCCAAGCCCCCCCCCCTTCCCTCCTCCCCCCTCACAGCAGGCCCCTCAGTGGCGGACCTGTCACATTTGCCACTGCAGTGTCACTGCCCAGGGCTGGGCCTCTGTGGAGCCTCAGCTGGGCTGCTGCTTGGCTCAGGCACCCCTGGGAGATGCAGGGTAGGCGGTGCCAGCCGCTGCACGGGGTCCCGAGTCCCAGGAGCGACAGTGCCACCTGCTGCACCGGGTCGAGCCCTGCGTGCACACACGTGCACCCACGGTGCCCGGCACCGGAGGGTACATTGCGACGTCCCTCTGCGCCGCTCGTGCTGTCGCTCAAGGTGCTATCCGTGAGTTTCCTCCCTGTTGGAACGTGGCCCCCTGCGTCCCAAGGTTCACGGCCCATAGCAACTCCATTTGCTGTGAGTCGTGACAGGTAGGATGCCAGAAGCCGCCCTCCAGGAACACTAGAGGCCGAGTCAGATTGCACTCAGGGAGGGCACAGGCTCGGGGCGGAGGTGGTGGGATGCAGAGGGCTAGAGTTGTGTTGCGTAACCCAAGGCCGGAGGGGAGGGGAGGGGAGGAGCAGGCGCCCCGACCTGCGGGCAGGTGGGGGGAGGTGGGGGCCTTCCCCTACCAGCAGTGGGGCTGGGGTCAGGCAGCTGTCCTCACTGCCCGGGACAGTCTTGCCCGTGCCTCACTGCTCCCGCACCTGTGCTGCTCCTGCACCTTCTCTCGCTGGTCCCTGGCTGGTCCCCTGAGCTGGCCATGTACCCAGGGCGCTCTCCCCTGGGCCTCAGCTTGTTTCTCAATGCCCAGTGTTCTCACTCCCATTCCAACTTCCCTGAGGGACTGTCGAGCCCTGTACGCTCTTGCAGGGGATCCAGGGCCCCGTATTGCCAAGATGGGCTGGGGCCTTCAGTCCAGTACATTCTCGGCTTCCAGCCACCACTGCCTACCAGGTTTTCCCCACCCGGCCGGATAAGGGTCTGGCTGGTCCAGACTTCGGGGACAGTGAGAAGAGCCATTCCCTTCAGGAGGCTTTGAGGGTATTGGTACTGGACAGGGAACAGGCTCCAAACTCCAGTTCAGCTGCCCGCCAGTGAAAAATCAATACTCGGGAGACAAGTGATGGTGGGTAAGGAAAGGTTGCTTTATTCAGGAGGCCAGCAACCTGGGAGGATGGTGGGCATACGTCTCAATGACCATCTTCCCATCCAGGGGCAGCCTGAGGGTTTTAAAGGGGAAGGCTTGGGAAAAGGGAGGGGGGGCTGTGCACAGGAGAAGCAGGTGCCCGGGTGGTCAGTCGTGTGTTGACACGTCCTTGAACAGATTTGCGTTTGCAATGGCTGTTTTCGAATGCAGTCAGGCCTTATCTTCTGAGAAAGTCTGGCCCTTCACTCCTCGAGGCCACTGGTCTGCAAATCTCAAGGCAAGTAGGTTAGTTCCACTACAGACCAAGGGACTTAGGTCAGTAAGGAAGGAGTGCATAAGCTTCACGCACGTTAACCCTTAAGACCGGTTGGAGTACTGTTTCAGTATGATGTTCCCATATTAAAATGCCTCGTGCTCTGATTTTTTATATGAAATAGAACCAACAAAGACACAAGGCTGTAGTGTCTAAAGGATATTCTCATGAGCATCAGAATTTTAAAAAGTGTGTATCCTAAATTTCCCAACCAGCCCAAGGCCTGTTCTTAAACCAGTGTCTTTCACCAGGGTAGCAACTGGGTTTTCCAGGGGAACACAGTGGGTGTCTTTGCAAACGCTAGGGAGGGGAGTCTCAGTTCCTGGAGGGACCTGCTTCTACATCACTGTTCCCTTGCTTTTGTTCCAGGTTAGAGTTGCGAGAGACATGCCTCGCAGTGTGAGCTCACCTTCCCCCAGTACGTGAGAGCTCCTGCACATGACGTTAGCACTGGTTCCGTTCCATTCCATTGTCCCGTGTAACTAACCCAAGAAAGCTGCTCGGGCACAAAAAAACGTATCAAACCGTAGGAGTGAAAATGCAGCTTTTATTTTAACAGCTGAAACAAGGCAGGAGTTTGTTATTCTAAAGCATTCTTTTTGCCTTTTCCAAAATTGTGGGTAGGCATAAGCAGGTAAGTTATGTGATTTTTTGTCAAGGGCCACCTCCACCCTGGTGTGGCTCATGTCAGCACCCACAGCCACTTTGACAGATCCAGATCATTTCCGTGGCTCCCTAGTTGCCTACCCAGGGAAAATGCTCAGCACATTTTTGGAGGCCTGGTTGGATTTTGAGTATTCATCTGCCTTCCTCTTGATGCTCAGTATGGGTATGCTGGGACTGACTTCCGAGTGTCCTTGTCCATGACTGGCTAACACTACAGATGGCTTCGGAAAGAGCGCAACTGGAGAAGCCTGAAAACGATGATGAAATCCAGTTGAGCCAGTGGACCCAGGGGCCTCTTCCCCCCACCCTCCACACCACATGCACCTGTTTCCAGGGTAGTCAGAGGATGTTGCTTTGTAGAATCATACGTTTTGAAATGCCAGCCTTATCATTTTTTCCATTCTGTCATGTACACAGGTCTGTGTCTAGAATCTCTAATCTGCTCCATTGACAGATTGTCTGTTCCTGTTTTAATCGTTAAGTCTGCAGTGTAGATTTTCATATCTTGTGTGGCAAGCTCACCATCACGGCTACTCCCACATAGGTTCTCTCCCATTTAATTGAACAATCAGCTCGTTTTATTTCATGGCGAAATCCTGTTAAGGTTCATGACTGTGCTTGCACTGAATTCATAGATTTATTTTGGGAAGAATTCATAGGATCACAATAACTAATTTTCCTATCCGACAAGAAATGGTATTTTTAGCATCAAAACAGTTGACTCCTAAAACAGTTTCATGCGTATTTCCCTCTATTTTGTTTAAATGTTTATTTATTTATATATTTTTTTATGATAGTAGGCACTCTTCAGTATTTATTTCCTTTTTCTTTAAAGTGCTATACACAGTAAGAAATATACTTTATTTTTTTAATATATGAAATTTATTGTCAAATTGGTTTCCATACAACATCCAGTGCTCATCCCAAAAGATGCCCTCTTCAATGCCCATCACCTCCCCTTCCCTCCTTCCCACCCCCCCATCAACCTTCAGTTTGTTCTCAGTTTTTAAGAGTCTCTTATGCTTTGGCTCTCTCCCACTCTAACCTCTAAATGTTTATTTATTTTGAGAGTGTGTGGACACCAGTGGGGGAGGGGCAGAAAGCGAGTGAGAGAATCCCAAGCAGGCCCTTCATTGCCAGTGCAGAGCCTGAAGCAGGGCTCTGTCCCTCAGGCCATGATCTCATGGTTCGTGGGATCGAGCCCCGCGTCGGGCTCTGCGCTGGCAGCACGGAGCCTGCTTGGGATTCTCTCTCTTCCCCCTCTCTGCCCCTTCCTCTACTTGTGCTCTCTCTCTCAAAATAAAATAAACATTAAAAAAACTATTTAAAATAATAAGAAGAAAGAAAGAAAGAAAGAAAGAAAGAAAGAAAGAAAGAAAGAAAAAGAAAGAAATTCATGTGTGTTTTGTGGCCAGTGTGAACCGGATATATTATTTCTATTATTTCATATTTTATTCTTGGAGAAATATCCTCTATGTACCAACATGGAAATGACTTCCAAGAAGTGGCAATTGAAGAAAGAAACTTGAAAAACAATATGTATCTTATCCCCTCTGTCTTTTCTTCACAGAGTCGTCTATACAGATAAATGCAAAGGGTAAGATCTGAAAAGTTTACTGCAAACTGCAAATGCCAGTTCTTCTGGTCGGGGGTGTGAGACGGTGGAGTATAGGAGAGGAGGGGGTCATATGATCTCTATGAATGTAGGTCTTGTATTTTTTTTCCAACAAGAATGCAAAAATGCATGGAAGCAAATTCTGTAAAAGTCTTTAGGTACTAAGCAACAAGATGGCTCAGAAGCATAAATGTGAGACAGAGAGAGGTGCAGACCCCAAGGCGGGTTGACTCAGTCTCATCTGCTCAACCTGTTTCCTCCAAGGGAAGGGCACCGGAGCTCAGAAACAAGGCACCAAAACCCAAGTCAAACCAACAGTGAGCCGACCTGTAAATGGAGCTCAAGGCAGGAGAGCCAACTTGGCCAGAAAAGATTCTCTACCCTTGTCTGTGACTTTAAGGGGTTCGTAGGAGGGAAAAAGGATGTGCTGACACCCACTCTCCGGTCTCTCACAGATTATAAGGGGCTCAGGGTATCTGCCTGCTAGGTACCTCACCAAGGGCTTTACATACAATAGCTCATTTCGCTTCTCACAACTGTGGTGGGTGCCACTGTCACACCCATTTATCCAGGTCAGGGAACTGAGGCACAGGAGAGGTATGTAACTGACCCAAGGTCACATAGCTAGTATGTGGCACAACCAGGATATGAACCCAACTTGTCTGCTTCCAGAGCCCCATCCTTCTACCCATTCAGGATTCTTCCCCTTGATCCTTGTGGAAGTCAAGGAAACAGTTCTCATCCTTCTATTGGTTTTGGTCATGGCACACAGTATTTTTGTGTCTTTACGTGGTTCTATCCGGGAAGGGGAGAAACCCAGACGACTGAGCATTTCCTGCCACTCAAGAAAAGCAGTGTGTGACTGGGTCCCCCTTACAGGCATCTGTGCCTCAGTTTCCTCAGTTGTCATGGGAGACTGAGCGGGGTAGCCGGTGTGGGGGCAAATCATATCTCATGATATGATAGTCCTTTTGGTTCCTCAGGAGAGTAGCACTATAACTCACCTAAAACCCCGTCCTCACCGTTAGACCTCCAACATCCTGTGAAAGTCCACATCATACCTCTAGACAATAACCACACGGGTCACACTTTCATGTTAATGATATAGCTATATAACTACTCAGCTGAAATCATTTTCAGCCATTTCTGTGAACTGGGATTAATTTTTTTTTATTTTTTTTTAACGTTTATTCACTTTTTGAGAGACAGAGACAGAGTGTGATCAGGGCAGGGGGCAGAGAGAGAGGGAGACACAGAATTGGAAGCAGGCTCCAGGCTCTGAGCTGTTAGCACAGAGCCCAACGCGGGGCTTGAACTCACGAACTGTGAGATCATGACCTGAACTGAAGTCAGATGTTTAACCGACTGACTGAGCCACCCAGGCGCCCCTCTGTGAGCTGGGATTTAAAAAGTAGGCAGCCAAGAGTCATGGCCAAGGCTGGATCCAGAGTTTGGGAAAGAGTAGAGAATCCTCCCTGGGACTGAGTTCCCTTGCAGCTTTCACTGGGTGATTGTATCTTGAGGCCAGAGTCACTGACCATTGCTCAGTGGACCTGTTGAAATGCAATGAACACCATTAGGACATTTTGGTGACCCGCACAGGGAAAGTTTGAACGGAGAGATTTTGCATCATCCAGCAAAGGGCTCTAAGACAAGATAGCTGAATTTACAGGGAGCAGATATGGAGATGGTACCCAAATATCTGTTATTAGCTGCCCCCTCGAGCCCCAACATTACCTTCCCCTCCATAGTGATGTGGGGAACAAAGGCAAGAAGGAAGTGGCAGTCAAATTAAATTGCCTTGTAACCTGCAGCCCATTGACAAATCCTTGAGGCACATACAGAGTGCAACATTTCTCCCGGAACCCCCTACCGTTCTAATGTTAATGCCTTACTGGAGGGAAAACAGTCTTGATTGACAATAGCCGGGCCTCTGGTATAGCTGAGTCCTCTTTAGCATATCAAAGTCCCTCTGGAAGCCTCCCATTTGACTTTACCTCCCCAACTCCGGAGTATACAACCAGTCATTTTTCACAACCCCAGAGCAGCTCTTCCGGTCCACGGGTCCCCTCCCCGTGCTTTAATGAAATCACCTTTTTTGCACAAAAGACGTCTTCAAGAATTCTTTCTTGGCTGTCGGCTCCGGACCCCTACCATCACCCCAAAAACCTCATCATGGCTACTCCAAATAGCTCCTGTGGCCTGGGTAAAACACAGCTAGTTAATGTCACATCTTCATCTGCCATTATAAAGTGAATTGACTTGATGAGCCTCAACCCCGCTGGGTAATAGTCGTAAAATGTGAGGAGGACTCACATTTGCCCATGGTAGTAAACTGCTGCACGGAGTGGTTAGGAGCATGAGCTCAAGGGACAGGCAGTTTGATTCGCGGTCCAAGTTAGTGTGACCTTGGACAAGTCTTTTAGCCTCTCTGATCCGCAGGCTCCCCACCGCCCTGTGAAAGTGGGGATGACAACCAGACTTCCTCTCTTAGGAGTCTGTGAGGATGAACTGACAATGGTAGTAGTAAAACACTCGGAACAAGTGATTTTCCACAGTGGCAACGAGTGTCCGTAAACCTGAACAAGGAATACAGTGGTTGTTTGATTTCCCAGGTAGGAAGTGCTTGGGTGACAACATTTACCAGTGCCGCCATCTCGGTCAACTTTCTCATTTGAACGGTCTCAGGTGGAGGTATATTCAGTCCCTGCAAAGTTCACCACCCAAGTGGCACTGTTCCACTCCTTCATCCCATTTCCAAAGAAGAGGGCTTGGGGTAAGACAATGCTCATGATCCTCACAGTATCGGAAGACACAGGGCTCCTGAGTCTTAAACTGGTCTCTACGCCATGGCTGATGGTCATGTCTTTGGCTATGCAGTTATTCGTGTTCACGAGACAGAACATTCTATCTGTGTCCCTGAAAGTTCTGCCAGCATCTGCCATTGAGAAACTGAGCTGGAACAACTCAGCATGTGCCATGTTCCCAGAGAGCTAGGAACCTACCTACCCTTGAAGCCATGCATGAGCCCAATTCCAGTTATGGCGACTGGGGATCCCCAGGTCTGCCTGTGACCCAGATGGGTACCAGTCTGGTAGGTGAAGCACCAGCTGATGCCGGTGATACTGATGGTGCTTAGGGAGTCATGACCCCAAGTCAGGGACAAGACCATGAGATTCCATAGCCTACAGACACACCAAACTTCACCCTTCATCTACAGTGTCACTGGTGGCAGAGAGGTACATGTGGGTCCTCAGACAAGAAAATACACTTTTATTAATGCAGTATGAGGCACTGTTATAAAGTTGAGCTTTAAACCCACTTTTAACCCCAATTGGAATCAGGGTTAATATAATTGTAATACAACAGGCATTCCTATTAATGCCTCCCCCAGAAGCCCTTTCACTGTGGAAGCTTTAGAATACTTCTTTTTTTTCTTTATTGCTGGGAGTCTCTGGACCATCGGTGAGTCCATGATCTTCTGATGCAAGCACTTGGCCACATGCTCAATGCCATAAGGGAGGCAATCGGTGGCCACACCCTGGCTGTCCTGGAAATAGGCCGTGAGCCTGTGACTCTCCATACCCAGGTACCAATTATGCCTTGGGTCATGGAAGCAGCACCCTAAAAACTGGGTATGGATACCAAGATCTCCTTGCTACATGGTAAAGCCAAACCTGGCCCCTCTGGCATATCCTACCTGCAGGACAGGGTAGCATTCTCTGCCTTCACTATCTTGCCCGATGTCATAGTGCTGAAGTAGGTCATCTCTATCCTGGAACCCTTGACCTAATGGGGAAGCCCATGGGATCAACTGACTGAAAAGCAAAGGCAGATTGTCTACCTTATCACCACCATCCCATGCAATGGAGCTTGACCAAGAAGTTTCTAAAAAGGATGGGACTCAAGGATCAACACATGTGATTGCATTTCAGATAGTTTCCCTGGGACCAGATGCCCTTGCCAACAATCTCCTGAATCTGCAATTACAGACTCTTTGGCCGTTGACAATGGTCTGGCCATCCGGTCCAGCCAATGGCAGCAACAAAAAGTTCTTATCTAGGGTTTGTGACATTGGGGTAAAGAGCTCTGGGAATGTCTTGGCTCACAGATGTCAAAAACCTACATCAGGTATGCAGCACTCATTCAACATTTGAAGATTGACTCGTGTAGTCCTGATAACATCAAGGAGAGGGGTGGCAACGGAAAACCTGGTCCCATACTGGAGGGTACAATGAAGAGCGTCAAGCCCTTTAGCCAAGTTTGGGTTTCATGGACTCTTTAGGGCCAACTGCAAGAGGAAGAAAGACAGCAAAGACGGCCTGCAAAGCTCTGCTATTCCCTGCTGAAGAAGGCAGGTGAGGCTCAAAGGGCATTGCCAGGGAACAATATCCAGCCACAGACATTCAGCTCTACGGTAACATCTATGTTGATGCAGCTCCAGTCATCTGGTTCTTCTAGAAACCCAAAGGCCTCAAGACGTGATGCCTGGGAACACCATTTGGTTTGTTTGTCTCTAGAGATGCCTCTACCCTTGCTCTTCTGGAGCGTGTCCTGGAAAGAAGTCACTCTCCCACACTCGTTAGCTGACATACATTCTGAAGACCATGCCAGGATACTCGAGACACAATTTTGGAAAGGACATGAGTCATTCTCCAGAGCTCACAACCCAGGGTGGAGCTCCAGAGGTGGTTCTGAAACTAATGAAAGTTATATGCAGGATGAGCCGACTTTTACCTTCTGCCTGTGTCTTTCTGCATACCCTGATTTTTCTTCCAATGTTTAGGTTTTAAAGCTTCCAAACCTATGGAAGAGTTGAGAGTGTAGCACAGTGAACACGCATAGATCATTTACCTAGACTCGGCAATTGTTCCAAGCTTATTGATCCTCAAACAGTGTGGGTTTGAACTGTGTAGGTCCACATAGAAGCAGATTTTTTAATTTATTTTTATTTTTTAATGTTTTTATTTATTTTTGAGAGAGAGAGAGAGAGCATGAGCAGGGGAGGGGCAGAGAGAGAGAGAGACAGAATCCGAAGCAGGCTCCAGGCTCTGAGCTGTCAGGGCAGAGCCCGACGTGAGGCTCGAACCCATGAACTGCAAGATCATGACCTGAGCTGAAGTCGGACGCTTAACTGACTGAGCCGCCCAGGTGCCCCGCAGATTTTTTTAAAAAATAAATACAGTGCAGTAGTGTGTAAATATACTCTCTCTTCGTTATGACTTTCTTTTTTTTTTTAATTTTTTTTACATTTATTTATTTTTGAGACAGAGAGAGACAGAGCATGAACGGGGGAGGGTCAGAGAGAGGGAGACACAGAATCTGAAACAGGCTCCAGGCTCTGAGCTGTCAGCACAGAGCCCGACGCGGGGCTCGAACTCACGGACCGCGAGATCATGACCTGAGCCGAAGTCGGCCGCTTAACCGACTGAGCCACCCAGGCGCCCCCGGTATGACTTTCTTAATAACGTTTTCTTTTCTCTAGCTTGCTTTATTGTAAGAATACAGTATATAATACATAAAACATAAAATACGTGTTGGGGCACCTGGGTAGCTCAGTCAGGTAAGTGACTGACTCTTGATTTTGGCTCAGGTCATGATCTCAGGGTCTTGAGATGGAGTCCCATGTCAGGCTCCGTGCTGAGCCTGGAGCCTGCTTGGGATTCTCCCTCTCCCTCTGCCTCTCCCCGCTCTCACTTGCTCTCTGTCTCTCTAAAAATAAATAAATAGATAAAATAAAATAAAATACGTGTTCATTGACTGTTTATGCTATCAGTAAGGCTTCTGGTCAACAGTAGGCTATTAGTTGAGTCTGGGGGTGTGAAAAGTTTTTTTGTTTTTTGAGTGTAGTTGACACACAACGTTACATGACTTTCAGGTGCACAACTTAGTGATTTGACAAGTTTATATGTTATGCTGTGCTCACCACAAGAGTGGCTACCATCTGTCACCATGCAGTGCTATTATAATATTATTGACTATATTCCTTATGCCATGCCTTTTATTCCTGTGACCTAGTCATTCCATAATTGGAAGCCTGTTTCTCCCACTCCCCGTCATCCATTTTGCCCATCCCCTCACCTCCCCCCCACACCTCTGGCAGCCATCAGTTTCTTCTCTGTATTTATAGGTCTGATTCTCCTTTTTGTTTGTTTTTCACTTCTTTTGCTGTTTTAGGTTCCAAGTATGAGTGAAATCGTATGGTATTTACTTCTCAGACTGACTTATTTCACTTTGCATGATCACCGCATGAAAAGAATGGCAGCATCATATTCCAATGTACACATGAAAAGATGCTCCACATCATTAATCATCGGGGAAATACAAGTCAAAACCACAACGAGATATGACCTTACACCTCTCGGAATGGCTAAAATCCAAAAGACAAGGAACAACAAGCGTTGCCGAGGATGACGAGAAAAGGGAACCCTTGTACGCATAAATTGGCACAGCCACTCTTCAAAACACTATGGAGTTTCCTCAAAAAATTAAAAATAGAAATCCCATATGATCCAATAATTTCACTACTGGGGAGTCAATAGTTTTACTCGAATTTTTGACTATGCCTGGGGGAGGGGTGGTTGGTGCCCCAAACACCATGTTGTTCAAGGGTCAAATGTATATTTGATCTTCTGTCTCTCATTCTGTTTCTCTGTCTCTGTCTCTCTCTTACACAGACATATTCTTTAGAGTTATAATTCTACTATCGTCCACAATCAAAAATTCCCAATTATCCCCATATCATTCTTTGTACCTTATTTCTAATCAAAGACTAGACAAGACATTTACTTGTCATATCTCCATAGTCTAATTTGATATAGAAAATATCCACTCTTCTCCAGTATCTTTTTTTCTTGTAAGATAGTGTGATGTTTTTGAAAAGTTCATTCTAAGTAGAATGCCTCTAAATTTTGATTTGTCTGATTTTTCTTCATTATCAGGCCAAAGTTAAACATTAAATCGTCTCAAGATTTCTCCATTGTAATTAATGGAGAATTTCCTCTTTATAATAAAGAATCTAAGCGTGTGTAAATGCCTGATTTCCTTGCAATTTTTCACTCAGTGATTTTCGCATCCATCAATGCTCTCCTCCTAAATAATTATAAGGGTGGTTGAAAATGGTAATGTTTCCAAGGAGACCTGTTAGCATTATTTGCTCATCACGGTTTAAACTTTCTGCACTTCTCATGAAACCTTCAGCTTAAAGATGTGGGAATTTTTGTTTGTTGGTTGGTTGGTTTAGATTTTGACCATTTAGTTACTTTGGAATATATCACTCTTTGCAAGCTAGGACATAGAATCAAGCCGTGGTAGTCTAGTCTTCTAGGAGTCCAGGCCATATCTTGCCACCTTCAGTGGGGTGGCATCCTAATACAAGGTGCTAAGGACAGGTTTCTAATCTTTAAATAATAATCACTTACCTACATTCTCCCCTTAGAAGACTCTCAGGAGTCTAGTCATTAAAGGCATGATACACAGAACATCTTGATCGACAAAGGACAGAATGACCCAAATTATATGCCGGCCAATGTGTTGGTTAACCAGGTTAGAGCTGGACAAGGGCTGGTGAACAGAAAGTGTTTACGTTTGGAAAACTGGCTCTGGAGTTTTAACAATTCCCAGTTACCAGCAAAAAGAAAGCACGTAAAACATATTTCAGATGCACCTACGCTGATACTTGATTTTGCCAGAGCCTTCCACCAGAACACAGTTAGAGGCGGGGGCCAGGGATAAGATTCCTAGATAGTTTCCAAATACATTCCTTAGTAATAAGAAATGTGACACAGTACATTCTTCCATTTGCCACTACAACAAACGGACAATAAGCACTATTTAAAAGAAAGGCTCAAACCTATAATTGGTGGTCTCCAGAATAACCTCCAAATTTCCTGTACCGGTAATAGGGCTGCTCTTCCAGGATATATACTTAAATTTTTTTTAATGTTTTACTTATTTTTGAGAGAGAGAGACAGAGCATGAGTGGGGGAGGGGGCAGAGAGGGAGAGAGACACAGAATGTTTCCACAGGCTCCAGGCTCTGAGCTGTCAGCACAGAGCCCGACGCGGGTCTCAAACCCATGAACCCCCACGAACCGTGAAATCATGGCCTGAGCTGAAGTCGCCTCTTAACACACTGAGCCACTCAGGAGCCCCATTCTAGGATATGTATTTAAATGGCTGAACCGCTCAGGAGCCTTTGCCAGGGCCAGGAGGTGAAAAACAGAGCTTCAAAGAGTGTAACCAGCTAATTGTAAACTTGCGGTCAGTTGACACCTTCACAGTGAACTTGTTGCTTGTTAACTATCTGCAATATCCAGAATTGCATCACCCCTGGCTCTGCTCAGTGTCTTAAGGAACTGCCTGCCCAACTGTGACTCTTCTGCTAGAGCTAAGGTGGGCGCTAATCTTCAAAGTCTGGAATGTCAGGAGTACCCCAGGGGCATTTGGATGTAAGTGACTCCCCAGTGGTAAAATGCCACCCCCCCACCCCCCCCCCCACCCCCCGCGGAACACCGGGATGCCAAAGGTCAGACCAGCAAGGATCAGGATGGGTCCGGCCTCTTCACACCCCCTCCTTGCCTGCCTGCAGGGGGAGCCTACGATAATGAGAAAGGGGCCAGGAGCCATGTAACAAGCTCAAGGGCCCTCTGTGGGATCTTCAAAGGGCTTTTCTTAAACTGAAGGTCAATGTAGCCATAGTCTGTACTGGAGAACCTTAAGCATTTCACTTTACTAGTGGGGATTCCAGCAGCCAGGCTAGTTCGAGAGGGCATCCGAACAGGCCGTCACAGCTGCAGTCAGAGCCTGTCACACCAGCCACCCTGAGCTCCCCCTGGCCGGCAGCTGAGTCTCCCAGGGCCACCTCGCACGCCTCGTCTAACTGCCCCCAAACTGGCTGCCTGGCCCCCAAATCCAGCCAGCGGGGCACGGATAATGTGTCTTACAGGTATGGTTTGATATTTCACCTTCTCAGGGACATAAAAGGTTCCTTCGTGATAGAAAGTTTTGTGATGCAGTCACCTTGAAAGGCATCCTTTCGATATTTCTAATAGTAGAGAATCGTTCTGATTGGGGAGTGAGACAGGCAGATCTTTGGGAGCCACATGGATGAGTGACATATTTGTAGGCTGGCAGCAGGCGGGAACCACTCGAAAATCTGGCACTTTGTGGCTGCTCAATGGATACCTGTGAAGGTGTGCATTTTACTGATGAGAATACATTAGAACACGACAAGGTTTTCTGAGGTGTTTCCTATCCCGGCCCTAAATTGCATTAAGGTAGCTCCTACAGGGCGAGAACTGAAAGAAAACTCCATCAGATGATGGGGGTGTGCTTCTGACATCTATTTTCCACAAAGACAGAGAGGTAGGTAGATAAGGCAGTCTGTGTGTTTCTTTTTCATGCAAATAAACACAAAAAATGACAAGAGTATTTTCTTTGTTTTCGGTGACACCGGTGACTCTTCGGACTGGGGGATCTCTTGGATGCAGTGAGGCTTTTCATGTGCCAGGCCTTGCCTTCCCCAAGCATCAGACATGTGTTGGTTCCTGATACTATCCCAGGTACCTCGGTCCAGGCCTGTCAGCAAATACACAGAGTCCAACCTGACACTGTGCCTGGCACATGGTAACCGGTGAAATCAGCTCCCTCCGACAATGAAGCGGCGACAGCAGGAAGAGAAATCGTGACCTTTGGGCAACTTGGCAGCTGAGAGAAGTGAGTGCCAGGTCAGCTGTTTTTTACCAGCGGGAAACTGGGTAAACTCCTTGACCCCCTTGCCTTCCAGATGCCCAGGAAGATGCCAGTGCAGATTCCTACACTTGTGATTCTCCCCCTCAGACGGTGCCCCTAGCTTCAAACTTCTCATTCGCTTTTCTTTTCATAATCAACTTTCATTCAGGGCTTTGTCAGCAGGTGTTTGATTAGAGGAAGTCCCCAATGAGCTAATGACATTGGTGTGTGATTAATTACAAAGAAGCCCCTATAGGGCTTTAGTAGAGTATGACTTTTTAAAAAAAATTTTTTTATGTTTATTTATTTTTGAGACAGACAGAAACAGAGCATGAGTTGGGGTAGGGGCAGAGCGAGAGGGAGACACAGAATCGGAAGCAGGCTCCAGGCTCTGAGCAGTCAGCACAGAGCCCGTCGCGGGGCTCAAACCCACCACCCACGAGATCATGACCTAAGCCGAAGTCGGACGCTTAACCGACTGAGCCACCCAGGCGCCCCACCATCCTTCTTTTTAAAGGCATATTTCACACAGTAGAGAGGTCAATGTTGATCAGAGACCCACCTTTGAGTTGAATTCTCACAATAATTCTAATGAGTGCGCACCATCCAGTGGGAAGTAGCCAATAGTTGAGCTCCCAAGGGGTTCCGGCATCCAACAGGGGCTAGAGGGAAGATTCGAAGAACACGTTTTCCTCTGAAGCATCCTATGCTGTTACCTTCCACAGCTAAACACGAAGTCCGGAAGCACGGCCAACTTTACACCCACCCCTCCGAGCTCCGGGCAAATGAGACCAAGAATGAAACTCAAAATGTACCAGTGACATCTGAAAATTCTAAAGCTCCCAATTTTGAATACCCACAAAGACTGTTGCCTGCTTCTGATGGGCTCTGTGCTAAGCAATTTGCCCTTATCATCTGCCTGCATGCTTATGGAAAGCTGGCGAGCCAGATACTATCTGCTGTCTGAGAAAGTTGCATAACTTGCCCAGGAACTCCGAGCGGATTTCCTGCAGAGAAACTGTCCAGAATCTGAACAGCCAGTGATGGCCTCAGAATGCCTCCTTAAACAAGAAATGAGAACCCAGTAATGAATCTTTGTCAGAATTCACAAATGGCTTCCATGCCTGGCTTCACTGCCCGCCACCCCTGACTCGGCTGATGGGAGAGGTTGGCCAAGAGCATAGGCTTAAGTGCAAAGCCTTGGGATGGCTTTATATGACAGAGTGTGTGAGTTGAGGCAGCCATGGTCTCAGAAAGCCAGGGATACACTTAGGAAGGAACTTCTATCTTCTGAGCTGACACCCTTCAGGACTCAAGGCAAATATAGGGCTGGTTCACCTGGCACCCTTACTCTCCCACAGAGACTTTAAGTGGCAGCGAGAAATGTATGGTCTACATGGAGGGCCTTTGGGCCTCAGAAAATAGACGTTATCAGAGGGACGGTGTGTTCAGTGTTCTCAAGGAGGAGGTAGGACCTATAGGGAAGACAATTGGGAGAAAAATTGATGATATTTAGCGATAACTTCTCCGGACACCCGACTGGCTCAGTCGGCAGAGCACGCAGCTCTTGAGCTCAGGGTTTTGAGTTCAAGCCCCATACTGGGTGCAGAAACTGTTTGAAAAAATTATTCAAAAGAGAGATAACTTCTCACATACATTTTCAGTTAGGACCAGCAAGAATAAATACACAAGTAGCTAGTTGTTTGAGAGAGAGAGCATGCTCACAAGCAGGAGACAGGGGGAGAGGGAGAGAGAGAATCCAAGGAGGCTCCACACTCAGCAACAGCACAGAGCCTGACGTGGGGTGACCTGAGCCAAATCAAGAGCCAGTTGCTTAACTGACTGAGCCACACAGGCACCCCTGGAAACTTCTCTTCATCAAGGTATAATAAAGGCACACTAATGAGCAAGTGAAACCATAAGCCAAGGAGGGGGAGAAGGTACCTGTAGAACATTTTGCCAGTGTTTAGACAAGGTGAATAGGTGTAGACCACAGGACCCACCCCTAGGGTATGCCCTACAAGCAGGACCCTTATTCTCTATGGTCTTGGTAGAGAGTCCTCGAGAAAATCTAAATGCACTTCAAAGCAGAAACAGAACAAATATCACTTATTAATGAATATGCATTATAATCAAAACCTGGCAGAAAAATATCAACCTTGTCCAACTCTTGGAGCAAAGAGGAAATAATGTGAAAATTGGCATAACCATTGCAAAAACATAAATAATGACCTTGCATACAATTTGTGGTGTTAGCAAAGCTAGGCTTCAAGTAAAGTTTGATGCCTTCAATGAGTTCACATTTCAGAGAACAGAGAATGAATATACAATCTGTATTGAAAGTTCACCCTGGGTAGGACCTCCGTGCTAATATATTCCTTCCACTCTCCCTGGCACTTGCATGGTGGGCACTGTTACCTGCCTTGCAGAGTCCTTTATGAGTTGGATGCTGCTCCTTGCCCTTGTTCCACATTTCAGAAATGGACTGTGTCAAAGGCTCAGAAGATGTGTCAACAGCAATGGCTGCACAGGCGCACACGGTTCTGATACGTGATCTACGTGGGAGTCGAGGGAAGTGCTCTTTGCCCCTGGTAGGGGGGTATCCGCGTGCTGGTCCAACAACTGGTTAGTGGGAATAAAGCAGGAAAAGCAGATACATTTCCACATGACTAAAATATTGCATGGATACACGTCGATTGGGCACATCCCTGTTTACTGGGACACTGGCCCTAGAGCTGAAAGGAATGCTTCTCACACCTATGCCACAGTTGGCTTGGGGCTCTCTTCAGCGTGTGTATTCTGGTGCAAAGTAAGAACCCTCTGTCGACTAAAACTTTTCCCACAACTGGGACATTTATGGGGCTCTCCTCCTCGGTGGATTTTCTGGCGTCTCATACAACTTGATCTATCACAAAGCCTTTTCTTACACTCAAAGGATCGGTTCATTGCTTGTTGACGAGAGGCTCTCTGGTGCATTATTAAGTGTGACCCCTGAGTGAATCGCTTGTTACACACAGAGTATTCACAGGGCATCTCCCCTGTGTGAAGTTGATGGTGCCTAAGGAGGTCTGATTTACGAAGGCATCTTTTCGCACACTCAAGGCACTCAGGAGGGAGCTCTCCCGAGTGAATTGCATGTGCTTATTAAGTAGCTTCTTTTTAACAAAACATCTCCCACACTGCATACATTGGTGTAGTTTCTCTCTGGAACTGTTTTGCTCACTGGCTGTGGGGCTGAAAGGATTTTCCCAGTTGGAGCTCTCAGCTGTTTCTCCTAGAGAGAGATTCTGATCATGGACAGGCATTGCACGATCTCTGCATGACGGTTCTGCTGGTTTTCCCAATGGAAATCCCAACCGGGCTCCGATGTGGGGCTCGAACTCCCAAACCTTGAGATCATGACCTGAGCAGAAATCAAGAGTCAGATGCTTAACCAATTGAGCCACCCAGGCGCCCCAATCATATCTATTAAAGTTATAAATATATATGTCCACTAACCAACTGTTCCTATTTTCGAGGTCTGTCCTACCAACACATGCCCATAGAAGGATGCCCATTGTGTTTTATGGCTTGACTCCAGGGTACTTTGGCCAACACTGAATTGCACTCAGAAGTCATGGGGAGTCTCTTCTCTTTATCCTCATCACCAGCCAGTTTGTGTTGCCACATAACCAACCACCAGATTGGTTTTTCTAGAAATGAGCCTAAGTGCATGAACGAACCCTCTTTGTATTGGCCCCTAAGGCGTTCATTTCTTCCACACAGACGGACACCCCTTAGCTCAAAAGCCTGCTGCTGGTGCCAAACAAATTCTCTCACACGCAGTGATTTAAAAGGTAATCCCAGAATCAAACTGTTAGCCGTTTAGACCCCGCCTACTTTGCATACCCCAGGAAACTTCACCCCACATCTGCCAGCCATTGAAAAGATGGAGCCTTACGGTTGGTTCTACAACCTCAAGCTGCTGCTGCCCTTCAGAATTCAGTGACCCATCAACTGCCCATCATGCTGCTGGGCTATAAGATCCCTAGATAGGCAAGTCCCCTCTGGGAGCCCTCACTCACTCCCGCCTCCTCCTCCCCTTCTGACTCTGGCCTTGGCCGGAAGCAAAGCAGAGAGTTGCCACAAACCTTGTACACGCTACTGCCACCTCCTGGTCACATCTTTTTCCTTGATCAGTCCCTAGATCTCTCAGACTTTCTCCAAGTGTAAGAAGGATGGGATTTTGGCGATCAGGAGGTAGATATGAGGACCTCCCATTCAGTAGTATGAAGCATATTAGATCACTATATTTTTAAATTTGTTTTTACATTTTATTTATTTTTATTTATTTTTGAGAGAGAGAGAGAGAGAGAGAGAGAGAGAGAGAGAGACAGCACAAGTGGGGGAGAGGCAGAGAGAGAGAGGGAGACACAGAATCTGAAGCAGGCTCCAGGCTCCGAGCTGTCAGCACAGAGCCCGACGCGGGGCTTGAACTCACAAGCCGTAAGATCATGACCTGAGCCGAAGTCGGACGCTTAACCGACTGAGCCACCCAGGCACCCATGAAGCATGTTAGATCACTTTAAACAGTTATGAGAAAGGGGTAGTTTCCTTTGTTCCTACCGGGTGTATTTTACTTGTTGAATTCATCCTCCGTCTCTCTTGCTGAATACACGGGACCATCTGGTACTTTCGAGAAGCCAAGTATCACAATCAAGAACAATGTGGCAGCTTGGCATCATATGTGATCTTTGTACTTCGCACTGTTGCCACGAGGAGCAGTCCGCATGGGGAGTGGGGGGTGGAATGCAGAGATTTGTATTTAAACATGACTGGCCTGGTTCTGACACTGTTTGCAGGCATAGACACAAAGCACAGGTTTTTAAAACCTTGACAACAGACCAGAGATGTAGGTGAGGCAAACATTGGAACATAAATGACAATGTTTTATACAGTTTGGCTTTCACCATAATAAATACACATACGTATTTGTGGGCTTTCCTCTGTCACCTCTATTAAAAACGAGACAGAGTCCACGACTTCTACGTGCCCCGTACTTGCTAAAGTAAGCTACAAAAAATACAGCACCTGGACAAATCGATTCAATGTACAAAGGAGCCCAAAGGTGTCGCCAAACACGCACTCTGTAATGGTAGGAGTTGAATTCTACGGGAGTCACGGCATTGCACAGACAGCATATAGTCCCAGTGTTAGGTGTGTGAGGACCCAGCTGTTCTCTCCAAGGAGAGAGTGGAGTCTCAGCTGTGCCCTCCCCCATAATCTGCCAGGCACCTGGAGAAGAGAGATGGCACTCAGAATGGAAACCAGAAGAGATGGGGTGGAAGCCATGGTCAAGCACAGGAGTTAGAATGATCTATTAGCGTCAAGAGGGCATTTGAAAGCAAGAAACCCAAGCAAGGTAACTGAAACTTTGACAGATCTTCGCATCCACATAAAATGATCATTTCTGACATGTTATCTCCCAGGATCTGCCTGCAAGACCTTGTACTTTCTTATTGTGCACAATCCCCCAAAGATCTCGACCACCCTAGACACTTCTATCACCTTCTATAAGCTTTTGGCTTGCACACCTCTTTCCCAAACCCTGATCTCTCTCCTGAGCTCTGATGCCACATTGGCCATTTCCACCTGGAGACCCATAAGCCTCGCAAGTTCCTCACATACAAATCTAGACTCACTTTGACCCACCAAATCTGACCCTCTTCTTGTGTTCTGTGTCAGTGAATAACGATGCCATTTACCCAGTTCACCAGAAACTGGATGCCATTCCCAACGCTCACTTCTCCATCACCCAATGCCACGTTGGTGGTTCACTAAACCACCAAGTCCTGCATTTTCCACGGGCCACGTAGCTTTTGAATCAGTCCCCCTTTTCTCATTCTGTCATCACCAACACGACCTTAGTTTAGAAAATCATCCTCTCACCTGGGTGATTGCAACAACCTTCAAATGGTGCCCCTGCCTCAAGTCTTGCCCTTTCCTGTTGCGGTCAGAGTGATCACGTAAAATGCAATCTGTGTAGTAGGTCTCTTCCCTGAGAATGCCCGGTGACTCCCCGTTGCCCTGATAAGAAAGAGTAACTTCTCCACAAGGCTGACAAAGTTGTTCATGATCCAGGACGCTGCTTCTCTCTCCAGCCTTTTCAGTGCTACTTAGGTTCCTTGGTACCCCTCAAGCTGTAGCAGGACGTCCTCAAATATACCAAGCGCTCTCTCCTCCGAGCCTCTGCACATGCTGTGTGTTCCGCCCAGAGCTCTCTCCCTTCCTCACTACGATTCATCCTACAGGTTTCCACGCAGACCCCCCCCTTCCTCCAGGATGATTTCCCTCTCTGCCACGGGCTGGTTAGGCAGTCCTCTTATGGATTTCCATAGCATTTTACAGCCCTGTACGCCTCACAGATAGTACCTACAGTCCCATTTACATATGTGAACTGTGCATAGCTCTTAGTAGGTGCTCATATATAGTACTTGAATGGATAAATGTTCCAAAGATGTGGAAAAGGGACCTGGTTTCGAAGCCCAGGCACTGAGCTGGTTATGGATCTGCCAGATATCAACATTTCGTAACTTGGGCTATTCTCGATATGTTCATTTTTTACGTCTCCTTGTTGTCTCAGCATTTCAACGTCTTAGAAGTGTCAACATGTTGGGGCGCCTGGGCGGCTCAGTCGGTTAAGCATCTGACTTCGGCTCAGGTCATGATCTCATGTTTGTGAGTTTGAGCCCGGCGTTGGGCTCTGTGCTGACAGCTCAGAACCCGGAGCCTGCTTTGGATTCTGTGTCTCTGTCTCCCTCTCTGCCCCTTCCCTGCTCATTCTCTGTCTCTCTCTCTCAAAAATAAATAAACATTAAAAAAAATTTTTTTTAAGTGTCCACATGTTGAAGCTGTGGCTGAGAGAGTTAGAAAGGACATTTCAGGCCACATTTGGGCCAAAGTCAGTGGGGGAGGGGAGAGCAGAGGGGTGTCGGGTAGCCACAGGAATCACTGGTAGCAATGTTATGAGAATCCCCAAGGGGAAGCGAAATGTAGGGACACGAGCTATGCAGCCCAGCTGCCTTTCTCTGCCTGGACCTTCTCCTTCTAGCACAAACTCTTGGAGACTCTGGAGCAGTGATCCTGTAGTTATGTACAGGCTTAGCCTGGAGAGCTTGAGAAAATGCACCCCAGGTGACCCTGAGACAGGTAAGCTGCTTACCACTCTTGGAGAAATACTGTTCTGGGTTCTGATCGCATGAGATACATATTTGCTTTATACTGTGGTAAGTGATTAAGTCATCTTCAAGGACCTAAAGTGAGTATATTTATAGTGCACCAAGTTTGAATGAGGCTGTTGTGCCATAAAAGCCATTGAGGAACCCACAACAATGAGGTTTTTTTAATTAATTAATTAATTTATTTATTTATTTATTTATTAACGTTTATTTATTTTTGAGACAGAGAGAGACAGAGCATGAATGGGGGAGTAGCAGAGAGAGAGGGAGACACAGAATCGGAAGCAGGCTCCAGGCTCTGAGCCATCAGCCCAGAGCCCGACGCGGGGCTCGAACTCTCGGACCGCGAGATCGTGACCTGAGCTGAAGTCGGACGCTCAACCCACTGAGCCACCCAGGCGCCCCAACAATGGGTTTTTAATCCCATCTGATGTACCGTGCCTTGTTCTCGGCTCCTCCCAGAGAGGCGTCCCTCCTCCCACGCTTCATCACAGTGGTCCCCTTCCATCCAGCAGTGGGTGTTTCTGACCCACCCCCAGACCTGGAGAGCGCTTCAGCCCTCAAAGTACAAACCTCAGAAAGGAAATAAAACCCCTGCCTTACCGGGGTCCAGGAAGGGCTGGCACTCCTCAGCGGCACCATAGCTCAGCTCCTGCAGCCCTGCCTGTGGGATCCAAGGCTCTGCCACTGGGCCCTCCGGGGCAGGTCCCATTACTTGGAGTGGGGGTGACTCCAGGTGGATGTTTGGTGGTACGTGTGCCGTTCCCACCGGTGCCAGTTCTTCCAAGAGCATTTCCTGCCTATCGATCTGGGGCAAATGGCAGAACCCATCACTCTAAAGTCTAGACCAGCAATGCCCGGTAGCGACAGTGTGACCCGTGTACGTCATTTTGCTTTTGCAGTACCCGCATAAACAAAGAAGAAAGCGATGAAGTCAATCTTAATAACATGCCTCGGTTAACCCAGTACCGCTAAAATACCCTAAGTTCAGAATGTAATCAACGCCAACCGTTACTAGGGAGATATCTCACCTACTTTATTTCTCATGCTCAGTCTTCTGAATGCGGCCAGCATTTTCCACTTAGCGCGCATCTCAGTTTGCACCGGTCACATCGCTAGCGCTCAAGGGCCACCCACACTTGGCTGGTGGCGGCCGTACTGGGCAGTGCACGATTAGGCCACAGGCACGTAAAATCTGCTATCGTAAGCCAAACCCAGAGGACAGAGAGAGGAAGGGAAACCATAAAGTCCTTACGCCCTGGGGCGGGCGCAGGAAATTTTGCAAGGCTCCGGTTCAGTGAGGCTCACGGCACAGCCCCGTCAACACACAACACCGGGCACCTCAGGCCCAACTCGAAGCCCTTTCTCCCTCCTGCCACAGGTTCTGCCCTGTGCCCTCCTGAGCAGGGGACAGCAGCGCCACCACCACAGGGTGACGTGGCATGAAGGCAGGTGGCCGGCGGCATTCGGTGGGCAGAGACGGGAGTATATACCGTTCACGGTGCGGCACTGCTCCGGGTCCCCGCCAACTCTGTAGTTCCCCCTCAAACTTCCATCCAGGTAAAAAGAACCTGTCAAGGACTTCACACTGTGGCTCATATACACACCAAATAGTTTTGCATATGGTAGCGTGACCTGAATTTTCTAGGAAAGCCCTACCTGGGAAATCAGACAACCACTGTATTCCTTGCTGTTCAGATTGACTGACACTCGTTGCCACTGTGGAAAATCACCCGACCAGCGGTGCCACCCAGTGTTTGAGCTGTCCCAGTCTGAACTGGTGGCTGTCGCCTTCCCGGTGACTTTATGCACAGATGCGGGCATCTGACAACTTCAAGTCTTCTGTGCAGTCAAGCCCGAAAAGGGAGTGTGTTCAAATGCTGATTCGGTTTTGGCAAACTATGTCCCCTTTCCTTGATGTCCTTTCTAGACTCCACCTGACCCGGGCTGGCAACATTTTCTTGTAAAGAGCCACATAGGAAACATTTTAGGCTCTGTGGGCCACATTCAGTCTGTCCCTTACTGTCCTTTCTTCAAAAAACAATAACCCTTTCACAGCTTAAAACTCCTACTAGTTCACTGGGTATACAAACACAAGCTGTGGCCAGATCTGGCCGGCACACCCTAAAGCACAACATTGATGCTATTGGAGGATGAATGTGGGTGGGTTGTGTTACCTATGAATTTGTGTGCCCATTTCTTTGTGTACACGCATCAGCGGGCACCAGCCACAGCTGAGGACAGGACAAAACAAGAGGAACAGCAGCGGTTACCAGAGGCTGTACGTACCTGCCTTAACTTACTTACTCTGCACCAAAGCCCTAATGCAGCAGACGGAGCTTTCCGGTGGTTTTGAGAGGCTGACAAAAGCCATGCACTCACTTCCTGGAAAAATACCCATGCAAATCCAGTTCTGCATCCAATTTCCCAAAGGTTCATAAAACGTCCAAGACCTTCTAGGACTGTGCTGTGCAATAAGGTAGCCACTAGAGCCAGGTGGACATTTAAGCCTAAAGTCATTAAAATACAAAATTCTCGTCCTAGCCACATTTCAAACGCTCCGCAGCCGCCAGTGCAGAAAGATCTCTTGAACAGCTTGGCTCTGGAATTCCGCCAAGGCTAAGAGCACCTGCCTTAAGGAGAACCCACCACACGTGTGCTGGCCTGTAACCCCACTCCCTGTCTGATACAGGCTGTCTTGTGTCTCTGAATATACACAGGCCACAAAAGAAATGGGGAACGATACTTACCACACTGGTGAACACCCTGAAAGTTCATGTAGCTCTGAGGAACCCCCGGTCACCTTCAACGGCAGGCATCTTAGCTAGAGCCACGCCTCCAAAGGCGGCAAATCTGCACCCCTCATCCTTCTCCACTCAACGTGTGTGTACTTCAGTCCACATCGGCGTGCCCCTCATCCTGCTGTGGCATGCCTCGTGGCTTTCTCGTGAGAAAAATACACTGCCACAGGGCAGGCCATCAGCCATCTGTTCTGCATTAATAACCAGGGACACCGATCACGTTCGTGGCTCTCTGTCCGAGTGCTGTTCTCGGCCTCCTGCATGTATGAGGTCATGTGGCCGTCACCCAAAGCTAGGAGGTGGGGGCTAGCGTTATCCCCTAAATGTAGACGAGGGGACTGAAGTTGGAGGCTCAGGAGGACTGAATAACCTGTCCCATGTCACCCAGTGAATGCCAGAGGGAAATGGTGATGAGGCTAGAGTGGATAGACCCTTGCAACGCTCACGTCTAAAACCATCCAAGTGTTCTTAGTGCGATGTCTGAGGTCGCAGGGGTGGTCACATGCACATCTGCACAGGTCTCTAGACCTGTGGGTACCTGCCCCCATGCTCTCTCTGTATTCACCCACACAATTCATGTATCCTTCCTCCTCCCATCCCTGGGCAAGTCTCTTAAAGGACACCCAATGTCTCTCCTTGTAACAGCAGCTTCACAAAATTTCCTGTGTCGGATGCAACTGCACGGAAGCGAACGACAGCATGCACTCCGGAAAGGTTATTGTCCCGAGCACTGATTCCTAGAAAGCTTCCCCATCTCCCGCCTAGGCACCTAACCGTCGCTGGAGGGCATCCAGGAACTCGGCCGGCTGGGGCTGTGGACCCGCCCTTACCGTGCTCAGCCTCGCAGCCCGCAGCCCTCCCCAGACGCGCCGAACCCTCCACCACGTCCACCAGGGCCCTGACCGTCCCGCTGTCCCCCCATCCGCCCTTCCGCAAAGAAACGTCACTGCACCCCGGGACTCACGGCTTCTCCCCAAAATCCGCCTGAGCGAGCCTGCTCTCGCCCGGCCCACGGATAGAGAGGCGTTTGCAGAGCGGGCACTCGGAGAAAGGCGAGGGGGGACACGTCGTGGGAACGTCTATTTTTATTTTTTCTTTAATTTTTTTTATTTATTCAATTTCAAGTGATCTTTTTTTTTAATATATGAAATGTATTGTCAAATTGGTTTCCATACAACACCCAGTGCTCATCCCAAAAGGTGCCCTCTTCAATACCCATCACCTACCCTCCCCTCCCTCCCATCTCCCATCAACCCTCAGTTTGTTCTCAGTTTTTAAGAGTCTCTTATGCTTTGGCTCTCTCCCCCTCTAACCTCTTTTCTTTTCCTTCCCCTCCCCCACGGGCTTCCGTTAAGTTTCTCAGGATCCACATAAGAGTGAAAACATATGGTATCTGTCTTTCTCTGTATGGCTTATTTCACTTAGCATCACACTCTCCAGTTCCATCGTCGTGGGAACATCTAAAGGCCAGTCACCAATCGGCTGCCGGGGTAGCGGGCATGGCCCCAGCGCACTTCTGCCCAGGATGTCCCACCTCCCGGAGGAGCTATCCCAGCCCCGAACAACCCTGAAGGCCTGGCCAGGGCATAGCAATTGGTGGGCGGCAGGGACCCCCGTGAATTGGGGTTGGCAGCCCGTCTCTAGTCCCTGGGCCTCTGGAAGAATGAGGCACCTCACTAGTTGCTCCTATTCGTGCTGAAGCCCAGGTCAGGGCTGGAGGTGATTCAGGTCCCCTGGCCTCAGGGTCAAGGGATCTCAGCTTTCTGGAAAGTGTCTCTGGGAGGCACAGGGACCCGCTTTATGTCCCACCTTTCTTTCCAGCTCCAGAGACTCAAGAGAATCTGCCTCCGCTTATGTTCCTGTGTCCAGGGACACACAAGGACCCACCACTCGATGGTCTTTACGTTCCTGCACCCTGGGACTCACAGGGGCCTGCCACCCCTTCCATTTCTGTGTCCAGGGACACACAGGATCATGCCGCGTGATGGTGTTTCCATTCCCGGGTCCAGGGATGCACAGAGATCAGCCTCCAATTCCATCCCTGGGTCCATGGGTGCAATGGTCTTTCCATTCACACGACCAGGTACCCACAGGGACCTTCCATTCCTGTGTCCAGAAATGCACAGCGACCAGCCACGCGACTGTCGTTCCATTCCTGCACACAAGGACACACAAGGACCAGCCTCCCCTTCCATTCCTTTGTTTAGGGACCCACAGGGACCCGCCGTGCAAGTTCTTTTATTTTCTCACCCAGGGACACACAGGACTCTGCCTCCCCATGTATGCCTGTGTCCAGGGAACGGTGTTGCCTTCACCCGCCAAGAGAACCACGGAGACGCGAATCCGTTCCACTCCTGTGTCGAGCAACGCAGAAGGACGCGTCACCAAAGGCTGATCGGTCACACGCCCTGGGCCCCACAGCAACCTGCCTCCACTTCCATTCTCGTGGCCCGGAGGACGCAGGTACCCGTTCGCCACATCCTTTCCATTTCCTCACTTTTTGGAAGCCAGGGACCTGCTGAAATTTCCAGTCCTACTCCCCTGGATGGGACGTCCCTGGAGGGCCCACGGACACCTTTCTCTTCCCGCCCTCAGGGACTCCCAGGGACCTGCATCTCCTACTCTTCCTGTGCCCAGCGATGCACAGGCGACACCTGCCATAAGATGGTGTATTCATTTCCCTGTCAAGGGACCAGTGGGACCTGCTGCCCCATCCATCCCTGTTTCCATGGCGCACAGGAACACACGAAGCCCAAGTTTTGTCACTTGGTGAGCGCGAGCATGGTTGGGGACCAGCCTTCCCTTCCATTTCTTTGTCTAGAGGTGCACAGGGACCTGCCACGACATGGCCATTCCATTCCTGCACCCAGGGAAGCACAGGGACCTGCCACCCTTCCCTTTCTATTTCCGAGATGCACAGGGATCGGGTACACAAAAATCCATCCAAGTGCGGCACACAGGGATGCACACCCACAGACTGTCCTCTGCTTCCTTTCTGGTATCCAGGGGGACACAGGGGCCGGGCACTTGATGATCATTCCATTCCCGCGCCTGGGTCCCCACTGGGGACCTGCCTCCCCTTCCATTCCTGTGTCCAGGGACACACAGGAACTCACCACAGGGCGGTCTTTTCATTTCGCACCCAGGGGCGCAAAGATCCTGCCTCCTGTTGCATTCCTGGGTCGAGGGACACAAGGGGCTTCGCCACGCATTGGCCCTTCCATCCCTGCGCCCAAGGACGCACAGGGACCCTGTGCTGCCTCTCCCATTCCTATGTCCCTGGATGCAAAAGACCGGCCACGTGATGCTCTTTCTATTCCTCTGCTTTCGGACTCACACTGACTTGCCTCCCCGTCCACTCCCGCGTCCAGGAGGCCGATGGACACGCCCCCGTGGCGCTCTTTTCCTTCCCAAGCGGGGACGCACAAGGCCGCGCCCACCAGAAACAGCCTCCCTTTGAATGTCTTAGGGCAGGCACCGGAAAGGACCCCCCCTGGCCCGGTTTCTCCATTTCCGCGCCCAGGGACGCGCAGGAATCTACCGCCACTTGCATTTCTGTTTCCAAGGCACAAGCGATCCAAGCCTCAAAAGTTTTTATTGTTGTTGTTGTCTACCCCAGCCCAGCGATGGAACAGGATCAGGCTCTCCTTCCATTCCTGTGTCCAGGGATGAATCCAGGGAGGCCAGGCGAAGGTCATCCCATTCCCGTGCCCAGAGACGTACAAGGACCTGTCTCCACGTGGACTCCTGTGTTCCAGGAACGCGCAGGGACCCACCCCGCGACGGTCTCTCCCTTCCCGCACCACGGGATCCACAGGAACCTGCCTCAACTTCCATTCACGTGGCCAGGGAGGCACAAGGCCCTGCTGCCACTTCCCTTACTGGTTCCCTGGATGCAGCGGGAGCCGCCAAGCATCGCCTTTCTCTTCCCGCGCTCAGGGTCTGGGGACCTGCATCACCTACTCTTCCGGTTTCCAGTGACGAACAGGTGTGTTCCTTCCCGAACACTCCGGGAACAGCCTTCCTTTGAATGCCTTTGTTCAGGGTCTTGCAGGGACCCGCTCTGGCCTGGTCTCTCCATTCCCTTGCCCAGAGACGTGCAGGAATCTACCCGCACTTGTATTCGTGTTTCAGAGGCACAGGGGGACACAAGCTGCGAAGGTTTTTTTTGTTTTGTTTTTTTTCTTCCCCAGCCTGGCGATGGAAGGGAAGCAGGCTCTCCTTCCATTCCTGTGTGCGGATGAATCAGGGCCGCTATGCGATGGGCATCCCATTCCCGTGCCCAGGGATGTAGCGGCACCTGCCTCCACGTGGATTGCTCCTATGCTAGGCCTGCCAGTCTGTTTTTTCTTTTCTTGCATCAGACATGCATGTAGAGACGGTGACTTTCTCCCATCGGGACTCTTGATGTCTGACTCCCAGGTAGCTATGCCTGCCTCTAATTTGGATGCGGGGAAGGAGAGTAGGGCAAGAATATAACCAGCCTCCTACTCGCTACTTGGAGAACACAAATAGAGTTGGAAAGCAGGAGGAAAAATGTGGAAACTGGGCTCTGAGGTGATGAGAAGAGGGAGACCAAGCTATGTGAGAAAAAAAGAAAAATATTCACAGCTTCATTGCAAATTGTTGAGAGCTCACTTGAAAAACATGGAGGTGGGTGTTTATTCACCGAGTAAACATCTAACGAGCACCTTTTGTGAGCCAGGCATTGGCTGTCGAGCAATGAATAAAACGTGATCCTTGCCATCAATAGTCTGAGAGGTCCCACCAACTGAATAACTGATGGAATTCGGTCTCTTAAGTACGTCAGTAGTACTACCAAGTATTAACCATCCATCTTGAATTACGTAGCAACAAGTAGAAAGTTTCATAAAATTAAATCAAAGTAGTAACAGCCTCTACAAAGAATTCTGGAAGCAAAGAAGGTAAGATTTTTTGTGTGGGTTTAATGTGGAGGGGCTGGCAAGAGCTGGGTGTTCAGCGCTTTAAAGCATTTTCAGCTTTCTACCTGAGCCAGGTTCTGGGCTAAGTATTGAGGATGAAAACGCTGGACAGAACACATTTACTCATAATAAAAGAGCACACAAGAGAATGGAAGCAGACATGTCAACTAGCAAACATATCTTATAAAATGTGTTCAAAATCTGACCACAGAATGTTACTGGAGCACAAAGGACATACTTAAAGCAAACTTGGAAGAAGGAAAGGGTTTCCCAAAAGACATGATGGCCCTTCAAGTGAGTTTCAGATGGTGCTGAAAAGGAGTTTATTAGGTTTTATAAAAGGGAGTGAACAATGAGGGGAGACATTTAGAAAGAAAGAATGGTTCTTGGACAAGGCAGAGATTTTCAACAATTGTCTTAGGGAGTTTCATGTGTCCAGAAGATATAAATACTTGTGGGTATGTGGAAAAAGATGAAGTCAGAGAAGAAGGCAGAGGCCAGGTCAGGAAATATCTTGTGCCCTAAACTAAGGCCATTGAACTTCATGCTGAAAGCATTGGCGATCTCTTGAAGAATTTTCAACAAAGACTATTTTCATAACTGTACCCTGTTCTACTCTGAAAATCAGGGTATAGGATGGGTTGGGAGAGGCCAGAGCAGACATAAAGAAATAAGGAGGCTAGAGTAGACACATGCTCTTTGGCCAACATCCTGGTCATCAAAATGCCAGCCCTCTCCCATCCTAATATCCTTCTCAGCCCACATGACTCAGGTGGGGGCTCATATGCTTTCTTTCAACCTCAGGAATGGACAATTGACCAGAGGCCTGAACCATCAAAATACCTCTTTATCATCTTACCCCTGCTCACTCTAGCCAGTCATTGGTCTGGGCTTGGGCCTGTAGCACAACCCAAATGATAAAACAGATTTTGCTGAAGCCATCAAGAAGGATCCTTAAGTTAGTTGGAGTCCAACTTCTTGGACTGAAAACCCAGAGTCCTGATTGATACCAGGTCTATCACAGTAATCCAGGCCAGAAATAGAATTAAAACAATGCCACAGTGGATGAAGAGGGAAAAGAGACATAAGAAAAAAAGTAAGGAAGCACCATCTATAGGATCTGGTGGTTGATTACATAGTGGGTGTGGAGAGGTAAGAGTCTTTGATAATGTCATACTTACTGGCTTGGAACACTGTGTGGCTAGTGGTGATGTCCGGTGAGAAAGTGAACATAGGTGGGAAAACAGGTTTCAGAGGGAAAATAGTAAGTTCGCTCTGGGATATGTTTATGGAGACGAGGGTCAGACTTGGTCTCTAGATTTAGGAATGGCAGACAGTGGTAGATAGAGCTATCGTTGTCAATATGTTAAGCCAGAGAGAATAAAGAGAGCAAAAAAGATCACTTTTCAGTGAAAAGAGAATGTCAAGGACACAGCCTAAGTGGATGACTGTTATATGATGGCACGCAGAGGAAAAGGAACCACAAAGGAGACTGAGGATAAGACACTGGAGAGGTTGTGTGACAACCAGGTCATGTGCCTCAAGAACTTTGACAGCAATTGAAGGAGTAAGAGTTTCAAGAGTGAAATGCTGTTCAACAGACTCTGTACTAAAAAAGACAAACAAGTGACTTATTTTCGCTTCTGACTTCTAAAGTGCTTATGAATGATGTCCTTAACAATTAGCAAAATTTGAATGAACTGTATGTAAATCATAACCTTTTCTTATACTCCACTGAAAATTAAGGTTGCCGGGCAAACTGCCACCCTAACATCTAGGGACAGGCCAGGACAGACAATCACAGCCAGGGACAGTTTGCCTGGAGCCCAAGCCACTGGAGCCATAAACTGGTACGAACACTCAGCAGGTAACTTTGACACATTACTGAATCTGAGTAGGACTAGCAGGACAGTGAGGGATACTTGGGGGCTGCAGTCTTAGGAGGGTCATCACACTTTCAGGAGTTTTACCTCCAGAACCCGCCCCCCTCCCCCACAAGTTTTCACAGGAAGACATAAGGAAAACTCAGGTTTCTGATAGACTAGGCTGGCGGTAGCATTGAACATTTTGAAAGACAGGCAGTACTTTCTCCATGACAGAGTTCCCCTATTCAGCAGGGGAAAATTACCAGAGTTTTGCCATACCTGAGACCAGGGAAATTACTCAATTCTACCCCCTCTAGACTTTCAGTCTTAACTAGAAGGAGGGAAAAAAATTCTGAGACACACCGGTGAAGGTCACAGTCCAGGGACAGGGCCTACTAAAAGATAGATATTTAACATAATACTATAGAACAGTTGGATTCCCCCTGCATCATACCACCACAGTAACAGGGTCTAGAATGATAGCAGTGGACTATTATACTGTTATACTGCAGTGCGAAGAGCTGTAAGGCCCAGATTCTTATTTAAGAAGGAATTTTTAGGGGCACCTGGGTGGCTCAGTCGGTTAAGCGTCCGACTTCAGCTCAGGTCATGATCTCACGGCTCGTGGGTTCGAGCCCTGTGTTGGGCTCTGTGCCAACAGCTCGGAGCCCGGATCCTGCTTCGGATTCTGTGTCTCCCTCTCTCTCTGGCCCTCCCCCACTCACGCTCTGTCTCTCAAAAATGAATATACATTAAAAACTAAAAAAAAAAAAAAAAAAAAGAAGGAATTTTTAGGGACGATCAAAGACCACAGGAGAGTTACAAATAAGGATGCTGGAGGAAATTGAAACCTTGGCACTTACGGCTAGACAACTAGAACAAGCACTAAACAAAGCCCAACTCCAAGGCAGATTGATAACACCTTACACCAAAGGCCTACTTCCTTAGCTCCTATTATCCAGTATATCATTCCAGCTTTCAATACAAATGACAATGTATGAGACAAGGCAACAATATGCAGTCCGAGGAGACAAAGCAAACATCAGAACAACATTCAGACATGGTATAGATTTTAGAATCATCAAACAGGGAATTTAAAATAACTGTGATTAATATGTTAAGGGCTGGGGCGCCTGGGTGGCTCAGTTGGTTGAGTGTCCGACATCAGCTCAGGTCATGATCTCATGGCTCGTGGGTTCGAGCCCCACGTCGGGCTCTGTGCTGACAGCTCAGAGCCCAGAGGCTGCTGCTTTGGATTCTGTGTCTTCCTCTCTCTCTGCCTCTCCCTGTCTCTGTCTCTCTCTCTTCCTCCAAAAAAATATGTTAAGGGCTATAATGTGAAAAACATAGGCAATGGGCAAGAACAGACAGGTAGAATACGGAAGAGTGACATCAGCAAAAATAGTAGAGTAGGGAATTTGAAGGGTCTGTCCCTTCACAGAAACACCAGAAAATGGGCAAATACTATCCGAATTAACTTTGTCAGACTCTAGGAAATAAAGTTTTCTAGCAACCAAGTGAATGCGGAAAAAAAAAACAACAACAAAGAAAACTGAGGATAGGAGAACTCTGTGGCATTTTGACTGAGCCTCAGCCCACTCCCCTCCCCTCTGTGACAATAGTCCTGAAGACAATAAGCTGGCATTCCTGGTGTGGGTACGCTGTTCTGAGGGAGCAGAGGAGATCTTGTTCCCAAGGAATGGTATTTGTCTACTTTAACCTGTCTGGGGTTTCCCTGAGGACCGATGCAAGGTGCTTGCTTTTTTTTTTTTTTTTTTTTTACCTAACTCCAAACTCTCTGGTGGTGACAGAGTAGCTGGATAAGGACAAAGAGAATAAGAACCTTGAAAGCAGCAAGAAAGCGAGGGCGCCTGGGTGGCTCAGTCAGTTAAGCATCCAACTCTTTTTTTTGAATTTTTTTTTACATTTATTTATTTTTGAGATACAGAGAGACAGAGTGCAAGCGGGGGAGGGGCAGGGAGAGAGGGAGACACAGAATCCGAAGCAGGCTCCAGACTCTGAGCTGTCAGCACAGAGCCCTATGCGGGCTCGAACCCACGAGCCGTGAGATCAGGTCCTGAGCTGAAGTTGGTCACCCAACCAACTGAGCCACCCAGGCACCCCTAAGCATCCGACTCTTGATCTTGGCTCAGGTCATGACCACACGGTTCATGGCATCGAGACCTGTGTTGGGCTCTGTGCTGGGATTCTCTCTCTCCTTCTCTTTTTGCCCCTCCCCCACTCATTTTAGGCCCAAAGACAAAAATAGGTTTAAAGTGAAAGGATGGAAAAGATATTCCATGCAAATTGTAATCAAGAGACCTGAGGTGGCTATGCTAGTATTAGGCAAAATAGATTTTAATCAAAACATGTTACGTATTGATAAAAGAGTCACATTATCAAGAATTAATACAACAATTATAGACATATTCACACCTTACAAGAGAGTCCCAAAATATATGAAGCAATGTTTGATAAACTAAAAGGAAGAAATGGGTTTACAACTGTCAAAAACTTCACTTCTCACTTTCAGTACTGGATAGAACACCTAGACAGATCAATAAGGAAATAGAAAACTTGAACAATACTATAAATCAACTTGACCTAGCAGACATATATTCCACCCCCAAACAGTAGAACATACATTTTCATGTGCACATGGACTATTCTCTGGATAGATTTTATGTTAGGTCGCAAGTCTGTAGCCCACTGTTTGAGTTATTAGCTTTTTGCTGTTGAGTTGTAGGAGTTCCTTATATAATTTGAACATCAACCCCTTATCAGATATATGCTTCACAAACATTTTCTCTCATTCCATAGGTTGCCTTTTAACTCTGTTGATTCCTTTGCTGTGCGGAAGCTTTTTAGTTTGATATAGTCCCACTTCTCTATTTTGGCTTTTGTGGTCTGTGCTTTTAGTGTAATGGTATGAAAGCATGGCCAAGACCAATGTCATGAAGCTTTCCCTCCTATGTTTTCTTCTAGGAGTTTTATTTTAAGTCTTCCATTTGTCTTGAGTCCATTTTGAGTTGACTGTTGTTGTACAAGATGTAGGGTTGGATTTAATTCTTTTGCATGTGAATACCCAGTTTTGCCAGTTCCATTTGTTGAAGAGATTATTACTGCCCCATAGCAAATTCGTGGCACCCTTGTCAAAAATCAATTGACCATATATACATGGACTTATTTCCAGGCTCTCTATTCTGTTCCACTGGTCTATATGTCTACTTTTATGCCAGTACCATACTGTTTTGACCAGCTTTGTAATATATTTTGAAATAAGGAAGAATTATACCTCCAGTTCTGTCCTTTTTTCCTCAAGATTGACTTGGCTATTCATTGTCTTTTGTGGTTCTATATGAATTTTAGAATTGGTTTTTTTCTATTTCTATTTTTAAAAAGTCAGTGGGACTTTGATAGGATTGCGCTGAACCTATGGATTGCTTTGGGAAATATGGACATTTAAACAATGTTAAGTCTTCTGATCCATGAACATGGGGTGTCTTTCCATTTGTTTGGGTTTTTAATTTCTTTCATCAGTGTTTTGTAGAAAATGGGCTAAGAACTTGAACAGACATTTCTCCAAAGAAGACATACAAATAGAACAACAGATATATGGGGAAAAAATGCTCAAAATTATTAATCATCAAGGAAATGTAAATCAAAACCACAATGAGGTATCACCTCACACCTGTCAGAATGGCTATTATTTTTTTAAAAAAGACAACAAGGGTTGGCAAAGATGTGGAGAAATTGGAACCCTTGTATACTGCTGGTGGGAATGCAAAATAGTACAGTCATTATGGAAAATAGTATGGAGGTCTCTCAAAAAATTAAAAATAGAACTATCAGATGATCCAGTAATCCCACTTCTGAGTATTTATCCACAGTTGCTGAAATCAGGGTCTCAAGGAGCTATTTGCACCTCCATGTTCATTGAAGTACAATTCACAACAGCCAAGATATGGAAACAACCTAAATGTTCCTTGATAGACGAATAAAGAAAATGTGGTATATACATGCAATGGAATATTATCCAGCATTAAGAAAAGAAGGGCGCTCACTTCGGCAGCACATATACTAAAACTGGGCCTATACAGAGAAGATGAGCATGGTCCCTGCACAAGGATGACACACAATTTGCGAACTCTTCCCAAGAGTTTCTCAAGAAATGCCACGAAAAAAAAAATCTGCAAAATGGGACAACATGGATGAACCTTGAGGACATTATGCTAAATCAAGTAAGGTAGTCACAAAAAGTCAAATGCCATACTATTCCACTTACATGAGGTACCTAAAATAGTCAAATTCATAGAATCAGAGTGAAAGGGTGGTTGCCTGGGGCTGGGGGGGAGGGGGAAACAGGGAGTTGCTAAGCGATGGGCATCAAGTTTCAGTTAAGCAAGATGAGTAAGTTCTAGAGATCCACTGTACAACGCTGTACTTATAGTCAACAATAATGTAACATCCACTTCACAATTTTTAAGAGGGTAGGTCTCATATTCAGCATTTTGCTAAAATAAAATTTAATTTAATGTTTTTATTTATTTTTGAGACAGAGAAAGACAGAGCATGAGCAGGGGAGGGGCAGAGAGAGAGGGAGACACAGAATCTGAAACAGGCTCCAGGCTGTGAGCTGTCAGCACAGAGCCCAATGCAGGGCTCGAACTCACGGACCGTGAGATCATGACCTGAGCCGAAGTTGGACGCTCAACCCACTGAGCCACACAGGCGCCCCAATAAAATTTAACTTAATTTTTAAATTAAGCCCCAGTAAATTTTAAATGATTGATATGACAAAATATTTTCTCTGACCACAACAAAATGAAGCTGTAAGTCAGTAACAGAAGGAAAACTGGAAAATTAACAAATACATGGAAATTAAATAACACCCTCTTAAAAACACTGATTCAGAGAAGAAAGCAGAAAGGAAATGAGATGTATGAAATTAAAGTCACAACATGACAAAACTTATGAGATGTAGCAAAGAAATTCAGAGCTGTAAATACATTAAATAAGAAGAAATATCTCAAATCAGTAACTTTACACTTTAAGAAACAAAAAAAAAAAAAAAGAAGATCTAACTAAATACAAAGCTAGTAGAATGAAATAAATAATAAATATTGGAAGGGCGCGTGGGTGGCTCAGTTGGTTGGGCGTCCAACTTCGGCCCAGGTCATGATCCTGCGCTTTGTAGGTTCTAAGCCCCACATTGGGCTCTGTGCTGACCACCTGGAGCCTGCTTCAGATTCTGTGTCTCCCCCTCTCTCTGCCCCTCCCCTAGTCTGTCTGTCTCCCAAAAATAAACATTAAAAAAAATTTTTTTAAATAATACATATTGGAGTGAAGATAAAAAGAGAATAGAAAAATATTACAGTGAATCAACAAAACAAAAAGGTAACTCTTTGAAAAGACCAACAAAGTTGACAAACATTTACCTAGAGTAACAAAGAAAAAAAAGGAGGAAAGATTCCAATCAGAAATGAAAGTGGCAACCTTACATAAATATAAAGGATTATAAGAAAATACTATGAATAACTGCACACCAACAAATTAGGCAACTGAGATGAAATGGACAACACTGTACCGGAAGTTCTGGCCAGAGCGATGAGACAAATGAACAAACCTAAAAGTCCTCATATTGGAATGGGAAAAGTAAAACTACATTCACAGGTTCCATGATCTTAATGTAGAAAACCCTAAAGAATTCACACACAAACTACGAGAGCTAATAAACAAATTCATCAAAGTTGCAGGATAAAATATCAACATGCAACAATCAGTTGTATTCTTATATAGGAGTAATGAACAATGTGAAAAGGAAGTTAATAAAATATATTTACAGTAATAGCAAAAGGAATGAAATACATTGGACCAAATTAAGCCAAGGAGGCACAAAAGTTGAAACAAATACTACAAAACATTACTGAAAGAAATGTTAAAACACCTAGCGGGAGAACCTGGGTGGCTCAGTTGGTTAAGCGTCCAACTCTTTTTTTTTTTTTAAGTTTTATTTATTTTTGAGAGAGAGAGAGAGCATGAGCAGGGGAGGGGCAGAGAGAGAGGGGGACAGAGGATCCAACGTGGGTTCCACATTGACAGCAGCAAGCTCGATGTGGGGCTCAAACTCATGAACCTGAGCTGAAGTCAGACGCTCTACTGACTGAGCCACCCAGGTGCCCCATTGTCTAACTCTTGATTTCAGCTCAGGTCACGATCAAGCCCTATATTGGGTTCTGTGAAGACATCCTACGTTTATGGACTGAAAGACTTATTGCTAAAGTGGCAATACTACACAAAACAATCTATAAAATTCAGTACAATCTCTATCAAATGTCCAACAGCCTTTTATACAGAAACAGAAAAACCAACCCTAAAATTGATATAAAATTGCAAGACATCCCGAATAGCCAGAACAACCTTGAAAGAGAGGGAAAATGTTGGTAGATTTCTACTTTCTGATTTCAAAATTTATTAGAATCAAAACAGTGTGGTACTGGCATAAGGCTATATACAGACAAATGGAATAGAATTGTGAGTCTAGAAATAAGCCCATACGTCTACAGTCAACTGATTTTTGACAAAGGTGCAAGAGCATTCAGTGAGGAAAAATTGGCTCTTCAAAAAAATAATGCTGAGACAATTGGATATCCACATGAAAAAGTATGAAGTTGAACCCCTACCTTACATTATACACAAAAATTAATTCAAAATGGACTAAAGACCTAAGTGCTCAAAGAGCTAAATGATCGAGGAGTTAAAACTTTAAAATTCTGAGGAAAACACATGTCAAATCTTCATGACCTTGAGTATGGCAGTAGTTTTTAAAAGATGACACCAAAAGTATAAGCAACAAAAGGAAAAATAAATAACTTGGACTTCAGTAAAAGTAAAAACTTTTGTGCATCCAGAAAGAGATGCATTTCTCCAGAATGGGAGAAAATATTTGCAAACCATATAAATGATAAGGGCCAATTATCCAGAATATACAAAGAACTATTACTATTCAACTATAAAAAGACAAACCACCCAATTAACAAATGGGCAAAGGGCTCAAACAGACATTTCTTCAAAGAATATATACATATGGCCAACAAGCACATGAAAAGATACTCAACATTATTAGTCATTGGGGAAATGCAAGTAAAAGCCACAAAACCTCACACCCACTAGGATAGCTATAATTAAAAACAAATGGAAATTAACAAGTCTTGGTGAGGTTGTGGAGAAATTGGAACGCTTGTACATTCTGGTAGGAACGTAAAATGGGCAATTGTGGAAAACCATTTGGAGGTTCCTCAAAAAGTCAAAAAATACAATTACCAAATGACCCAGGTGTATACTCTACCCCAAGGTGTATACCTGAAAGAATTGGTATTTTCAATTATTTTGAAAACAGCCATCCAAACAAATACTCATTCATGAATTTTCATAGAGCACTATTCACAAAGCCAAAAAATGAAAATAACCTAAATGTCCTTCAATGGAAGAATGAATAAACAAAATATGGTATATCTATTCAATGGAACATAATTCAGCCTAAAAAGGAATCAACTGATACATGCTACAACGTGGGCGGACCTCACAAACAAGTGTACAATTAAGTAGCATTTAGTACCTTCACTATGTTGTGCATTCATCACATCTGCTTTGAAAACATTCTCATTACCCCAAAGGAGACGCCCATCCTCCCCAGCCTCTGGCAACCACTAATCTGTTTTCTGTCTCTATGGATTTACCTATACTGAATATTTCACATAAATGGAACAATATAGTATATGAGCTTCAGTGCCTGGTCAGCATATTGTTTCTTGAGGTTTGTCCACGTCATAGCATGTATCAATATTTCATTCCCTTTTCTGGCCAAAGAATTATCCACTGAATGGATATACCACCTCTTGGGTATGAAGTCAATTCCAGATGAATTTTATATCTAAATATATAAGGTAAAATAATATGACTTGTAAATGAAAACATAGGAAAATATCTGCATGACCTTGGCGTAGGTGATTTTTTCCTAACCAAGATTCCAACAGCACTAATGATAAAGGAAAATACTGATGAACTGGAAGACATTACAACTGGCAACTCTTCTTCAACGGACATCATTAAGTGAGTGAAACAGCAAGCCACAGAGTGGGAGAAGACATCTGCAAGCACATGTATCCAACAAAGGATTCAAATTCAGAATCAAACACATCAGTAGCAAAAAAAGAACCCAATAGAAATACGGGCAAGAGACTTAACAGGCACTTTGCAAAAAAAAAAAAAAAAGTATATTCAAATATTCACTGACCATGTATTCTACATAGGAAAAGGTGCTCATCTTAATTGATCATCAAGGAAATGCATATTAAAACCATAATCCTACTACTCACCAGGATGGCTGAAATGAAAGAGCCAGCCAATTTCAAAAAAAAGTTGAGAAGAATAAGGGGCAAGTGAACCCCTCATACACTGCCAGTGGGAATGCAGATTGTACATTTTGAAAAACATTTTGGCAGTATCTAAAGAAGGTGAACGTATGTAAACCCTATGACCCAACCATCCCACTCCTAATGTGCTGGTAATGATCTTTTTCTTGATCTAGGTGGTGGTTACAAAGCCATGCACTTAGTGAGAATTCACTGAGCTATACACTTAATAGTTGAGCATTTTTCTGTTTGTGCATCATGCTTCAAAAAATTTCTTTTAGAATACATACAAAGAGGTGGGAAATGTCCTATAACCATGAGGCTCTAAGTGTTAATGTGTTTCTTTTGATTATTATTATTAAACACTATTGATTAAACATAAATATATTATAAATTTGGGCGCTTATAAACAAAACATGCTTATTGAATATCCCACTCGTAATGGTACAAATGAATTTCTTGAAATTAGTTCATATCATGAATGAATATTAGTTATCTCCCGAATGAGGTCTGGCTCATCACCAATTATATCTCTATTTCCCATTTTCCAGAGAGGATATGTCAATGAGCACAGGCAGAATTTTGTTATAGCAGGGTCGCTCAAAACTTTTAAATTTCCTTTAGAGTTATATGGCTTAAATCAAATACTGAACTATCACCAATTTTTTCCCAATGATCTATCAGCTGATCAATTAATTAATAAATCCTTCTTCTGGGACGCCTGGGTGGATCAGTCAGTTAAGCATCCAACTTCAGCTCAGGTCATGATCTTGCGGTTTGTGAGTTTGAGCCCCGTGTCGGGCTCTGTGCTGACAGCTCAGAGCTTGGACCTGCTTCGGATTGTGTGTCTGTCTCTCTTGCTCTGCCCCTCCCCTACTTGCATTCTCTCTCCCTTGCTCAAAAATAAATAAACATTACAAAAAATTTTAATTAAAACAAATAAATCCTTCAATTCTAAAAGAAAAAAACCCAGGAAACTATTTGATATGCAGGATTCCCTACCTAGTCATTCGTCATTCAGTTCCCCAGGCAGGATGGTTTAAAGCCTCTTTGGCTCCTCGGATGCCTCAAACCCTGGGGCAACACACCATGGCAAGATCAGAGCAGGTAGGAGTGGAGGCTGGGTGGTGATGAAGGCGAGGTGGGGAGGGAGAACCTTCCTCAGAGTTTTCCTCAGGATCAGTTTTAGGAAGAACGTATGGAACCAAGGACTTGGAAATAGTTGCCTTTAAAGCTATTCATGTCCAATCTCCCTTGGACAGTCTTTACGCAGCCCTGCCAGGCATGAGCGAACCTTGGTCCCAAAGGACCCCTCAGAAGCGGCTCCTCAAGACTGCATCTCTAGGAGGCCTCTCTGGGTCTCGGGCACTCAGCCTGCCACTGATCTGCAGGCCTCAGTGAGGGTGCAGGGTCTCCCTTACTACACTAACTGTCCAGTTCACCTCTGAAGTGCTGGGTGGTTTTTGCTCCCACCCATGTCCTGCATGAGGAAGGAGTTAGAGCACTCAGAGAAAGGCGAATCTCCCTAGGGAGAACCAGGCCACTGTGCTTCCCTGTTAATCCTTTCGGGTTGCTCCATGACTTCTGCCAAGGAAGTCATGTGTGGACCCGCATGCCAGATGGGCTGAGTTGCAAAGGGCTGGCAGGCAGGCAGGACAGTGGAGGAGACAGCACCAGGGAGAAGGAAAACCAGTTAGCAGAGATGCCTCTGAGGTGTTTCCGTCAAATCCACTCCCAGAGGTCACCAGATCCCAGAGGTCCTTGCAGTGCAGCCAGCTTCATGGTGACCAATGTGGGCCCATGTCCAGAGATCCGGCAAGGAGGCCAGGCACGCTGGCAGTCCCAGAGACTGAAATACACAGGGAAATCAGGGAGACAGGCTGGAATCCTCAAAACTCAGGGAACACGGAGAGTCTTTTCGGCCACACTTAATTTTTGGTAGTGATTTGCCAATTACATGAGAGTAAAGTGCATATTAAGTTCACATTTAACCCTAAACTGGTCAGCCCCATTATGTTCAGGGAGTTTATATGGATATCCAGTCCTGGGCGAGCCTTTGCTAGTTACTGAGGTTCTAAGACCATCTCTGGCCACAGGAGAAAGTACTCGAGAGGTATTCTAAGACAGCAGGTCTCAAAGGGGGAATGCTGGAAAATCAGCATCATGCAGTAACTTGTTAGAAATGCCCATTTTCTGGCCCACTCCAGGCCAACTGAGGTAGAAAAACTCTGGGGGTGGAGCCCAGCAATTGCTGGTCTAACAAAATCTGGGTTTTAAAGGCTGTTCTAAGAGGAAAGTCAGTATGGAGTGAGTTTGGAGAGCCAAAGAAGGAAGATGTGATATGCCATCGAAGGAAGGATTAGGACAGGCCGGGAGGCAATACTGGGAGCTAAAAGCAAGGAATAATTGAAGGCGCATTGGCAGCTTGACCCAGCACCGGATCTGTGAGCTGGGGGACAGGAAAGAAAGTTGGCTGTCACAGAGCCAGATGAACGGCCTAGAAAACCAAGGAGGGAGCAGGACATAAAGGATGTGGGAACTGGGGGCTACCGAAACCTTGATGGAAGAGTGACTTGGTGACCACGGTCGTGGAGGAAAATTAATGAATGTGTAGCACAGAAATAAGGAGGTGGGTTGTTTTGAGGAGAGGCGGCCTCTCCAGGAACATGCCCCCCATGTCCAGCTTTTCCTGTGACTCTCCTACGAGTCCCAGACCCCTTTGGGCTTGAGACTGGGTAGAAGGGGGATGGTTCCCCGGTCCTAGTCTGTGTACAGGGACAAGACATACTTTTGGAGGCCTGGCACCCTCTGGTAACAGGGCAGCTCTTTCTTAAAGAGCTCAGAAGTGGAACTTCCCGGCTGAGGGGTTATCTTGAGAGAAAAGGGTTTGGAGCCCTCCAAGAACAAAACAGATCATGGCTGAGAAGGGATTCCTCGCTCCACAGGAAACAGCTAAGAGGTTTAAGAATGACACTTCCCGAGGGGCGCCTGGGTGGCTCAGTTGGTTAAGCGTCCAACTTCGCCTCAGGTCACGATCTCACAGTTTGTGAGTTCAAGCCCCACATCAGGCTCTGTGCTGACAGCTCGGAGCCTGGAGCCTGCTTCAGACTCTGTCTCCCTCTTTCTCTACCCCTCCCCTGCTCACGCTCTGTGTCTGTCTCTCAATAATAAATAAACTTTAAAAAAAAAAATTAAAGAGTGACACTTCCAGAGAAGCCATTGCCAGGAGTTGAATATATCATGTCTGGAGAGAGACCAAGAGTTCCAAGGCCTGGGTGTTGGGAGACTATTTCAATTCCTCCCTCTGCCACAAGGGCCCTGGGAAGGAAAACCCCCTAAGCTCCAATTGAATCTTCTGCAAAATAAGAAGCATGGTCTCCTCGGCTTCCAAGGGCCTCTTCAGCCCTGGTAACTGGAGAAAGTAGGGGATACGGCTTTAAGCTCTTGGGTAAAGGCCATGTCACTGAGGGGGGAGAAGGTAAAGGCCTGAGCCCTACATGAACTGGCCTGAACCCAGCCTCAGTCACAGCAAGTGGCAGTGCTGTGCCCTCTGAGCCCTTGACTTCCACCCTCACACCTTAACGATGCAGACCTGAGTGGAAAAGGCCTGCTGTCCTCTACGCTCCCAGCTCCTTGCTCATCCTCTCTGTCCAACCCATCTTCTCTCTGAGGTCACCTCACTTCCTGAGGACGGGAGCACAGACATTGGGGTATGAACCCACAACCCTCACACCCAGCTCAGGTCAGCCTTTGTCTCCTCAGTTCCATCTCTGCCTGTGGGATCTGAACTTGGAGCCTTCTGCCTCTTCGTTCTGTCCCTTGGATGAATTATCAGCCCGTTTCTCCAGTCTCCAAGCTTCTGTGTGCCGTCTTCTTGTTGTGTCCTCAGAAAGGCAGTGGAGTGTTCCCATCTCTCAGCTACATGCTGGGGATGTGGTGGGCAAGTATAAAGCAGAAGACATCTCCCCCCTTTATTCCACTCTGCCATTTCTCTCCCTAGTGCCCATGTCTCTCTCCTCCTTTTGCTGAGACAGTCAGGGCTAAAATGAGTAGTCAGGATGCATGGGGAATGGAACCCTAGGAAGCTATGTCAGAAGGTTGAAAGGGAAAAATAGGTACCGACGAGTCAGCCAGGAAGCCCAACTTCTAAACCCTGGCCCACAACCGCAGGGACAAGAACGTCCTTTCTTCCTGGAGCCCTTGTATTCAAAGGGCAGCAGAGTCCGAATTCAGAACCAGGAATCAATTCTCTTCCTGTTTCTGCCCATTTGCACCTAAAGGCCTGCCTGCCACTTGCCTTCAATAACTGATCTGTAAAACAGAACCCATGTTCCCTGGTTTTGACCTCTCCTGGGGATGCCAGCATAGACGAGGACCTCCAAGATGAGCTTTCAAGCTAACAGGTTTTATAACAGATTTTGGCAACTTGATGAACATGGAGGCCTTATGCTGACTCATTTTCAGGAATTTTGAGGAATCTCTTAAATGGGCAGTAACTGCTTGCTCCATTGATACAGCACTTCCTTCCATTTTTGAGTCAATCTCCTCTTTCTAAATGCTACATTAATAAAGGTCCTTTGAACAGTGATACAACAGTAGGTGTCCAGGATGGTACCAAACACATTCACACAGTGACTGCCCTCTGCAAAAAGTTGAATTTCCCCTTAATTCCAAGGGCACAATCTCAGATGGTTCTGGAAGGGATGGTGGGGCAGTCAATCTCCAAGCCTTCGGGAATATAATGGGATCCTTTCCTTCCAAGTCACCTTCTCCTCTGGCCTTAGTGCTTCCATTCTTTTCAGTGGCCATTCCAGTCACTTCCTTCCTTTCCCATCAGTTTGAGGATACACCTAATAGTGTAAATACTGTCCACAAATAGTCCACCCCTAGCCATCACCTCCCCTCCCTGCTCTGCAGGTATCTCAAATTGGGGGCATCTAGTCTATTTTGGTTCTGTTACTCATTAGCAATATATCTAGCTGAATGGGGACGTTAGTTTATTGTTTCCCAATGACTAGAGAGAAGTATCTCTAGAAAGGAATGTCATACCAGGCTACCCTTCTGACCACCACTAGCAGGCTTATAAAACAGCTGGGAATGAAGGAAACACCATTAATTAAGAATGCTTAAAAGCTGGATAAGTAGACAAAATTGATTTTCTTTTTAAAATAACTACTTGGAAAGGGCGCCTGGGTGGCTCAATCGGTTAAGCGTCCGACTTTGGCTCAGGTCACGATCTCATAGTTCGTGGGTTTGAGCCCCGCGTCGGGCTCTGTGCTGACAGCTCAGAGCCAGGAGCCTGGAACCTGGGGCCTGATTTGGATTCTGTGTCTCCCTCTCTCTCCGCCCCTCCCCCACTCCCGCTCGCTCTCTCTCTCTCTCTCAAATAAACATTAAAAAATGTTTAAAAACATTTTAAAAAATGTTCAAAATTACCAGCTGAAAGACAAAGGAAGAATGTTCCAAATGTTTGTGGAACACCCACTGTGGCCCATCAGTGTGAGGCATGTTCACATCTCATTTAATCCTCGCAGCAGCCCTGAGAGTACATAATTATTATCTCCACTTCGCAAACCCGATAGCAGGCTCAGAGGGGTCTCTTGATGGAAAAAATCTCTGGAGATATCTATTTCAAAAAAGTGACTGTTTGCCATCTCTGGGTGATTCGGTAACAATGGAGTTTTGTTTAATGTTTAATACGAAACAACATTCCATTTTATTAAAAGGTAAAATGTTATGAAATAATAAGTATGTAGGAGCCTCGGCCAACATCTTAAACTAGGATCTGACATAGCCATAATGCCCTGTCTTCCAACTTCCCTGCCCTTCCCTTGACATCACGTGGTCTTCTCAGGAGATAAGCCCTGAGGCTGATGGGGAAGGAAGAGAAACCACCAACCTCAAAAACCAGGTTCCATCTGACCTGGCTCTCACTGGGGCCATCACTCTAAGCCACAGGCCTTCTTTTGCTCTGACACGTCTCCCTCCAGGTATCCAAGGTGCACTAAGGCTATGAAGGCCACAGGGCTCACCTTGCCATTCTCAGCAAATCACTTTATAAAATGTCCAGACTTTCCTGCAGAGCATCCAAAGTGTATGGGGTTGTGGCTGAGCTTCCATAAAAATGGGCTTCCCTCTAGGCCCGGGAGCAGTGTGGCACCAATCTGAAAGCTTCTAGTTCACACAGTGAAAAGTCAAAAAAAAAAAAAAAAAAAAAGCCATTTACCACGGCCCTGGGCTTTCCACAAAGAGACAAATTCAGGGATGAGGGCCCAGACTGCCTCCATCATCGTTTCATTCTATGTACCTCAATGCTGAGAGGAGCAGCGGGAGAGATATCAAGTGCTTGCAAGGTCCCTAGGTCTGTGCTGGCATTAAGGCCTTCCCCTGCGGCTTGGGATTCCTTGACAGGAAACACTGTGGCCGCGAGGGCTCAGTGGGGAGGCCGCTGGAATGGGGGCACCTTCCTGTTGCAGAATAAAGCTCCCTCAGCCCTGGGCTTGGTTGTTCCTGTCGACAGAATGCTAGCCACAGAAACTCTGTCCGGCTTAGTAATTTTCTCTGAGCTCCCTTCGGAGGACCTGAATACTCCTTTTCCACCTCTACCGAGAGAGGATGAGAGTAGGACCCAAGACTCTCACGAATTTGCTGAGCACCCGATACTTGCAGAATTTAGATCACAGAGGGTGGGGAAGCTGGGTAACCAGACAGATACACAGAGAGAGAGAGGAGTAGGTAACTATAGGTATTTGATAGCTATATTTCCACTCGTTTATTTAGCAAGTACTCATTGTGTATCAGTCTCGTGCCAGGCGCTGAAGATACGACGCTGAACGAGAAAGACAGCTTAGACTCCTTTCTGTGACGTACGGCGTGTACCCCTCCAAAATGTCCCGTTGGTGACAAATTCTTTATCGTGGGTGCCTCATAGTTTTACACTCTTTCATCGCCTCTGGGGTCAAGAGCCGTACGGTGATTTTCTTCAGACTGGAGACCCTGGACAGGATTCCCTTCTCCTGTGGAGCTTCTGGTGTCTGAGGAGGCTTGACCGCCTGCTGAAGCTTCTCCTGCATACGCTGCAGGTATACGGCTGCTCACCCGTGTGGGTTCTCTGGTGTTTAATAAGGTGAGAGTTCTGAATGAATCTCTTCCCACATTCATAACATTTAAAGGGCTTCTCCCCTGTGTGAATTCTTAGGTGTGTGTGTAGATTTGTATTGTGACTGAAGCTTTTGCCACACCATGAGCATCTGTAGGGTTTTATTCCTTGGTGTGCCATTAAGTGCTTATTAAGATCTGAACTCCATCTAAACCTCTTATCACACTGTTGACACTTGTAGGGTTTCTCTTCAGTGTGAATTCTCTGGTGCTTAATAAGGTCAGAGCTAACCCTGAAGCTTTTCTCACATTCCTGACACTTAAAAGGTTTCTCTCCTGCATGGCCTTTCCCGTGAAGATCCATTTGTTTTGGAAGCTCTTGTTTACAAGTTGAAAGTTTCTTTCTTTTCCTCCCTAGGAAAGCTCGATGCCGTTTCCGCAGCCTACGTGTAGCACCGTGATTTTCTTTGCCTGTTGTTTTCTGGGCAACTTTCATTCTGGCCTTTCTTAACACTTTGCGTCCTGACGCCTGTATTTCTAATGCAGAAACAGATATAGGTTGGTCATTTCCAGTGTCATTTTTGAGCTTTAACCCTGTTGGAATAAACAGAAGAGTCAGCCGTCTGTGTCCCAGAACACGAAAACTATAGGAATGCAGAGAAAAATCTATGATGACTGCTTTTTCAAAAACACGGGAACAAGTGATTCCTGGTCCGATACGGACAAATGGCATAGACGCATTTCCTCCGGATCCTCCTGGCTAGGCACAATAACGAACCAGTTAAAGAACGCAAGCCACAACCAACAGAGAGTTGTAAAAGATGCTAAAAAGAAAGCAAAATGGTTTGGGCTCCCAGGACTAGCAGAGTAACACAGTAGAGCGTCTTACATCCCCACACCCACCAGAAGATGGCAACCCTGATCTAGTGTTTTCCCACCATCAACCTAGCAACAGAAGGCTGCCTGGATAGGCTTATCCCTGCACCGGTCTGAATGGGAAGCCTGCCAACATCAGAACCCCAGCTAGGAGACTCCAAAGTGGGCAGGCAGAACTAGCAAGAGGCACCTAGCCACAGTGGCCTGGCCCAGAAAGCCTCTTCATCCCTGAGGGTCTGAGATTCCCCTTTTCCCACAGAGAGGCACTCTATCCTCCGAAATACCTTCCTCCCCGTCAAGCAACACCAGCAGGCACACATGGGAGCCCTGGCAGGAACACGAAAACCAAGGAAACCACAATAACACCGTGAAGCCTCTGAGAATTAAACTGTCACCGGAAGCATAACCCACAAAAGCAGCAAAGAACCTATGTGCTAAACTAAAATAGGGGGACTGCTCATTAAATTAAAATATTGAAATGTGACCCAGACTCTCCTAACGTAATAGATAAAATGATCAGGATACAATCAAAAATCACCCGTTGGAGCAAGAACAAAAAAAAAAAAAAATCACAACTTTTCACAACAGTGACAAGAGGCAATCTGACAAAAATGGAATCAGACCAGAAATCAAAAACAGAAAGAGGAAAATCTAAAAATATGTGGAAATGAAATAATACACGTCTGAAAGTTCTGTGGTTCAAAGAGAAAGTCTCCAAGAAAATGTAAAAAGACACAGTCGAATGAAAATGAAATTATATTAAAATACGTGGCACTCAGAGGAAAAGGCACAGCCCCAAGCACTTCCAACACTAAAGGAGAAAGGTCTCCAACCAATACTCTGGGTTTCCACCTCAACAGACTAGAGAAAAAAACTAAAGTAAACCCAAAGCAAGTTGAAAAGGAAATAATAAAGATCGGAGCAAAAGTCACCACCAAAGGGCTTGTTCTTCAAAGCAGTTGGTAAAATTGAGAAACGTCTATCACAACTGACAAAAATAAAAGGAGAGAAAACCCAAATCACCAATGTCAGGAAGGAAATCGGGTCCATCACTACACATTCTGCAGCAACTAAAACGATGGTAAGAGAATACCATAAACAGCCTTATGTTCGTGTCTTTTAAAAGTTGGGGAAAAAATGAAGCAGTTCCTCAAAACCACAAACTAGACCAAGCAACACGAAATAGATCATCCGAACAGCACCATCACCATTACACAAAGTGAATTCATAGTTGAACTAGGTCTCCTCCGAATCCAGGCCCATATGGTGTTACTGGAGGGTTCTACCAAATATTTATAGAATTAACACCAATGTCGTACAATTTCTTCCAGAAAAGAGGAGGAAATACTACCCAACTCTTTTTAGAAGGCCAGTATTACCCTGACAGCAAAATCATATCAAGTCAGTACTAAAAAAGAAACTACAGACTAACATCCCCCGTGAACTTAAATGCAAAAATCCTGAACAAAATATTGGCAAACTGAATACAAAAATATGTAAGCATGATATAGCATGATCAAGAAGGATTTATTGCAAGTAGGCAAAACTGGCTCAACATGTGAAATCAATCAACATAACATACCATATCAACAAGCTTTTAAAGATCATACTCCTATCAACGGACACAGAAAAGTATCTGACAAATCCCCCCATCCATTCATGATAAAAACACTAAGTTAGGAATTGTATTGACTTGATAAAAGAGTATGAACAACAAAAAAAACCATACTAACACTAACAGGTGATGGTGAAAGACTTAATGTTTCCAAAAGACTGGGAACAAGGCAAGGGTGTCTACTCTTCCCACTTTTATTCAACCCAGCAGGAAGTTGGAGCTATTCCAACTAAGGCAAGAAAAAGTTAAGGCAAGAAAAAGAAATCAAAAGGCATTGCGGATAATGTGATGACCTAGGTATAAGAATCTCAAGGGATCTACAAAATAACTCCTAGAAATAATAACTGAGTGAGTAGGGTCACAGAAGACAAGATCAAAATACACAATCAGTGGCATCCCTGTATGAAGAGAGTGCAAGAAACCAAAATTAAAAACAATACCATTTCCAAATACTCCAACGAAAATGAAATGCTTTGGCACGTACTTCACACAACATTCAGAGGATCTGTGCACTGAAAATTACAGAAAGTTGATGAAAGAAATCAAAGACCTAAATAAATAGAGACTATGTCCACTGATCAAAAAAAATATCAACATAGTAAAGATACCAATCCTCCTCAAACTAATACGTAGGTTTAATGTAATTTCTAGCAAAATCCCAACAAAGTTTCTTATAGACATTGATAAGCTTACTCTGAAATTTACGTGGAAAGGCATAGGCCCTAAAAGGGCTAAAATAAAATTTTATTTTACAAACAAGAATAAAGGGGGAAGAATCCGTCTACTTGACAGATATTAAGTCTTTTGTATTATATAGCTACAGTTACCAAGACAGTACACTATTGGCAGAGGAACAGACAAAGAGCTCAACGGAACAGAATAGATACATACAAATATACCCAACTGATCTTTGAGGAAAGTGCAAAGACAATTCAGTGGAGGATCTAGGGTTAGTCAGAGTTCTAGCTTTGACACCAAAAATACAACGTATAAAAGGAAAAAATGAGAAATTGGTCCTCATGGGGCAGCTGGCTGGCTCAGTTGGTGGAGCATGTGACTGTTGATCTCAAGGCCATGAGGATGAGCCCCATGTTGAGTGTAGAGATTACTTAAATAAATAAAAAGTTTTTAAAAAGTTGGTCCTCATTGGGGCACCTGGGTGGCTCAGTCGGTTAAGCGTCCGACTTCGGTTCAGGTCATGATCTCATGGTCCGTGGGTTTGAGCCCCAGGTCCGGCTCTGTGCGGACAGCTCTGAGCCTGGAGCCTGCTTCGGATCCTGTGTCTCCCTCTCTCTCTGCCCCTCCCCCACTCGCACCGTGTCTGTCTGTCTCTCTCTCTCTCTCTCTCTCAAAAATAAATAAACATTAAGTAACATTTTTTTAAATAAAAAATTGGTCCTCATCAAAATGAAAAACTCTTACTCTATAGAAGCCCCTAGGAAGAAGACTGAAAAGACATTATACAGACTGGGAGAAACTATTTACAATCTGCATATTCAACAAAGCGCTAGAATCTATAATATATAAAACACTCTCGGGGCGCCTAGGCAGCTCAGTCAGTTGGGCGTGACTCATTTCGGCTCAGATCTTGGTCCCAGGGTTTGTGGGGTCAAGTCCCTAGTCAGTGGTGTTGGGCTCTGTACTGACAGTGCAGAGCCTGCTTGGGATTCTCTCTCTGCCCCTCCCCACTCACGCAGACCTGCACACACTCTCTCTCAAAATAAATAAACATTTAAAAAAAACACTTTGTTTACAGGGGCGCATGGGGGGCTCAGTTGGTTAAGTGTCCAACTTGGGTTCAGGTCATGATCTCACAGTTCATGAGTTTGAGCCCCACATCAGGCTCTCTGCTATCAGCACAGAGCCCACTTCTCTCTCTGCCCCTCCCCTGCTCACATGCATATTCTCTCTCTCTCTCTCTCTCTCTCAAAAATAAACAAACATTAAAAAAAGACTTTGTTCATAAAAATATATATGTATATATATATAAAACTCTCACAACTCAACAATTAAAAAAGAATCCAATTAAAATACGGGTAAAAGACATTTCACTGAAGAGAATACACAGATGGCAAAAAAGCACATGAAAAGCTATAAAACATCGCTGGCCACTAGGGAAATGCAAACCCCAAACCACAATGAGAGAACACTACATACCTATCAGAATGGCAAAAATAAAATGGAGACAAACCAAACACTGGCAAGGATAAGGAGAAACTAGATCACTCATTCATTGCTGGTGGGGAATGCGAAATGCTACAGCCACCATGGGGAAACAGTCGGGCACATTCTTGTGAAATTAAATATGTAATTGCCATATGAACCAGCAATTGCACTGTTAAGACATTTACTCCAGAGACATGCAAACTTATCTCTGTAAAACATCCTGTACATAAATGCTCATGACAGCTTCATTCACAATAGGCAAAAACTGAAGACTGCAAAGATATCTTTTCAATGATGAATGGTTAAACAAACCGCGCTCTCTCAGTATCATGGTGTGCTACTCAGTAGCGTTAAAAAAAAAAAAAAAAACAACTATGATACACACAACAATTTAGATCAATTTCCGGGGAATTATTCTGAATGAAAAAAGCTAATGCCGAAGAGTCACACACTTTATGATTCTATTCATATGACATTTTGAAATGGCAAAATTTTAGAAATGTGGAACGGATCAGCAGTTGGCATGGGTCAGTGATGGGGTGAGATGTAGGAGGCAAGTGTGTGTGGTTCTAAAAGGGCAACAAGAAGGTCCTTGTGGTGGGGCGCCTGGGTGGCTCAGTCAGTTAAGCATCCAACTCTTGATCTAGGCTCAGGTCATGGGCTCAAGGTTCTTGGGGTATGAGCCCCAGCCTCTGTCAGTGCAGAGCCTGCTTGGGATTCTCTCTCTCTCTCTCTCTCTCTCTCTCTGCCCCTCCCCCTGGCTTGTGCATACGTGCTTGCGTGCTCGCTCTCTCTCAAAATAAACTTTTTTTTTAAAAAAAGAAAGGCCTTTGTGGTAATGTAACTGTCCAGTATCCTGACTGCAGCGGTGAATATGCAAACTTACACTTCTAATAAAACTTTCAGAACTAAATACACACACAAATCAACACAAACTGAAAATATGAAGGTCAGAAGACTATATCGATATCAATATCCTGGTTGTAATGTCATATGATACTGTTGCAAAAGCTATCATTGAGGGAAACTGGGTAAAGTGTCTGTACACAGGTTCTCTTTGTATTACACTTTAAATCTGCATGTGAATCTACAATTATCTTAGTAAGAAGTTCCGTTAAAAATACACAGGAGTAGAATCTTGGGATATTAATCTCCTGTAAAGGTTCTTATCAAAGAACATTTCTCCCCTTCCCATGTATATACTTACCTGCAGGAGACCCTCCAAGACTGTCCTTGAACTCTTGGGGACCCTGGGTCTGCGATTTTCCCCACTGTTCTAAACAGATTACTTCAAGTTTAGGGGGTTAACAATAATGTTCTGAGAAGAAAACCTTGAGGTCATGGACTGCTATCATAATGCCAGATTACTTTCAGGGAGAGTGAATGACGCTTTCATACTTTCATTTACTCCAGGTGTTTAAATGGGCAGAATCTTAGACTCAGTACCTTCTTTCTAGTCTCCTATGGTTGTGAGTAGACACACAAGGAGGAGGCTGAGAAGAAAGCGCCAGGCACGCACGTAAAGCAGTATGGGGAAGGGAAGTCCCATGCTGCTGAAGCAGACACGGTCAGGGATGATGGCAGCTTAGACCAGGATGGTGAGAGCAGAAGACGGGGAGACATGACTGTAGTCAGGATCTATTTGGAATGATCCGGATAGGTCTTTCCTTTCCCCCACACCACCCAGTTGAGACCCAAGCAGCTACTGGAACACTGGGACTCTCCCATAGGAGACGATTTTCCACAAACTGCGGCCAGATCACTCAACTTCCACACAAAGGAAAGGAAGAATCTTTACCTAGAGAGATGACAGTCTCGTAGTTTTCCTGCATGACATCATTGTAAAGGACCTTCTGAGCAGGGTCCAGTAATTTCCACTCTTCCTCAGAAAAAGACACGGCCACATCTTCAAATGTCAACAAGCTCTAAAGAAAAGAATGGGTTTGGGTTCAGTACTTGCCACTATAGAAGCCGCCCTTTCACTCATTTCTGAATTACACAGCAGGCCAGTCACCAAAGAAGAGTATTAAGATTTGGAGGGGAAAAAGGTGAGATGGCAAGAAAGGAAGAAGCCAGAGATCGGGAAGCAGCGTGGGAAGGGCCCGGTCGCCACCGTGCCCAGCCTAGTTACCTAGAGGTGAACATCCGGGGCTAACACGCCTCAGAGCACCCGCCGAGCACCGTGGGTCATGGGCAGCAGAGAAAAGCACAGACAAGGCCATGTTCAGGCTGCCTGAGAAAGCTGGAAAGTACAGCTCACCTGGAACTCAGGCAAGATGAGCTCAGACGCCATCTTCCAGTTTGGGGGGCTTTTCGGCTCAGAAAAGGCTAGAATCTGTTGAGCAGGTAGCGCTGTGGATGGAAAAGAGCCAGAGAAAATTTCTCTCTTTTAGGTTCACAAATACCCTGAGTTGATTTCTACACCACAGAACATCAGGAGTCCTTCAGCAAAGATGGCTCCCCTTCACAAGTGTGTGTGTGGTGCCAGAGTGGCCTTCTCCTTGTCAATAAGAACCAAATATCCACCGCTCCAAAGAACCGGTTCCCCGGTTGACTGTTCCCCCAGATTTCATGAGAGAACTTGACAAAAGGAAAGCCATTATGTTTTTTTTCCCTCTCACCAAATACATCGTTTACTGGGGTGGGCAAGAATTCGAGGTGGTTGAAAACGAAAGGCTTGGGTCCTCTAGTGCAGGTGGTGTGTCTCATACTGTGTTTCTTCCCGGTGCACCATTCTCCACCCCCCCCCCCGCCGTTCTGTCAAGACAATCCATTTCTGACCCCAGTTTCTTCCCTGACATAAGAAGTGTGAGATGATCCCTCCGTCCCTGTTCCGTCTTCTCTCCTCTCAAATTTCTAAGGAGCAAGGTCCACGCCATCAATACCGGGGTTCTATGGTTTGGACATTTCTGTACGCCAGGCTGACCCTCACCGCCGCCCACCGTTAGCCTACTGTACTCCCAACTTGAGAGACGTCCGAACAGCCGGCCCGGCTGGGCGCCTGGCAAATTCCCATGACTTTCCAGCTGAACCGGTTACCGTCACAGCTCCCAGGAGAAGAGAATTATTATGAAGCTCCTCACCTCTTTCATATACAGGCTGCGTTTCTTTGTGAGTATTCCAGCCCAGCTGTTCCTGTAGTACCCGGTATGTATTCCAACATTCTTTCTGGAACACATCCATTGGTTGGGGCTCTGCGGGCTTCCACTTAAAGCCTGGGGCCACTGCTGTTCCTCCCAAGGGCACTGCCTCCTTTTCCCGATCATGGGCTGTGACCTAGAAATAATCCCCATCCTCATTAGCACAGAACTTACTTTTGGTTTCGGGGTGGTGGCAGAGGGATGAACAAGAGAGCCCAGATTCAGGAAAGGGCGTGGCACTCAAGGAAGTAACAAAAAACCCTAAAGCGATATTGCGTCACCATTTCCTCACAGAGAACCATACACATCGTTGGGGGAAATTAGTGTAAGATGAAATGAGCTGTGACTGCTGCCAGCCTCCAGCCACACAGGCCACAGCTCAGGCCACGAGCAGGGTGGGGGCAGGCTGCCTTCACGAGCTTGCTTTCTGGACGTGGATCCTCATCCAAGGGCATTTCTATCTTCTGAGTTTTTCTCTAAATAATAATGAGTTGGATTAAAAAAAAAAAAAAAAGATTCTCAGATTTTTTTCCAATCCTCTCATGGTCAGGAAAGGATGTCATGGAGAAAGGGGATGCGCGAGAGGAAAAACCGGGGGAAAATTTGGACTCTAACCTCCCTCCGTAGGATCCAGTTGTAGAGAGACACCAAAAATAGACCCTGCCCTGTGTTCCTCAAGGCGGGCTCCCCATGGAAAGGAAGGGTGCTGCCTTCTCCCGAGGGCATACCCTGGTTCCCCACTCCCCAGCAAGGCCAAGGGCAGACCACTAAGGGAGAGTGACGGAAGGTTTTCTTCTGGCCCAGAGATACGTGCGCCCACCAGACAGGGCACTACCCTGCGGCATCCTGATTCTGTCCACTCCCCTGTTGGCATTTTCCCTTTTTTTTTTTTTTTTTTTTTTTTAGTCATTTTTCTTCTTTCTGGATCCTTGTTTCACTTTTTCCTTTCCATTTCTCCTCTTCTTTCAGTCCACACAGAGCTGATTAATACTTCTATTAACCACCCTCTCTCTCCTTTGCTCTCTCAGTGCTGTGCATTTTTCCCCCCGATTTTTCCTCCTTTGCCTACTCGGTCTTGCCTTTTATTTCTCTGCCTCCACGAACTCAAGTCCTCTCTCCTTGGCCATGCCAGACTAGGCCCACCAACTCTAGTTCACCCCGGCCCGAAAAAGGGCAAAAGGCATTTCTTTTCTCTAAGGCCCAGAAAGATGGCCAGAACTCTGAAACCTGCCGTCTGCAACTGCTGCCCACCTGTGACTCCAGACCCTGCCTAGCTGTCCTAAAGGAACAGAAGAGTGGCTTAATCCACTCCATTCCCCCGCCCCAGATATATCCACCTTTACTCTATTTTATTGTACATGTAAGGAATCCTCTCACCTCATCACTTATTCCACCAGGTTCCCTCTGAAAGCGCTCTACCAGGGCCACAGCCTCCTTGATGCTCTGTGGATGATACTTCTGCACCCAGCTCTGGGTGCTCCTGGGCAGAATGGTCAGGAACTGCTCTAACACCAGCAGTTCCAAGATCTGCTCCTTTGAGTGAATCTCTGGCCTCAGCCACTGGTGGCATAATTCCTGAAGCTGGCTGACAGCTTCATGCGGCCCAGGTGCTTCATGGTAATAGAAGCTCCGGAAGTGCTGGTGAGCGCTCTCAGGACCAAGACTGTCCATTCGTGGGCTGGATTTCTTCCTCTCACCGGAGCGCTCTTTCACGGACTCCTTAGTCTCCCATAAAGCCTCCATGTGGGGGTACAAGCATGCCTTCACCTCTAGATGTCTCATCATCATCTGCTCTAGGAACAGTTTTACTCCTATGTGTGACATCCTCCTGGGGCCTCGGACAACTGAGGCCTCGTCAGGTTGGGTATAAAACCAATGAGCGGATCTTCTCAAGGGCACTGAAGGAGGGGAGAAAAGAAGTACATGTCAAGAAGAAAGCCACATGGCACGCATTTACTTGCCATTTACGGTTATAAGAGAAGAATGAACAGAAAAGAACCTGTCCAATCTCCCTTTTAAAATCAACCGCCACGTATTAGGACACTCGTGATCACAGATTACTTCCGGATGCACATTTCTCTCTTTTTTTCTCTTACTCAGCTTTGACACAAAGCAAGGCTCAGAAAAAGCAAATGTCAATTGATAACTTTCCTTTTTTTAAAAAAAAATTTTTAATGTTTATTTTCGAGAGAGAGAGACAGAGCGCGAGAGGGGAGGGGCAGAGACAGGGAGACACAGAATGGGAAGCAGGCTCCAGGCTCAGCTGTCAGCACAGAGCTGGACACGGGGCTGGAACCCACGAACCGCGAGCTCACGACCTGAGCTGAAGTCAGACGCTCAACCGACTGAGCCACCCAAGCGCCCCAATAACTTTCCTTTTTTTGTTAAAGGTCGAGGAAAGGCTGGTGGGTGAAAATATTGGCACCCACTCGCTAAAAGGAGCTTTGAAAGTAGCCAACAGTTAATCTGTGTGCTTCCTGTCCTATCTTCACAAACAGGGCATGTCCGAGTTTCTCTAAACGTTAACAAATCATCCCAGTCTTTTTTGTCTTTAGTTAGGTGGAAACAACTTCTTTGCCCCTTCATCCTCTTAGAAGACTGAAACCTTTACTTCGTGGAACATTTGATATTCTCCTTCCCGTTGCATTAATAACTGGCAGAAGAACGGAGACAACCCGATCAGAAAGAAGTAAAGCATTTAGGCGAAAAAAATAACCTTACTCCCCTCAGCAAATACCCCCAACTGAGCAACCAGATGTCAACATTTTGGGGGGTACTTTTTGGGAAGACTTAAGGGCACGGTGCAATTCTGGACCTGTGTATTCGTTTTTTGCTTACTTTACTGGAAAGCCAAGTCGGCCCTGTTTACTAAATACGATGTCGGCTTGTAAACATAGAAAAAAAAAAAAAGGGTGATGATTAAGGCTCTTCTGAGACAGGAAGCGTCCTAGTAAAGGTAGCCCTTCTCTTGACTTTACATTTCCTCAGGGTCAGGGTCGTATAGATCTTTAAGGAGGGCTAAGGGTGGCCTTGAGAGACCGATTCTCCCCGAGGTATGCCAGCAGAAACAACAACAAAGTTCTTTTGAGGATGCCACGGGCATTCAAGCAAAAGCTTGGTTTCCTGCTGCCTATCCAGGCTCAGAGGGTACGGGGGGCGCCTCCTCTATTTCTAGGTTACTAGAAGCTAACGTCTTTGAGGCTGGGATGCCCCTTCCTCCGGCGACCCAACCACCAGCCGGCGGAAACGCGGAAGTCTCGCGGAGCGCAGCGGAGACACCGCTGCACCACCCCCACCACGAGTCCGAGACGCCCCCGGGCCCGACCGCAAACGCGCCCCGGAGCGCTCCGCGGGTGGCCGGCTCCCCAAGGTGCCCGGGGAGCATCCCTGGGTTGCACGCGCACCTGGGGGACAAAGAGGTTGCTTGCGGAGGCGGGACGCGGCGGCCGGAGCCCGAGGACCGGCCGGGCCGAGCCGCCGCGGGAGGCTGCCGGCCCCGCCCCTGCTCGTCGCCGGGGGGCGGGGGGGAGGGGGCTGCCACTGGCACGTGCCGCCCCGCAGCGCCGGGAGCGCGCCGGACCGAATCCCAGGGGCGACGCGGCTTCTCCATTACCTCCGCCCAGCTCTGGCTTCCGCGGACGCCACTTCCCTCTTCCTCGGCTCGGCTGCAAGGTCGACAGGCCTCCCCGCCGCCCTAGGGGAGGAGGCGCCCGCTTCCCGCTCCTCTCCGGGTCTGGAGAGTGGAGCTCCGAGCTCCGGAGCGCGGGGCCCTAGGAGGACCGGTCCCCCACTTGATCCCTCTAGCTCCCTGACCCCGTACCCCGACTCGCCATTTTGAGCTCTGTGGACCGGGCCCAACCGGAAAAGAAAGGATGCGCTTCCGGTGGCTTTGTGACAGCCACGCCCAGCCATCCCCCTCTCTCTACCTGGCGCCGCCGGGCAGCAACCGAGCCGCAGGTCCTTCCCACCCGAGGGGGGAGCCGGCCTTCTGCTCCGGCTCATCCCCGGGCGCGAACACGCCTTCTCCCAGCCGGCTGGAGGCCTAGGGGAGCCCCGTAAGCTGTTCGTCGCCTGGGAGCCGTGTAGCCTACTGACTCCAGGTGCCGCGATCTTGTGGCCCTGATCGCCAAGTGCAGATCGTGCCTGGTCTCATTCTGGCGGCCGGCAGCCCTTTCTACTAGAAACTCCCCAGTGAGGGCCACCGCCCCGAAAGTCGTCCCTAGATCTGTCCTGAGCCTCCTGAGATGTAGGACGTGACGTCCTCGGGGTCACATAGATTGCCAGCGGCAGATTTTAGACAAGAATTTTAGGTCTTGCTGCTTCATCGCATGCTTTTTCTTTCTTTTTTTTTTTTTAATTTTTTAATGTTTTTATTTATTTTTGAGAGACAGAGACAGAATGTGAGCAAGGGAGGGGCAGAGAGAGAGAGAGAGAGAGAAAGACACAGAATCTGAAGAGGCTCCAGGCTCTGAGCTGTCAGCACAGAGCCCGACGCGGGGCTTTAACTCATAAACTCATAAGCCGTGAGATCATGACCTGAGCCGAAGTCTGACGCTTAACCCACTGAGCCACCCAGGCGCCCCACCGCATGCTTTTTCTACGACATTATGCTTCTCTGCGGGACAGGATCCTCGTTTCATTTGTATATCTCCTGTAATGTTCAGCATAGTCCTCTGGATAAGTCATCTTTCTAAGAATCTGTGTATCTTGGGTTGTCAGTATCCACATTATCAGTGTTTACCTAGCGTTGAGCCGTTTGGGCGAAAACTGTCACTGTGAATCAATAGAGGGGAAACTGTAGCTCAGTAGGGCAGTGAGGATGAAACTGACATCTTTTGAAAGTCACTGCCAGTAACTACTCCAGCAGGCAAAAAAGAGAGTGCCTAGGAGAAAAATAACACCTATGCAAAAGCAGATGAGACTCAAGCCAAGGTCAATCCCCATTTGAAAAACAAAGCTGCCCCAAAAGCGTGCTAGAGGAGACAGTGCATTATCTGTGATATATAACCCTAGTAAATATGTTTGCCTCAGCAGAGAAACCATTTTAGAATGGTTCTTTCAAAGCTATGTTCCTGAAGTCAGGCATTTTCACCTAATGTTTTTTGACAATGAAGAAGTCAAGGCATTGTTACTTGTGAACAATTCCTGGGCTTACCCTTCAAATTGAATCACTCACTAACCTATGGGGGCAGTTAGATGAAAGACATTTTCTTTTTCTTTCTTTGTTTTTTTTAAATCGTAAGTTTTTAAACCATATGGGGTTTATATATTAATCTGCACAAAATTATTCCTTGTAATTGTCTTCAATAGAAATTATCTGTAGATTAACAGCCATTTAGAATGACTATAGAAATAAGTATAACACTCTCTTCAACCTACTATGGTTTGTATGCTTCAAAGAGAAGAATCTTATTTAAAAGGACTACGGGGCGCCTGGGTGGCTCAGTAAGGTAAGTGTCCGACCTCAGCTCAGGTCATGATCTCACGGTTCAGTCGTGGGTTTGAGCCCCGTGTCGGGCTCTGTGCTGACAGCTCGGAGCCTGGAGGCTGGAGCCTGGAGCCTGGAGCCTGGAACCGGGAGCCTGCTTCAGATTCTGTGTCTCCTTCTCTCTCTCCGCTCCTCCCCTGCTCGCACTCTGTCTCTGTCTCTCAAAATAAATAAACGTTAAAAAAATAAAAATAAAAATAAATAAAAGGACTATAGACTCCAGGAAGACAAGTTGTAATTTACTTAAAATACATTTCATTATATATTGTTAATATTATTAATAGGAAAACCATACATTGAGTCATGTTCTCTTTTATAAAACTGCAAAATTAAAGGTTTCTAATTAAACCCATGACACCTAGATGCCATTTATAGTTAAATTTTGGCCGATATGTTTGAAACACTAAAAGAGAAACGACGTAAAATCTGTAAGTCATTTTCCTTCCCTTGAACACTTCAACCTTGATTCACCCAAGGAATCAAGGTATGATCCTTAACTGGAAACAACTTGAAGAAAGTCATAATTTTGAATAAGATTGCAATGAGCAAGACAAGGAAAAGGAGTTTCCAGAATTAAAATCCACAACCCAAAAATGTGATTTTTAACTGGGCCAAGAGTTGAGATGAAGTAAAACAAATAACTATAGCAGCTTCCTAGGAAATCTTTATAGAAAGGAAACTGAGTAGGGTCTGAAAGGCTTTGAAGAGGACAGTTGTAGATAAATTCTTGAGAAATGTGGAGAATTAGAAGCCAACTTGGAAAAAGATAGGATGTGGCTAAATGGGAATGAAGACTACAAAGGCAGTTGTCCAGTAAGAGAGACTAATGAAAAACAGACTCCAGTATTTCGAGTATCTACTGTAAGACAGTGGACTATCTCCTTGATTTTGTTGATACTACAAATGAATTCCAAAGATTTCATTTTGAGCTGAAGGAGATGCAACAAGTAGTAATAAAAACAAAACAGTTGTGGGGCATCTGGGTGGCTCGGTCTGTTGAGCGTCCAATTCTTGATTTGGGCTCAGGTCATGAACCCAGGGTTGTGGGATCGAGCCCTGAGTCAGGCTCTGTGCTGAGTGTGGAGCCTGCTTGAGATTCTCTCTTTCTCCCTCTCTCAAAATAAAATACATCTTTTAAAAAATGGTTGCAGAGGGGTGCTTGGGTGGTTCAGTCGGTTAAGCATCCAACTTCAACTCAGGTCATGATCTCGCGGTTTGTGAGTTCCAGCCCCGTGTCGGGCTCTGTGCTGATGGCTCAGAGCCTGGAGCCTGCTTCGGATTCTGTGTCTCCCTCTCTCTGCCCCTCCCCCACTCATGCGCGCGCGTGCTCTCTCTGTCAAAAATAAACATTAAAAAAATTGTTTAATGGTTGCAGAGTAGATTCCGTTCTAAAATTGGTTAACTTTTGAAACTGAGGCCTGACAATATTAATGAACTATTAAACATGACTTAGACTTCTGGTTCTAGTAATTAGATTTTGTAACAGCTTTATTGTGCTATATCTCACAAATCATACAATGCACCCATTTAAAATATGCTAAAAGTCAGTAGTCTTTAGTATATTCACAAAGTCATACCACCAACGTGGAAAGTGATTACAGAATATTTACATCACCCCAAAGAGAAACACCAAACCCTCAACCTGTAACTCCTCATTTCCTGTAATTCTCTTCCACCAACCAGAGCAACCAATGATCTATTTTCTGTCCATATACATTTACCTATTCTGGATGTTTCATATAATTGGAATCATGCAACATGTGGCCTTTTCTGTCTAGCTTCTTTCATTACGCCTGACATTTTCAGGCTTTATCCATTTTGTAGCATATATCAGTACTCCATTGTATTTTACTGTTGAATGATTTTGTATAGCTATGCTATACCATTATATGGATATATCACAGGGCATGAATATATACACTGAAGTGTCCAGGAAAAAGAAGATGCCTTTAAGTTTTTCATACTTTCTCCTTTTACTTCATGTTTCAAAATGTGGTATATCCATACAATGGTATGGATAAACAAAATGGACCAGTTAAAGGTTATTGGGGTCTTTCCCTACCTTTTAGCTACTATACCTAATGTTGTTAGGAACATTCATGTACAAATTTTTGTTTGGACATATGTTTTCATACCTTTTGCATATATATGTAAAGGTATGATCGCT